>NC_143017.1:108047763-108349013 GCF_055824585.1 Amblyomma mixtum | reverse complement strand
ATTTTTTCTTTAAATATAGTGTGGCATGCCACGCCAGAAAAATGTTGATTATTTATTGCCTGCCAATGTGTCCAAGCAGCAGACTACTCCTGCAGTGTCCTTTTCATTTGCGTGCATTTCAGTTTCATTTTAGCCTCACCCCTTATGTCAGCTACCATATACTAGGATAAGTTGCGGGACGAAACTAATTTTGTGGAACCAGTCTGCTTTTTGTAAGTACCCTCCGAGTTTTCGTTCTGAGTGTTCGTTATATGCCTCCATTGTGCAAGACGTTTTGTGTGTAATTTCTTTTACTCTAAGATTGTCGGGATTTTTTGGGTAATTTTCCAACGACTTGTGCTCGTGTTGAAGGATCCATCCCTCCCGAACCTCCCCCCTCCCCCCCTCCTACCCTTCCCCGTTTTTGTAAGGGCCGATGGCTCTTGAAGTGACACTGAGGACAGTTCCATCCAGATTTTGTTCTCGGTAAAAATCTATTCTATGTCTCTTTCCGTCTATGTCGATGTTTTTTCGGTAGTGAGCGATGTATTTTGGCCTATAAAATTTAATTTAAACTTTTCCGGCCACTCGATTATAACTCGTGACGTTTACACCAAAAGGTACTCCGTGATCACCTTTTTTAAGTGGATGACAATGTAGCCTAGCCTCTCGGTTCGCCAGGCAGAAAACCGTGTGTACACACGCAACTTTCTTGCGGAGTTGTAGGCAATGGCAGGCCCATGTGTTTCCTTTTCTAACCTTAATAAAACTTCGGTTATGCTGAAAGTAGCCTCCTATTCATTGGAATGAGGTAATCAATTGACACAAGGCAACTTTAATTTGTCCAGATAATTCTTGTACGGGCACAACATGTGATGACCACTATGACAGTAGTAATAACAACAATAACGATAATGATCATGGTGGCGTTCTTGATGTGTTTGCGATAATTATGGTGACCGTAATCATTATGGTGCTCGTGCTGAACTCAATATAGAAAACAGCTATTAGGGAGCGCTGGAGTTGAAAACAGCGCCATGGTTCACATGGGTACCGTTCACCATGCTACATGACGAATATGCATGCAGCAATAGCCTGAAACAGGCCGTTGTGTATAGGATGGAAAAATAATTGGGGGAGGGGAAGAGAGGGTGAGTTACTATGTAAGGGTTAGCACACTAAGAGCTTAAATCTGCCCCATTGAGTCCGCATAGCTGTGTTGATAGCCGCAGTTAATACTTTGCCACAAGTAGAGTCTACAAGTGGCAAAGCACGCTTGCAAGGAGACTGCGTTTTGAATGATAGTCGCCTGCATTCGGCGCCCGGCGGCAGCATTTTACGCCGACCGTCATGACTCGGGGTCTCACTCGTTTGCTTTTAAAAGAACACTGAGGACAACTCTGTAAATCTTTTTTTGTTTTCCCAGTCTCATAGTTCGTGATTTCGTCGGTTTGTTGTCGCCTTCCCGGTTGCGAAAGATGCATTCGTTCCTTAGAAGTATGGATTCGAAATTGAAAAACTTTTTCACACCGCTCTGATTCAACCTAGGGACTCTCTGATCATGAAATAGACCAAAAGTACCATAAAATCCCGTAAACGTGAACTCCATGACTGCTAGGTTGAGCGGTGCAGCCTAGAAATAGCCGCATTGTAAGCTAAACTACCTCCAGCCTCTATCAGCCGTCGCTACTGTCGCTTCGCACACGTTTGCGCCAATGTTACGGTGGATCCCTTTCCTGATCCCGAGAGCCAAGTTCTCTTCAAGAATTCCGGCCTGCACGTATCGACAACAACCCCACACAGCGCGCGATGCTTTTGAGGGGTGAGGCAAGGTGGTAAGTCTGGCAAGACAGTCCGAGCGCCAAGTAGTCGGCAGCGTCCGCAGCAAGCCAAACTACCAGTGCGGCAGCTGTCACTATAGAAGCGCAGTCATTACTGCTCATTAGAGAGTGCTATACGGACATATTTAGATTCTTAAATAATAGTCCTCGTAGCGCTGGTTACGCAGCTCAGTGTTTTGGTACGTTGATGAAGCGAACATGACGAGCGATGAGTTCGCTAGCATAGAGCCTAGTAGCCACAAGCGTTTTCCTCCTCCCAGGTGCGTGCTGCGACATGAACTTCGTCCGGGGAGCAGTTAGAGAGCCACCTGTTTTTCTAGTGCTGCTCACTTATAAATCGATGCGTGTCAAAAGTTAAAATTAAACCACGTGACCGCGCAAAGCGCATACACGCGAAAGACCAAAACATAAGGAAACTCAGCTTGCCGCCTGTTGCTCCGCCTAGTATACGTTTTATCAGACTTCCAACATTCAGGTTGTCTTCTTTCAGTATTTCTCGTGTTATCAAATTGCACTAGCGGCTTCAAAACAAAACGTATATACTTCGATGTCCAAATGCGTAACTTTCATACGTTTCTCAGCTTCAAAGATCCGTAGTTTTTCGGTTTTTCTTGCCGCTATTGTACTTATGAGATTAGCATGCGGTGGTGGTACCCGTATTTTAGCTCTTGCTCTTTCTTACCTTACAAAAGCTTCGTTTTCAGCAAGCGTGGTCTTTTGTGGTAAGGGGCTGGTATTCTATAGATACAAGCCAACTTCTTTTTCTCCTCAGTGTCCCTTTAAAAGTAGTCCCAGCTCATGAGTTCACACGAACGCTGTACGACCGCTCGTAAAGTAGAGGGGTTTTATATATGACTGTAGCAGTTTCACAGAATTCCATTTCTCAAGCTGCCGTTCGATTGGCAATGCCAATCTAATGCCCATCCCTTGCCGCTTTAACCGGCACCAGTTAACACAACTTTCATCTTTAGTTATGCCATGAGGTATATACGCTCAGTAGCTATGTCTTCCTGCTGTCTACTGACGGACGCAAAACGAGAAAATGCTCGCCTGTCGACATTTGAGTGGACGTTAAGGAACTCCACATGTCAGATATTAGTTAGAAGCCTACCCACTTCTTTTTTTTAGCGTAGCTTTTTCGCGCAAATATTCAATGAATTAATTTAAAGAGAAAGAATTTAGGTGGAGTAATTTAGGCATTCTGTTAGCTGCCCTTTAAGGAAGCCTAAAAGATAGCTCCACTGAACATCAGCGCTTTTTTCCTGAGTGAAACACCGCTAGTGCAGAAAATATGGTGGGAGGAGCACATTGGACTTCTAGTTCAATGTCTGTTCTTTTCTACTTTTCAAGCAGTACGAACTCAGCAACAAGAGACTGAACTTCGTCTGCGATTCTCTGTTTTTTATGTCATATCCCTTCTCATTTTGAGTTTCTGCAAAGGACGCTAATGCGTCGCTCCTTCTTGTAAGAGGAACATGAGTTCTTCATTCCGGGTGTTGTGCAACACCGCATTCATCACGAAAGATCCTCAGTACAGCTCTCGCAGCTTCCGTGTTTTTTGTTTTTTTTTCATGGCCAGCTTATTTTTTAACGCGACCAAGTCGCTCAGAAGTCCCAGAATTTAAAGCGGGCTACGTTTACGGCGCCCTCCCCGGCTGATTAGCATTTCTTGTCTCTTTTTTTCGTCGTCGTCTTCTTCCTCAAGGTTTAAACCCTCGAGGCGGGTATAGGGCGAGTCATAATTGAGCCATCGATCATTCCTCACCTCCGCTGGCCCGGTGCCTCCATTGGCTGTTTCTTGTGTCGTTGTATTTATTTTCCCTCCGTGCCCCGCGCAGTTTCGGCGCCGCACTATCCCGTCATGGCGGGAACATGCCGTCGCTCCCGCGGGCGCCTCCCGGCAATTCCCGCCGCCAGCGAAGCGAGCCGTACGCGTTCCAGCACGCCGCGCTCGCCGCACTGTCCCTTGCCAGTCTCCCCCTTCCTTTTTTTCGCCCCTGCCACGTCATATCTTTCACCCCTCCTTTCTTTTCTCTTACCTTTATTAGCTCCACCGTCCTCTTCGCTTTTTTTTCTATCCGTAGCCTCCGCACTCGAGTTCTTTATTGGCTGGAGGATATTCTCTTTTCACGCTCTCCGCTATGTCGTCCTCTTCGCTGTTATCATTAAAAACAACTCCATCGAGGAACAACGGAAACCCGCTCTCTTCGCGGCCGTCTCTCCTGTTGCTGCTGTCTCCCTCCCCTGCTTCTTTCCTTTCTGTCGTTCTCGGCGTAATTTTATTACTGTCCCCGCATCTAGCTGAGAAGTAAGCTATCAAAACGACTCTGCCAATTATCCCTTCACTGGCCGTCCAGTTTCCCTTCAGTGTTTTTTTTTTCCTCGCTTTGTTCATTGTAGCGCTTTCAAATTTCTCACGCACTTCCTCGTTTTTTTCTGTCGCGTTTGATCGAGCGAGGCGGCATAGTGTGCCCCTTGTATCGATGTTTACAGGCGTCGTTCTTGTTCTCTGTTTTTCTGGTTCCTTTTTCACCCACGGCCTCGCCTCGACGATTCGTCCGCTTCATTTTTCTCCCCTCTCTTACGCTGCGAGAGTGGCCCAGTTGATGCGCACTTTCGGACACCCTTGTTTCTTTTGTGACCTTCCCCACCCACCCCGTCTCCCGCCATGCCTGTTTTGGAAGAAGTGCTGAGTGCGCAAGCTTTCAGCGTGAGTTCGTCGGCGACGAGGCGCTCTCGGAGAGGAGTTTTTAAGGGACCCCCGAGCTGGTTGCATAGTGGCGCACCCTTTCTGCGCTTTTGCTTCCCCGTTTCTCGTTGTCCCTCTTGCGTCCTGTCTCGTTCCAGCGGTCGTGCCGGGTGCAAAATAAAAGGGCCCCTCGCTAATGGATGTCGCGGTCGCTGGAGCGGGTAATGTCCGGCGGTATTATCCGCCAGTAAAACCCAATAATGGCCAGCACTACACGGTCCGGCCGTCTTCCCTTCGCCGCCGTCGGGAACGTGGGCTTAGCGCCGGCTCTCTCCTTCTCTTTCCGTCGGGAACGACAAAGCCTGATTAGTTTGGCCCGCACCATGGAAGCCCCGAAAGAGACCGACTGCCCCGGCAGACGAGCGACGCGAAGGGAACGGTGCTGGGAGCTTGGAGAAGGAGAGTGCGTGGGACGGGCACGACAACCCACTGTTGCGCCGCCGCAGCTTGTGGCTCGCAGCGACACTTGCAGCCTGCAGTGTTACTCCTAGAGAACGGGAATATTTTAGCGGCATAGCGCTGAATGCAAGGGTTGTCAGCCTAACTATGTGTATGTATGTGTATGTATGTGTATGTAACTTGAGCATGACCAATAGTGATCTGATATTTGTTTGAACTAGGACAGCCCAAGAACAAAAAAAATAAGCCAGAGCAGCTTTATTTTGGACGGGACTAGTAATTCTTGAATAGGAGGAAAGAACGGTCGCTTTAAGGCTGAGAAAAAAATTGTAAGTGGTACATCAACCTAGAGAGACAGAGTGTGTAGACACAGTGGCAAACCTCATGTTCGATTAAGCATCGCGCAAAAACATTTCTGTTGCGACGGTGCGATGCAAGGTGGTTTGATGACAACTTATTCAGTAACACGACGCGCTTTTGAAATACCTGCGACGCGTTTACAAACGCGACACACACAAGGGACAACAACGAGGAATGCACTGGCCACAGCACTACACGTCGGCTGTGTTATGTGAGTTCGTTTAGCTGACTCTTAAGACCTTAGCGCCATATCGCAGCTATTTAAACAGCACCAACTTACTCAACTTTCATCTTTAGTTATGCGACGTGCTCTCCAGCTTTGTGATTGATTGATTTTAGTGTGTCTAGCCCAACATAGTGTGCACTTTCTTTAATAAAATGAATTCACGTAAATTACTTTCCTTTCGAAAAAGAGTGCTACGTGCATCGTGCACAATTAAAAAAAAAGCACTTTTCTAAACTTTTAATGTCCGCAACTTTTTATTGCAATACCTCAAAGGGAAACTGCATAGATTTTAGAAATCAACGAGCTTAAGAGGGTCGAATGCCTGAAACTTGATCATGCGAAGTCTTTTTGGGCTAGCACTTGAAATAGTGAAGTAATCACCGATTAAAATCCGGACGCCCTTCAAGCTTCTCCGCAGCGCACAACGCCAAGTGTGTGTGTGTGTTGGGGGGGGGGGGGGGGGGGGGGGGGGAGGGTGCGTGATGACGTCATCAAAGGTATCGGTTCATTTCCAACGCACAAACGCTTGCTTTGAACGGAAAAAAACCAACGCCACCGAAGGCAAACCCTGCCGAGAGTTGTTTGACAGCGTCTAACGATTCAGGGCAGGGTGTGGCTGACGACAGCGGTAATTTTAAATCATACCTTCCGTGACGTCACGCTGAATTTCTCTGCACTCCTCCGGTGCATTTAGGAGAAGCGCAAAATTCAATCGTCGATTGCGTCACTATTATAAAAGCTAGTGCAAAAAACTTGGCATGCTTTACCTACAGCCTATATAGATTTGAATCCTTGAATAACGCGAAATTCTCAAAAAAGTGCTGCAGTTGCCCTTTAAGCTTCGAAATTCATATTTTCTACCTTTATTTCTTTCTGTAGTACCATTCATGGACCACTCTACACTGGTCCTTCATCTGATTACCTAACTTGGCGTTCACTTATAAAGTGCTGCACCTCACAATAAACCCGCGCTGTGCTATGAAAACATAGCTTGCGTCAGTCAAAAAGAGGCCATATTCTGAAAGCGGTTGCTGATCGTCCAGCTGCCGTAAGCCGACTGTCCACAAAAGCTTCCGATGCGGCCACAACGTCAGATTATCACCTGTCGCGCTTTATATATTTATGTGGACCACAACACCTTCGCTCACGCTAGCCCCAGTTCCCGCAACGGTCTGCGCTTCTGGTGACACGTAATGCGCGGACGTCAGCAACTGAGGAATCTGGCAGGTCGCATATAAATTTTTGGCGTTACCCAAGAACCCGCTCTGAAGCTGCCGCTACAGTAAAACTATGTAAAACTACAGTAAAACTAGTTAAGGTGTAACTTTTATTTGATTGACGGAAAATGAAGAAAGGCTTTGGGGGTTGACGTGATGATAATCTCGATTTCTTGGGGGTGCGAAGCTTACGGTGGGTGTAGCATGGAAATGTTCTGATTAACAACGACGGTTGCATGGGTGTATCGTCTCTGACGGACGTCAAAAACTTAATCGCTCACGATATTAATTTGTGGCGCAATACGGTTTCGCAAGCATAAAAAACTAGCCGAACTTCGCTCATTAAGCCGAGCGCTTGCACTATGATGCATGTCATATCCAACGCATCGCACACTGAAATTAAACTGGTATGGTCTGACAACGCCTGCGATGAGCCGGCAATTGCGTGTTCGTTTAGGACTCGGCTCAGTGAGGCAGCCGCGGGGCTGAGAAGACAGAGCGAGACCACTGCCCGCCCTTCTCGACGCGGCTGTCGCAGCTTTTGAGTGACAGCTTTGCGCCACGCCCACCAGTGTATACGTCGTGCTGCCGGAAGCAGAGTGTCACGTCGACCACCGGTCACGACAACGCTAACGGGGCCGCGCTTAATGTTGCTGTGTATTTGAAGACTCTAGCTCTGAATCCTGACCTCCCACACTACGGAGAAAGCGTAATAGAATTTCTAAAAAATAATCTAGTGATTTCTTAACGCGATAGCAATGTGATGAAAATTCAATTAGCATTTAAAGCTAATGGCATCATCTGACCATGACGTTTCAGGTTAAATCAGCACATCAGAGGTGACAGCGTTTAGACGTGTGTTAGACGTGTATACTGAATAAAAAATTGCCGTGATCTCTGCTTTGAAATGCAGTTACACTGACCAAGGGACGACGAGGGCTTTAATGACTGTTTCAGCGTATGACGTCTCCTTCGACCTTTCACTTCCCTGCTCACTCGTTTGAAGCTTCTGCTCACCGTCGACTTCTGCTTTCCGCGTCCATATATCCCACTGTCTGTCGCCCCTGGTGAGCTCGGTATGTAAACTACGCACCGGGTTATCACACATGCTCTTCGTGAAAGTTACCACTTTCAAGACGTCGTTCTGCACAAAATGGACGCCGTCGAGCTCGATATCACCTGGTGGATCTGCACTGCGGTGATAGGCGATCAGCAGGTTTCTGGTTACAATGGCGCACACAAAGGCGTCGTTTTTGTTAACAAATAAAGTTCCTATTGAGTTGTTTTCACCAAAAGTTACGCCGAATGCTTGACAGCATTTCGAGGGCTGTACCGTCTCTGCTAAAGGATGTAACCAGGTGATGGGGCTAGCTTCTCAGTCGTAGAGTTCGGACCTCACGTAATCTAAAGAAACCGAAAGATCTCGAATGGCGAGGACAAGGGATCTCCTTACCTTACACATATTCAGAGCTTAAGGAGAGCCCTAAGTTCTCCGCTACGCGGCTTGGAAACAAGCCACATTCCTTGGCTATATACTCTTGGCGAAAATGGCACATCGGCTATAGAGGGGCCCAAGAAGGGACGATCATTTTACACACTGTAGGGCACTATTACGCACTCCTATCTGCTGACGACGGAATTAACTTCAGCTTCTGATCTTCTTTATCAGGTAACATTGAACCTCCCCACTGGCCCCACGGAATAAAATCCATGCTGTCGCATTAATATCGTTTATTCTTGTGACGCGCACTATATACTCCAGGAGACTTCGTTTCCAATCGGTTTACAACCAGTCGCAGTAAGGACATAAACCCTCGGTGTAAGTGACGTGGCGTTTTCGCCAACATTGGTGCGTTCAGTGCTCCGCGTTCCTGTCGACACAGTTACAAACGGGCCGGCGGCTGGCGGGCGCCTGCCAACGGGTCGGCGGCGGAGCCCGCTAGGACGAAACGAGACGGGTGGCTGGAGCAAAAAGAACGAGGTTTATTTCGTGGCTTGGGTTTTTATAGCCAGTCAAAGAAAACGAGAAGGAAAGGAAAGCTGTGCTTGGCCGTGACGCTGTGTGATAAGATGAGCAGGGCGGAAGAGGGCACACGTGGCGCTGACGAAGCAGTTAGCTGTTCGCAGCACACTCCGTACCTAGTCCGAAGGCAGTGCTGAATTCAGTGTGCGTAAATTCTGACTTTCATTTGCAATAGGCGCTGGTTTGTTTTATATTCATGTTTAAAGCCTTCGCAGTGTTATTTTTCCTTCTCAATTTTATTACGCGATACTTGGCTTGTTTAGCTTACTTTTCATTTCATTTTTATTCTACAAACACGTTTTTGCTGGCAGTGTTTGTCAGTCTTTTCCGCATAAATTCGTTTCTATGCCGCTGATCTCTGTTGTGCAAGCATCAGGTTCGGGATCTAAATTAACATTTATCCGAGTAAGGAGATAAACTTTCGTCGAAGTTCTTTTTTACGCTTCGTTCACTTTTATTTTGCTCCAGGGGTGCTGCTGCTCCATAAAACGTTTAAAAATACACGCCATCTTTTCACAAGCTCGGCATACATCTTCTTAGCGATGAAAGGTGCGTGTCCTGAACTAGTCTGCTGCATTTATCTCAGCCTGTGCATGTAAAAGCCCGTAAGCAGACCAGTTCTTCTTAAAATTCAGAACACACTAACAATGAAGAGTTGATGGAAGTTTCTTTACCTGTTTTATGTTACCAGCTCTCATTCGCTGTTGCTTACCCATTAAGTTGATTGATTAAGAGCGCGACTTTCATTCTACTTTCTTTTTCTTTCCAAAATAAACAGCCCCGTTTACGTCCTCCACCTCTCCGCTAACTCGGTGTTATTCAATGTATAGTTTTCCATAAAAAAAGGCGCACTGGCTAATATAGGCTGCATGCTATCCCGGCGAGCTTTGCCTGTGCCTGAATGCCTTTACCGGGATGCTCCTTGTTGTTCTGCACAACGTTCTGAAACGAAAGGCTTGTCTCTTATCACTATAAAGCACAGGAGTTAGGGAAGCTGGTGATGAAAACAGAAAGAAAAGCGCTCTGAGACCCTTATTGGTTCGGAAAGCCGCATCGTTCCAGCACGGATGTGACGCAGCATCGCCGACCTCGGGACGCAATCAGGGCGCGGAGACGGCGCCCTTTGACGCCATAGAAATGCCTCTGGTCTCCCGCGCGGACATTTCTTGAGTAAGGACGTGCGGTCCTCGTGGGTCCATTAGCGGAGCGCCGGCTGGCAGCACGCGTCTTCTCGGCGCTATTAGCGGCTCGCCGCCATCAGAGGCCGCTGACACAACCTGACGCAGGTACGACATTAGCGCCCGCCCTCCCCGCGCCCTCGAGTCAATGCGAGCGGAATGCGCCGCCACCGTTACCTCGGTGCCAAGGCGCGCCGCACCAGGGAGCCACCGCCTCCGGTGGTGCAAGCAAAGCGCGGTGATGCAACTTACCTCTCTCGCGTTCCCTCTTTTCTGTCATCGCGCCGTAGTCTCTCTTTGCTGCTAGTGCCCATCGTTTTTGAAGTGCTCAGTTGATTGCCAAGTTTCCTTGCATCTCAGGAGTTTTGTTTGCGCGGCTATAGCTGGCTCCCTTATTCACGAAAGGCTCCCGCACTAATATAAAGTAATGTTCTGCGGGCGGATTTGTGGAAAGTCGTTCTGATTTGTAGAAGGAGGCCGGTAAACCGTGGCTCGTGAGTCGGCGGAGCGGGCCGTCGACGCTGCTACCTTGAAAGCTGGCTGAAACATTCTGTGGTGCAAGAACGTTCCCGCTCGAGCTTCTGGTTTCAATGTTTGCCTCATTGCCGCCGCTGCCGATCGCCGCTACAGATTACTGTGTGTCCTGGATCCCTTGTGTCCGGTGCGTCCGAGAAGCGTTCCGTGCAACTCACGGCATTGGAAAAGAATGTTATTTTCCCTGATTGCAACAGTACCAAGAAAACGACTTTTGCAGCAGAGTCCCTAAAACGAAATGAAACCCGACCTTATCGCTTAGGCAGAATTAGAACTAAACTGCAAAGCACACCAACTGCAAGCATCTATTCGGATCACCCATGACGCACTCATTTTCTATCACCGCTGTGTTTTTGAGTGTCCATTTTGTGTACATATTTCAGAGAAAGATGTTATCTGAGGTGAAACTCCCATGTTTGCATTGGATAGATCATAATTTGTCGGTACCACCGGGCTGACAAACTGCCCATTCACTATGCTTCTGACGTGTTATTTTATCTCCTCCACAAACACCGCATCACCTCTACAACACGTTTTCGTAATAACCTCCACATCAGGCAAGTTAAAGCCAAAGACAGCGCCATGTGAAGATTGCTCTTCCCGGCTATTAATTAATCGTAAGACAAGAGTCTTTTCCGTTTGACTCCAAATTGTAGACACGCACAATGCGTCCGGTGAAGAGGTGACCTCAACTTCCCTAAAGGAACGAACCCGCACCGTTCACCGATTGTTCGGGCGCAGTCACGGCAGCGTTTCGTCAATGAGACGCCGACAACGGCTGCGGCGCGGACACCTGTAGGGCCACCGCCCTTCCTCTCGCTCGTCGCTTTCGGTTTGCCCGAGTGATTGCGTCGGCTCAGAGCGCGAGCGAGCAAACAGTGCGGTCTCGAAGACGGGATTTGGGGAGAGGACGGCGTGCGCCGCTCGTCGCTCACGGCAGCGCGCTCCCGCAAACAATGGGCCGCGGGATTTGCGCCCAGAACGGGCGGTAAGCCTCGCGGCGCGCAAACATCGCCGCTGCAAACACAATGGGGCCTCTGTTCGCGAGCTTAAACCGGCGTCGCCTCCGCCACGCGCTGAGGCTGGGAACACAAAGCGCGACTCTCTGCATTGCAGGAGCGGGACAGGACGGGAGCGACCTGTGCAACGAAAGGCATTTCTTCTTGATTTGGAACTGGCGAATAATACGAAGCCATTGAATACTTTCATGTTGTCGGTATCCTTGTTGAGCTCATCACCGGCGCATAAAATTAACGCAATAGCGTGGATCTTATTCATACGATATGTTTTTATTGAATAGTAATGAACTCACTTTTGTTCCGACATACCAAGCTTGCGCGAAATACTCAATGGAAGGCAGGGCAAGGGACCGAGGGATACGGACAACAAAAAAAAAAACAAGAAAAGTTATCAGCTGCGCGTTTCCGAGACCCTGCTTGGTTGTCCGTGTCGATTGTCTTGCATCGTCGGCAAAGTTGTCACTTGCGCTCCCCAGCTGCCATATTTTTCATATCTGAACGAATGCGCGAACTAATGCAACCAACATCAGATTCTACTCATCAACTCACAGGGTAAGTATTTTATCTGACCAATGTTTCTGAGGCGGCTCAAAGAACACGATATCTCACAACTAGTCCCGAAGAATAGCTCTCAAGAAGAAGATCCCCCTCAATACACGGAGTAGCATAGCTTCTGCCTCTGCAAAGTGGGTTTCTGGCTACAACGCCGACGCATGCTTTTCCGCTGAACGTTAGCATGAAAGCTATCGCTTTAAAACCAAAGCGCTGCATGACAGGGAGCTATAAGAGCGCTCGCTTCACCCACGTGAGCTACAGGCACTGCCGCCAGCGAAGCCGAACTTCACAAGTTGTGGTGGTTTGAGTGTGAATGTGGGGCTTCAAATGAAGCAAGCAGAACTATCGCAAACCGGATGAGCGCGTCTATGTCTGATGACGATAGTTAGATGGCACAAACGGGACCTTTTGCCAAGCACACCTCTGTTTGCATTTCAATTGTCGCTGATAGTAATGCTGGTCCAGCTTTATCCTCAGAGTGCCCCTGGCAGCGAGCTGATTAGGGATTTATAAAACCGTGTAAGGGCACAGAACTTTGGCTGTGAAACGGTAGCACCATCTTCTGTTTGCTTCTTATCTTCCTTGCAGACAGGTTGACTTTGTCCATTATGAGACCGGAGGAATACATCCATGCCAATCTCATGCCACAAAGACCAGAGCTCCTCAGTCGCGTTAAATACAAATGTTAGTGGGAGGTTGCGTACCTTATTAAGAAGTGAGCGAAGCTACAGTTGGGCGTAAAACGTGGAAACAGAAATGTATAAATTACGCGTTCCACTGGACGCAACGTAATTTATAAATCCCCACACCTCTTCTCCTCTCGCACTCCGGGACTTCTGATGACCTATTTCTGAGTCTGAAGGCACTTCTCGCCTCTGGCTTGCTCGCGTCATGCCGTCTGCGTTCTCTCATTCGACCGTTACGAGCAAACATTCCGCGCTGTGGTGGTATAAAAATGCGTCGGAGTTCACGCATTTTTCTTGTATACCAACTAAAGCATAGTGGAGTTTTCCGCCACAAAGAAATGTGAAAATTTACCGCTGCACGAAACAAAGCAGCATTACTGAACAGAAAGCCAAAATATGAGGCGTTGAAGCGTGCATATGCACGTAGCTAATTTGTAGCAACTATAGTAAGTGCGAACGACATCTGTCAACCACCTACATAATAAAAACTGAAATGTTCACTTTCCAACGTCAGAAAAGAAATATGAACGAGCGCCAAGAACGATCGCCAGAAACGAAAATAAAATTCACTGGTCGCTTATCCCTTGGGTAATGAGCATTTCAGCGATATCTGTAATGCTCAGAAATACTGTGGCGAATAGGAGTTTTAGTAGCTCTGGATAAAGGTGCAGGATATAGTAGCGCCCTATTAAAAGAATACAAAAATGACGGGAAAACTTTTGCTGTCCGTGGTAATTGCTTTCTGATATCTTGCGCCTGAGTTGAAAGTGGCCCAGATAAATGGGACAGGGACAACATAGCGAGAATAACAGAAAGTAACGACAGCGAGAAAAAAAAGGAGGGAGCTAATCACATTATTTACAAAACATAAAGAGTAAACGAGTTTTCGCCGCTCGAGCGCGAGTGTCCGGGAACTGTGCGAGATAAAACTGCGCGCGAGAGACCACTGCCCCTATTTACAAAGCGTAAAAAAGCATTGTATATACAAAGTCGCGCGCACATAGCGTCCTTTCACTAATTAATCGCATGCGCGGCACGCTGTGCAAGCGGCCAGTATGAGGCGCCCGGTCTTGTATTGTCCCAAGTAGCAGATGCGGAGCGTTCACGTCACTGCGTGCACTACCTGGTGAGGAGCAAGCAGGACGATTAGCCCACCTGCTCGATGTATGCACAGAGGCCTGCCATTGTTCTATCACGGGTGCGTGCACTGTCGTGCGACCACAGAAGCCTAGTTAGACTGTACGGGATGATTCCCAATGCCCGGTACGACGCGAGCATCTCGCAGCTCGGCTCTGCGAAAGCGGCGCACTGTAGGAGCATGTGCGCTATACTCTCTACCGCACCGCAGTCACTGCACGCGCCGCTGAGCGAAAGTCCATGGCGTACCTGTCTTTCCCTGGGCCACAAGCAGCCGACGCGCACTCGTATGATCATGTCACGCTGAAGGCGTCATGATGAGCTCGCGCCCATGACGGAGATGCGCTTTCCTGACGCGATGTGTAGGATGTCTGTCACGTGTATAGCACTAAAATGACAATACTGCCATGGGCAAGCTCCATTGAATGTCTCGTGCGATGTCATCGTGTTTGGATCAATCAGTGATTGACACTTTGGCCAGTCAGAGTTACAAATTTTCGTGTCGACACGAGTGATGGCGCTCTATTGTGACCAATAAACTTGACTCGCTGCACCTGGTGTGTAGCGCCAACGGCAGCGACGCGGCAGAGCGGGGACTCGCGCCCTGAACAAACGCCAAGGAGAAAGGGGCTGCAGTGCGAGCAAGCGCAGCATCCATCTGACCACGCACGTTGCGGGGCCCCCTGAGAGACGAAGAGCGACGGAGGAATGGCGGCCGGCGCAGCCAGCGACGCGGCCAAAGGCTGGGCTCGCGCAGCTCGCGCGGCTGGCGTTCCGGCTGCCGCGCTCCGGAGCGTGCCGCTTGGACGCCTGCCGAGTGAGCGCGGCCCGGCGGGCGATTAATAATGGCCGAGCGCGCGTAGCAGCCCCCCGGTCCCCGAGGGGTTGCGCCACCACGCGCACCACGGCACGGAGCGGGCGGACGTGGTGCCGGACCCGGGAAGTGCCGCCGCTGCACATCGCCTTCCCGGGCCTCGCATTCCGGCGACGCCGTGCGCCGTTTTCTCTCTTGTGTGCGGGCGAACTCAGTCGGAGAAAAATATCGGCGGGTTGACGCCGAAGGGCCGACTAAGTCGTTCCTGACGTTAATACGCCGCGTAGACCTCGTCTTCTTGCGATGCTGAAGGGCAGTTATCCATGCGAGAATTGCCTGGTTTGTATGCATACACCTGGATGAGCAATATATCTTGCATTTCAGCTGTGGGACTCACCTACGAACCTGCACATTCCTAAAGTCTGCAGTAACCGGTCAAGATTGTGTTCTTAAAGTGAACAGCTCAGGGGTGAAAGAGGACAGCAAACATGCAAGACAAGCGCTGGTTCGCCACTGCAATTTTTTTTTTTAAAAAAACATCGAATAATAGATGTGGCCAACGTCCTCCTAGTCAAAAGCAGCCCACCCTGGCAGGTGGCAGTTAAATTAACGATTGGTCGCGAGAGGTCACTTGGAAAGAGCCTCCTGAATGTCACAAGCCCCACCGGTGGCTTCGTTAGAAATAGCCACCTGCCGGTGTAGTGGTCATCTCTTAACTGCGGCGCCACTGCAGGAGGAGTGGCATAAGGACTTCCAGAGATCCATAAATGTAAAGCAGAGAATTACCATTTCTGTATATTTGGTCATGTGATTCGCAAAGAGGGCCTCAAGCCGGGGAAGGGTCCCATTAACGCAACCGCGTCTTACCCTTAAGGCGGAGGTTATGTGTTTCACCAGGATTATTTTTGTTAATGTTTCATTATAGCTTGTGTTTTGCAGGAGAACCAAAAGTTACTGAACATGGTTGCCTGCAAGTGACACAGAAGAGCAGCTCGTACATGCAAATAGCCGTGTTCTACTTCGGAACACTGTCGGCCGCTAAAATGATGGATGTATCGGCGCTTTGCCGACTTCCGTGCGTGCCGCAAACTACTGCAGAGAGTCTTTAGCGGGTGCATGAACATGCTTTGTTTCTGGTTGTGCCTCGAGACTCACAAATGCTTTATTTAAAACCTTTTTCTCTTATCATTATTCGTCAATTGCGCACATAACATGTGGACGTGCTCTTGCACTTTTTTGGGACAAATTCATTATATTTCTTGTCCTGTGCTTTTTTGACTAGAGGCTTCGTTTCAAGTGAACAGTTGCCCATTACCCTTGATTGTCTACTGCATATTTCATGACATTAATTGCTGGCTCACTGCTGATCTATTCTTAAAATTCTTTGTGAAAGTGATGGTAGCAGTTCTGTCTTTTCAACTGACCTCACCTTGTTCTCTCTTTCTTTTTTGTTTTGCAGGTAAGTGGCCGCACAGCAGGCGTTGCGTCCTCTTGGCTGTAAACCGTGAGTTAAAGGACAGCGTACGTCACTGTAGGCCGCGATTCATAAGCGCAAAACACAGCATCTGCATCTGATTACCGAATATTTTGTCTTCTTCACTGGTACCGAAGCTGTTTGGTGATTCTTAGAGATTCGTAGAGATTACTTTGTGGCTTAAAATGTACCATAGATTTGCCTGTCAGTTATGAAAGCATTATTCAGAGTTCTTGAGTGCTCGAACACAATCCTTCCGTACAGTTGAAATTACACATCTGTGCGTTAGACCTGTTTCACCGTGGCGTAGAAAAAAAATGAAATGATGCAGAATGTTGTCAGCCAGTCGTTGTTTGTTATGAATATGTCTTTACCACTACCTTACTTGCACTCGCTCTTCAGTTGCTCCTGTGATCTGGAGTATCCCGAATATTATATTCCAAGACAATGAACTTGTCGGTTCAGAGCCTTCTCGAAAGCATATTTATAGAAGCATCGGCGCATTCATGGCTCCAAAATGGACTCAGCGATGCTTCTAGCGCGTTCAAGGAACAAAGCGTCGCCCACGCCAGTTATACCAGCTGAGGGTATCGTGCCGTGGCACAAGCCGGGAGCGCTGTCTCTAAACGGAAAATCAAGGTCAGTATGGAGAGCAACGAGTGGCGAGTTTTGGTGCACTTATACTGCTTTAGTATCGATGATGGTAAATTGTGGGAACTCGACGCTCGTAAATAAGCCCGAATGTAAGCGTAAAAACGAATATACCGTGGTAACCATTAATAAGAAAGTATGCGAGGCTCACAAAGTGCTTACTGGTGAAAGAAGACCTAGAAAAGCCGACGCTAGAGCTGTATGGGGCAACTAATGCAAAATGAAGAGGGAAATATGTGCCGGCATTTGCCGTGAAGCGCATACTATTTGCGGCTAGCGGTGGGTGCTTGAGGAAGAAATGTTGCCAGCAAAACCTTTGAGGAGCCTCCTGATGTTTTTTTGTTGCTGCCCGCAAGACAGAGACATAATACAGCATATGCGTATCCTGTGTGAGGGCCTTCAGCCCCAATACCTGAGGCCATACTAGAGATCCGTGATGCTCCTTGTTTTAAGAATGGCCAGGGGGAGGTAGTCAATTTTCAGCAAGTACAAACAAGGGAGGAATTAAAGAATTCACAGAGTACAGCAAGAGAAGTTATTCGAAGAAGAAACCAATGGCTAGCTGAAAGTTACCATCGCCTCGGTACCAAAGGGACACGAGTAATTATTCATCGCTACGGGTGCGACAAGGCACGCTGGATCGAAGGTGTTGCACTTCCAATTTCAATTCGCGCTAGCATTATATACGTGCTCGCGCTGGCTCGCAGGCGAACCAGGCATATCGTAATATTCATGGAGTCCACCAGCGCTGTGATTCCGCAATGTTTTGGCTTCATAGCTAGCGTGCGAACTTTTCGGACGCTCATGATACGTGAAAGAGCCCTGATTTGAAAACGGCATCTTTATCCTAGCGCACCTGATGATGTCTTAAATGATGGGCATGGCCGTAAAGAAAATGGATTTTGAAGCAGCTGTGCAATCCAGTCGTTTCATGCCCGGTTTTATAAACACAGTAGTCTTTACAAAGTAAGTACCGCTGCTGGCAACACATTACAGTCGGGCCCACTACTAACTACCACAGATATAACGAACACCAGCTTATTACGAACGAGTCCGGTCTACCGTCGAAATATGCATTTTTGGCTGTTATATGGAGCGTTTGCTTACTTACTAAGTTCGGGTATAATGAACAGAATCCTCATGACTGTCAGGTTCGTTATATGCGGGCTTGACTGCAGTAAGGCACGGTCATTCTCTTCGTTGTACGTGTCGGTAGAACGGAACTTTGCTTCCTTGGCCGTTTCATCAATTCACCAGCGTAGATGTATCCAACGCTCGCGCTGGACACGAGCATTTCCACCATCTGAAGTATAGCGGAGCTTTCTCTCCTTGTTTCGAACTTACCATCTCATCCCAGTGGTCAAGCTGTCGTGGGAGCATTGGTAGAACTCGGAAGGTCCTGAATCTACTTGAGCGAAGCCGGGGCTTCCTGCATAGAGCCGCTGCTCAAGGGAGAAACGGATAGAAGCTCTGCAACGAGAACAAGAGCCGAAGTCTAAAAAACTGAAGTAAAACTAGCGAACATCCGCGGATCGCGTACAGCCCGAGCAGGTGACATTCTTGTCGTATTTTTTTGCACATCAGACACATGTCTGTCTGGAGCTTGTGCATATTCTTTACCTCATTGTACTGTATTGCGTGCACGTACGCACATAATGCTGTGGATATTACAGCAGAACTAGCGCAATAGCGTCCAGATTAACAGAAATGGCAGTCGCAGCAAGCATTTCATTCCTTATTCCGTTAAAGTGTCCATATACAATGCATTTTCCCGCTCCCACCTTAACTGTATATATCATATATTATTTAGTTGTATTTGTAAGACAGAACAAAATTAATTGAGGGGGCGAAATAAATTATTAGAAATGCAAGGAAAGCACATTGCGGTTCTCCAAAACTGCTGATGTGACGCGAAATGTTAAAGGCTGTTCAGCCGATTTAATATCCCCAAATTAATAGGCGCACTAAGGAAACTTTTGGCAGGAATTTATTTTTTCATTCTGGCCTGAATTTTAGGGCCGGAAATATAATCTGCCGAGGCTTTTATCATCTGTGCAAACGTATAAAAATTCTGATCATTTATTGACTTTGTATACTTTTTAACTCTTACCATGTCGCAATTTCCGATGACTTGTTTACGCTCTTGCATAAACAAATAATCGGAAGCATATAAACTGGCAAGAAACTAAAGAGAGCATGCTTTTGCATGGTCTCTTCAATTGATTACCAATAACACAATATGTAATGAGCAATGGTCGCTGTAAAAAGGGGTGTATCTTCAGTCTATTAGGCAAAGTTTCTACGAGAGCATTTGTCAGACCTTACCTAGAGCATCTGTTGCTTGCCTGTTAGCTTTTAATGCTTCCATGTTGTTTTTCTGTGCAACTAGCTTTTTTGCATCACTATTCACTCTATGGGCAAGTTCTTGATTGTGTATTTAAGGGCAACATAATGCTATAACACCACTCTACGTGCCGTCTACTAATTGCAACCGGGTGCCACAAGTCATTCATTACACTTTCGGGACTTTCTTCTATGAAGAAGAAAAATAAAGTATGGCGTAAATTACATTTTTTTTTTCATCTTTGGTGCACAGCGAGAAACAACACCACTTTAGTTTTCCCTCCGCTAGACGCACGAGTGTTATCATAGTTTTGCCTTAATGCGGAGTGTAACTAAGCGTAGATTGCGAAGAAGGCTAGGTTGACTTGTAGGCACTGCTTCTGACTTCTCTAACTGTTCCAAGACACTTGTCAAGTATAGTCGCAGAGCTCGAAATTAATACGCGGCATTTTCCCCAGGTCCACAACCACGACCATACGCAATATCATGTTTAGAAAGTCACCCCAGAGACGGCACGTCAGGAGAGAGAGTGACACAAGCGTCCCGCTGTCAGTGCGCTGCTTTCCAAAGCAGGATCTCGCGCCAACTAGCCCAACTCCAAACTGTCTCCATGAGCAGCGTTGTGAGCGCTCGCATGCGCGACTGCGGCGCCAGGTTCTCTCCGCGCCTGTATCCAGGAAACGAGGCGGGCTCCCGCGTACGCATTTGTGCACGAGCCGAGAGCAGCTGCGAGTGGCGGCAGGCAGCTCCCCGCACGCTCGGCCGGTCGCGCCGGGGCCGCTCGACGGGAGCCAGCCGAGCGTGGTTGCGCGGCTACCGTCGATGCTCGGCTGGCTCCGAGAACCGTGGCTCCGGCAGGCAGGGCAGCGCTGTCCTGCCTTCAGCGCCGCGCGTCGAGGTCTCTTCAGGCTCCAGCTGGTTCGAAGCGGGCCGTAGACGACACCGAGTGTGCGCGCAGTGGCTTTCAAGCGTCGAGAAGCCGATCCGTACGTGCGTGAAGTGCAATGCGCACAGGGCTCCCTAAGTACAGAGCGCATCAGCGACTGTTCGGCGCAATCTACGTCAACCCTTTGCCTAGGCGTCCGCTTCTGATGCGCCACAAGGCCGGCAGGAACTCCATAACCACGCGCGGGCTCTGTTATGTAAAGCAATTGCAATATCAACATATTAATCTTTCACCGGCATCTGACTGTGTCGACCTCAAAGAGCGTGCTCTACCCTTCTGCTCAGCACTGTGGGAGGAAAACTTTAGTCTCTCTCGCCTTAGAGGTTAGGTGTGTGCAGCCGCCGCAGTCAGTGGTTATGGCGCTCGGCTGCTGACCTGAAAGAGGCGGGTTCGATCCCGGCCGCGGCGGCCGAATTTCGATGGAGGCGAAATTAGAGAGGCCTGTGTACTATGAGATGTCAGTGCACGTTAAAGAACCCCAGGTGGTCGAAATTTCCGGAGCCCTTCACTACGGCGTCCCGCATAGCCTGGGTCGCTTTGGGACGTTAAACCCCTATAAACCCATGAAACAGATCAGTAGATGTAAGCACGAAATGATTTGCAGCCCGTGGCCTATCACTGCCTGGGATGGGTTACAGACGATGTTAGAGGTATTCTTTAAATATGCCTCGTCCAAGTCGGGCCACGCCACGCCGCCCCACGAAGCACTTGTGCCACCGACCTCGCTGAAGCCCAAAATGAGCCGGAGACGCGCAAGTCATTGCCACGATCCTGTTATCAAACAGAACCGTGACATTCGCGGCGTCTCTCGGGAGTGAGAGCATCCCGTGTCAATCCCTTTCCGCCGTCCTTACTCTTCTCTTTTTTTTTTTTTATGGGTGTCCCGCGCTTGCAAAATTATTTATTCCCGAGGTGTAGCACGAGGTGTAACAACATTCTTACTCATGATGAAGTTAGCGCCAAAGACGAGGACCAAAGTAGGAAAAAAGACACAACACGAGCGCTCGTGTTGTGTCTTTTCTCCTACTTTGGTCCTTGTTTTTGGCGCTAACTTCATCATGAGTAAGTTTAAACTCGCCCAACCTTCCACCTTACAACATTCTTACGTCGCGTGGAAAGCTGCGGTGTTGGCGCTAACACTTATGTTAGCCCACTCGCTTAGGTAATTTTTTGGTGCATCGGTAGGTTATTTGTGAGTAAGGTAAAAAGGTAAAATCAAGCTGCACAAAATGAGAGAGAAGAAAGGCTGAATGAGCACGCTTGCCAGAGACACTGTCTTTAACGTCCTTTCGCGCGGCAGAAGACGCCCTGAGACAGCCCGACTTCCAAGGACTCAAGATCAGTTGGGACTCTTACGGCTTCATTACGCATCGAACTCTCAGCATACGATTTCTATCGCATACGCTCCCCCCAAATGCTTCGTCTGAGGTCCGCTGTCGCGTTTGCAACACCCTGCTTTACAAAGCTGTAGGTGCTGAGCCACTGAGGAGAGTGCATAAAACAGCACCTTGTTCCACACGCTTGGACGCCACTGTTGCCTTAATTCAATCACACTTGACTGGCCGGCTGTACATATATTTTCTTACCGCCTCGCCAGCCGGGGAAGCTCGCCTCGTGCCATCAGTGAATACGATTTGATAGAAGCATGCCTTACCACCTCAAAGAGCCTCCGCGCCCCACCCCCCGAACTACGATGAGTAGGGAACAGCACCTTGGTGCCTCCGGCAAAATCTCTCGGGAGCAGTTGGGAAACAGCGCTTGCGTCACAGCAGCGCGCCTGGCACAGAGGCTGTTCGCTCTTTCTTGCGGGGAAACTTTGCGCACTGGTTCGGAGCCCACCTCGGGGCCTCCTCCGGGTTATAAACGTGCGGTGGCAAGCGGCTGGTGCGGCCATAAAGCGTCCACGCGAAAAGAGGTCGGCCCGCTTCTGGCATGGCGCAGCACGCCACGTTCGTTGCGCAGGTTCCCATTTCCCACGCTTGGCAGGCATGCACCGCCCCCCGCGCCGCAACTGAACGGGCTTGTACTCGTATACTAGTGGGAGGCGGCTCACGAAATTGCGCGGGTACGCCCTGACATATTGAATTGGTGGCTGAACGGGCGGACCTGCAGCGCCCCGGAAGCTTAATGGCAGCGCCTGATGAACAGGCTACACTCGCCTCTAAGGGGGGCTCGGCCGCGCGCGTGCACAACTGTGGCCCCGCGATGCGCACAACGACGTGCTTCGTCTCTGTCGCGGCCGCACAATCGCCTGCGATGGAACGCCGCTTGAGATCGAACACGGAGGCTCGAGGGGGAAGGGGGCGGGGGTACGTAGCGGTTGTAATTACAAGGGCAGCGAGCAACTGCGTGTTCCGCGATAAGCATGGCGCTGTGTAGTGCAAACAAAGGAATTGCGAAAATGTGGCCAGGTATTGGCCGAGGCCTGGAGAGCAACGGCAGTGCCTGTATCGGCGCGCGCCTATTAGGCACCCTCGCTAAGCGCACTTTTAGTGGTTCATTGTGCGTTGTTTTAGCTGCAGCGTCACTTGCAGTCTTCCAGTATACACGGTAACCAAGTACAGGTAAAATAATGCGTCCACACCCCATTCCTTCTCACCACTTTTACACGTACCTTGACAATAGAGTTTAGGTGATAAGGCCCGCTCAAACTGGGAAATTCTCGCATGGCAGCGGCCGTGTTCGTTAACGCTGCTGCCTTCGGTAAACAAGTTTTTGGGCTGCCGCCACTGGCGTAAATTCGGAGGAATGGCGACGTGTCTATGGAAGTGAAAGAGTAAGGGCCAAAGCGTCGATGTGGCGCAAATAGACGTGAGTAAACGTGCAAAATAAACAGCGCTGTTGTGATTACAACTAAATGAGGTGCTTGTTCGTATGCCGTGGTTACACATGCTTAGTTAGATTTTTAACGAAGAGTAAAATTTACATTTGCATCTTTTCATAGCATGCGTGTGGAGGTTTGCGGGTGATATTCAAGAGACGATAACTGTGTAGGAGGCGGTAGGACAGACAAAAAAGTGGCGTACTTGTTTCAGTCTAGATTTGTTCCTGCCGATGAGATGCACGATGACATACGGCATGGAAGTAATCAGAAGCATTCCAACCTTATAAAGTTTCACGACACAACTTGTACACTGATACACATCTTTGGAAGCAGGAACTCGTTTCAGTTAGTCAGGGCCCGAGTTTACAAAAGCATTGCAATGTTTGAACAACTCGGGATCACTTAGAATCCATGCTGCTTTGATCCACAATGCCACATGTTTAAACATCACCAAATTGTTGTTACATGAAAATGGCTTAGTAACGTCAGTACACCTAACAGTGAGATGCGGTATACCGTACCGTCAGTACAATGAAAGTGCTCTGGTTTCACACCACCTCTTCTTTCTTTATTTCCTCCAGCCGTAGCATCACGCGAGGTGGCAGTATGTGAGAATAAATACATAAAAGTGGTTTCGCTGGTAGCCCCAGCGTACGGCTTCGCAGCGCTAGTTACGATGCACTGTGCTGCGTTCAAGAGTTTTTCGCTGAATATCTTAACGATTGTTACCTTCCATGCTTACGTGGATGGGATCTGCAGACATGCTGAAGAGCACGTTTTCTCAAAGGCGCTGTAAAACTCCTTCTCGCTTTCTTTCAATATTTTCTGTTTGCTTATTTCAACTCGCCCTACCCTTCAGGGGATTTATTTATCGCTTAGGCTATCATATATATATAAGGCGAAAACTGGTTTTTGCACATTTCATTGAATAATATCACGGGACAGCGGGTTCACGAGCGCATGGTAAGAAAAAACTATAGAGACACTTACGCTCCGCCTTAAAGTTTGACGCGATAGCTTTAGTGGGATAACGCCCATATAAATCCCCGCTTAACCGAGCCATACCACAGTGTCTGCGTGGCCTATGGAGAGCATGTACGACTCGGAATGAAAGGATGCTTTAGCGTTCGACTCCCCTCAGCCTCCCATCTGATTTGAGAAGCCCGGGTTGGCAGCTGCTCCCAAATCGGCCATGCCACGTGACGTTGGTTGGTTGGTTTATTGGGGTTTAACGTCCCAAAGCGACTGAGGCTATGAGAGACGCCGTAGTGGAGGGCTCCGGAAATTTCGACCACCTGGGGTTCTTTAACGTGCACTGACATCGCACAGTACACGGGCCTCTAGAATTTCTCCTCCAAAGAAATTCCAGCCGCCGCGGCCGGGATCGAACCCGCGTCTTTCGGGTCAGCAGCCGAGCACCATAACCGCTGAGCCACCGCGGCGGCGCCACGTGACGTCGCACCACCCAATCTGTGCCCGGCCATGTGAGCTGCCAGCTACCACCTGCAGGAGCCGTACTCATGTTTATCGCTCACAACGCCCACAACACCAACGCCGGATTTTCTGAAGGGCCTTTAGCGCTAACACGTTAAAAATCGCAGGATTATTACGAGTCTATAAAGATAATTTTCACAGTTAGCTGGCGTTGGAGAGTAGAGGAATTACGTTGTTGTTGTTGTTAGCCTTTGAAAAGTAATGCGGGAGTGTAAGTTCTTTATTCTCTTCTTCTTCGCGTTGTTTTGGCGTGTTGTTGTGACATCACGCACACGTCAGTGCGTGGACACAAATAAAAGTCATGAAAGTCTGTGCTTTCGATGCGGACAACGACGCAGATGCCGTAAAGCTGGGTTAAGAGCTAGTAACAGCTGGCGCTGTAAAAATCAATAGGCTCCCACAATTTCTTTCCTTCAGTGGGGAGGAAAAGTCACAGCAACAGCTAGAGCGTCCTCACGAGCGCATCCACGCTGAGGTAATCTTGGCAGACAGGTGTCACAATCAAGAGAGCGCAACGCTATCTTTGCAAGAATGTCGTACAATTGCACAAGCATAGAGAGCAGCGGATGCGCCTCTGTATCGCTGAGAGACCACCGATCACCACGGGAGAAGTCAAGTCAAAAGGATTTAAATGCTCAAATTGTAGCCATATAATTTGGGGGTTTCGTTAAGGGACAGATAAAATCAACATCAGCTTGTTTCCAGGTGTGACATCATTGCGTTCTCTGAATGGAAAGAGCTGCACATAATTTTTATTTACACTCTTAGCACTCCAGAACACACCTTGCAGGAAAGGGAAGCTCACCGCTTGGCATGCGTCGTTCTGAGTTGAAACTTTTCTTCCTGACAGTCTCTAGCTATCGTTGTTCGTGGCTGCATCAATATGGTGGCCTTCGCTGTGATGTACAAACAGCGAAAAAATAAATGAAAACTGTTGTGATGCGCTGGAAAGCCTTCTGCCGAAGGTTTGTCACCGCACAGAACATAGCAGCGCCGTATTTCAGTTTTCATGTTGCGCTTGAAAAGCCATTTTCATGTGTTAAGCGCCGGTTTTTGAGGTGTAGCGGGGTTAATGACTCATCAAATGTCGCCACCAAAGGGAGCCCTACTGACGACGTCGCGAGTCAGGAGTCGATGAAGGCGCAGTAAAAAAGCCTGCTGGGCGATCCTTCGAACTGCATCTGAAAGCGATGCCGGAAAGCGATGTCCTGTGCTTTAGGATTTTCTTTTGGTGGCCCGTCGACGAGATTTCACAGGCCTAACATTTATTTTTACTGCTTGCTTGGAACGTTCAATTGCATGCGCTTTCGTGGCTGGGTTTCGTCTGCTGACTTTCGGTCCTTCATGGAGGCATACGTGCGACAACGATTCAATGCGAGAGTGAGGAAGTCAGCTCTTTTGAGTGCGAGATTTTACCTCGTTCAATGTTCGAAGCCATCTTCAATGGTTTCGGCGCGTCAGGCTCCGTTGATGCCTGTCGTTTTTCTTCGCGCACTGCTGATGAGCTTGCGTTGCTGCTACATGGCCGCTCTGTAGAAGTCTCTCGATACTTTGCGCCCCGATCTTTCCTTTTCGCTGGCACTGCTGCTACGCCGTCCGCACCCCCGATGTTGGATGGAGTGCCCGTGGAGCTCACCGTAGTTTTCGTACTCAGCCTCAGGCACATGTTGGCGGCGTGCGTGCACAGGTGTCCGCATGCAGTGTGCGTGCGTGCGTGCGTGCGTGCGTACGTGCGTGCGTGCGTGCGTGCGTGCAAGCGGGCGTGCGTGCAAGCGGGCGGGCGTGCAAGCGGGCGGGCTGGCGGGCGGGCGGGAGGGCGGGGGGGGGGGGGGGGGGGGGGGGTTGCGCTACGAACACGTCTCCTTTGCTGCAGTGGTAGCGGTTATGAATAAAGGAGAGACGCAGTACCTGTCGCTCTCTGCGGTTATTTCAATTGTGCTGGGAAAAGGGCACAAAGAGCGCGAGACAAAGAGCCGCTGTAGTGGAGGCCTGCGGAGTAACTTCGACCATCTGGAGTTCCTTAACATGAGCGACGAAGTTCCCTCACCGGTTGTGTCATTCTAGCCTTTGGCGGCTTGCTCGGCATCTTTCGCTCCTGCCTGCCTTGTCTCTTTTTCTTTCTTTTCTCATTTTTGCATCAACGGAAGCTGCTGACAGCCTTTTGCTGCCCTTCCATGTGCGTACTGTCACCTTTTATTAAGCTCAAGAATGCATTGTCCATCCTATACATGGCCAGGGTAAGAAATGTACCCTAATCTCTTTCCATTCTGATTTCTGTCATCGTTTGTTGTTGGCTGAAACGCCCCACGATACCCCCGAGATCGGCCAGTCGGCGCGGTAAGTAGCAAGAAAGCAACAGAATCAAAAGGAGAGACTCATCATGTTATACAACCCCCAGCTTGCGTATCAATTTCTCAACACCGCATATCAGCCCGGAGTGGGCGTACTAAGCATTCTCAGATTTCAGGCAGCGCTATTGCCGGCAGTGTAAACATCGGAGTGGCTCGAGTTATTAGTGACTGACCTGTTGTTTTCTTTCACCTGCTCATACGATGCCTGAAAAAAAAAAATGGGGGGGGGGGGGGGGGGGGGTGTTGAGAATTTTTATCGAGCTGACGCCGGTTTATTTTCGTATTGTATAACGAAAATTCCTTGCAAGCAGCGTTTAGGCAACATCAGTAAAATCTATTATATCCATAGAACGGCGTGCGTGTGTAGTGATGGCTGTCGTTAAGAACACTGTCAGTTTTGTATCTGCGTGTTTTATTCCTTCCTGTTTAGTTTTCCTGTCAATTTGCTCACATTGCAGCGTACTCCAAAGAAAACGCAGTCTTTATCAAATATCGGAACCAAGCTCCTGAACACATCCCAGTTTGAAACTTGAAGCCGCCTTCTTTAGCTGTGATGTAAACACCTCAGTTGCAAAGAGGCAAATCGACAGCAACGAAGTTCACAAAATTTTTATTACGCAACTGTGCTCCTCTACTACCCAGTACCTTTCTCGCTTCGTTAGCTGTTTTAGTTTGGCTCTCGTTGTGTTATCCATCATCAATGTCGATTTTATCTGTGCCTGCCAATAGCTGAATGGTCATAGGTGAGACGTCTCTGATGAATCCGGGGACTCGCCATTCACAAAACGCGAATAGCTCGCTCTGGCACAAGTGCAGGCTAATCATAATATAACAAAGGGAAGCATGTTTGGGCCAAGGTAGCCAAGAACTCCGCAATATGTCGAAACATACCGCGAACTGCAAATACGTCGGTAAACTATTCCGAGCTTTTCCTGTGGTGCCGGAGCAGAAGCAGGATGTGAGGCACCGTCGGTCTGCATATATCGTTTTGTCTTTCCTTGAAGTGCAATGTGGCTAAGAATATTGTGAACAATGTCGCCGATAAGCTCGCGGTTTCAAACTAGAATTCAGTATTTATTTCCACTCCATAGAGCTGAGTGCACCGGGAGCCTTACAGTCTTACAGTACCAGCAGCTTCCTAACACTAACGAAATAATTTATCAAATATTGCAAAAGGGCATTTCTCTCCTCTCTAAACAAGGTTTTCTCGACGTTCACTCCTTCTTGTGCACTCCACGCGTGACCTTTCTTTCTTCCGCCACTCTTCGGTCACCGCCAATAGAATACGCTGCTCAAATATGGATCCCCGTAGTTACCCCGATAGCATGGCAGCCGGGATGAAGCTTTGAAAAGGGGGGCCATCGGTCGAGGCGTAGCATTGTGGCGGCGGTGCCTGTCGGCAGTGGCGCAACTCCATCAACCCGAACGCAAACTGTCTCGGCGATCAGGGAAGCAGGCTAGACTTAAATTGCCAGCGTGATCCGAAAGGCACCGGTCCCCCTCTCGCTCGCTGCTCTCGCTGTGATTTACGCACATGGCCCTGATCTCACTCGGGCTCCGCGAATACCTTGTTATCGGAGCGCGGCCCCTTTTCCTCTCTTCGCTTGCCTGCGTGGCCCGGTGGAAGGACGCGTGCATCGGACGCAGGAGCAGCGGCGCTTTTATGGAGTGGAAGATTGATCCCTGTTATTGAAGTGAACGCGCAGGGCCGCGCAGTGGCCAGGCGGGTCCTCTGTTGCTTCTCCCCTCTTCCCTACGCAGAGACTCCACTCCCTCTCCCATTTTTTTTTTTTTGTTGTTCGAACGAGAAGAGCACTTCGGAAAGTTTTCACGTCGTCGTGTCGAGGCCCGCCTTGTTTCCAGGCAGCGAGTAACTGGAGTGGATTGAATGTCGCGACTGGGCCTATCGGCGTCCCGCTCAACAGAGAAGGCCCTCGGCGAAGCTGGGCCGAGAGCGGCGGCGGGTTTCACCGAAGGGATCAGAGAAATACGCGCGTTCTCGTTGATCTGCAAGAAGGGCGCGCACGCGTGCTCGACGTGGTCGCGCCGCGGCCATTCGCTTTGATTGAGTCGGTGAGTGATGGCGGCGTCGGGTAGTGATAAACGACGCGGCCGACGGCGTCTTGGCTCCTCCTGCCGCCGCCGACGCGGCGGTCACCGGGTTTCCGCGCCAGCGACGGCAGCCTTCGGAGGAACGCGCGTGCAGCCGACGTCCCTTCTACGCGTCCTGTCGACGGGAGCGGCGGAGACGCGTGATGTGTCTTCCGTGGCGCAGGCGATATCGGAAATGAAAATCGATCGCATTCATCGCTGCGGCAGAGGCCGAACGTGAGCCCGCGCACTGCGTCCTGGTAGACAGAGCCCCAAGTGGACGCATTCGGGACGGCAGCCCTCAATTTAGAATAAATGATTTCGCGGTCTGTCTCCGTACTGAGAGCAGCGTTAACCATGTGATTTCAAAATACTGCATATGGGGACATCTCACTATTGCACCGCAACAGTGAGGGCAATGTCTTGCTCGCTGAAGTCCTTTATCAAATGCCTTACGCCGCAGCTGCGAGATGGTTCCAATGGGACTTTCTTTGGATTCGCATCTGTCAGGCGCCGTGGATACTCGGCGTCACGACTTGACAGATGCGTTGCAACAGCCACTAGTAGGTTGTCACTAGTAGGTTGATGTCACAAGTCGGCTCTCAACCACTTTACAATCCGCAGATTACAGCTGGCTTCTAGTTGAGCGCTGTCCCTCCACGCGTTTTAGCATGACTTCTTCTCAGACAAGTGAGTACATTCCCGCAGACAAAGAAAGCGCAAAATTCAAGCACTTATGTGAAGAGAAAGCTAGTGACAAGTACTTCGTGCAGGAGGCATCCATGGCAGCAGTACTCTCGACTTCACCATTGTTTTTTTAGGCATTCCGCCAGCGGCAGCATCAAGTGATTATACCGTGACAATAGCACACGCTCCTATTAAGTTACCACTGTGTACTTACACCTAACAATGGAGTGCATATTGCAACCGCGCAAAACGACGAGGGACGAAGAGAGGAAAGCACAGGACAAGACGCGGACCTCGTCGTTTTGCGCGGTTCCAATATGCACTCCATTGTCAACCACCAACTAGCCCGTCTTCACTTGTTACATGTACCTACACCTCTCAAATGTTTTGCTGCACGCTCTTTCAGTTCGATACTTTGCAATATTTGAAGAGCATTCTGCGTAGTTTGAATAATATATTTTTAAATCTTGCCTCCTAACTGACACAAGCAGCAGCTTTTACGTTTTCTTGAACTGTACTACTTTGTGTGCAGCGAACCGAAAAGACGTCTTTAACTCGTTGGAAAGGAAATAGTTATCATGCTAATCGGGTGAAATGGCATTCGAAGGGGGGGCCAAATTTTGTTCGAATGTGGAGAAGCTTTCGTGGTTTAAATTTTTTTTTTTTATCTCGCCAAAATGCTGACGCATCTCGCCTTTAATATAAGAAAAATAAGTAAAATTTTATTGTTAGACTTCTGTTCCTGTTTTTATCTCAACACTGCCATGACGTATGGGAGGTGAGTCCGTGCTGTCTCTCTGAATAATGTGCACCCATGTGCTCTCTGTGCGACCTGTCACTGTGTTTTTGGTATTCATTATAAATTGCGAACCTTGAAAAACAATTATTCCAACCCGGATATATTGTCACGTTGTAGTGACGGCAATCCATTGGTCAGGAAGACACCAACCAGTCTTGGAAACGAAGCTCTTTATTTGGGCTGACTTGCGCCCTCAAAAGAACTGAATCACTCGGCGGCGGCGTAAGCAACAAACGTGCTCGTCAGTCGTCGAACTACGAATGGCCGCCGCTCGCGGCATAGTTCAATTTAAAGCCAGCAAGGAAGCTTCGAGATAACAGGTCAAGATCATCTACAGCAATCTAGAAAAACGTAGATGCAGCTCTTCATGGCTGTGATCATTCGAGATTAGTCCGGTCGCTTCTCGCGTCACAAATAAAAATGATAACACCCCTTTCTTGAGTGCGAACGAACGGACACTACAATGATACGTGGCAATATCAAACCAGGATATTTCGAATTATTCGCTATATCGAACGCACAGTTTATCCTCGTGAAAGTCTTGAGAAAGAGTATAGGAAAGTCGCGCAATATATCGAGGTGCAATTCTCCCGGTCGTCCGATGTATCGAACTGTACGCCAGTTGATTCTTCTCTTAACTGTTCTTTTAGATCACCTTTTCGTACGCGGAGACAAGTTGACTGCGCAGCCCCCAGCAGCTGCTTACAGTGATAGCGTTGTGGAGCCTTGTGGCGAGGTTAACGTGGGGTGGGCTTGAGGGTGGCCCTCTATTTCCTGAACTCATTTCCGACGCCACATCGCTATCATGCTCTGAATCCATCCTAAGGAACTAAAGCCTTGCAGCGGTCTTCGGCTGGCGTGCTTCACTTCTTTCGGTGCCTAAAGCCCCTCCTCGATGGACACTTCCCAGGCGTACACGCAAAGCGCCTGCGCGCCCAGTACGCGCCGCGACGGGCGTCAGAAAGTGGCATGCATCTCCATGCTCCTCGTGCTGGCTCGCTCCCCCTCGCGAACCGACTGAAAGAATGTCACGCCGTGAACAAAAGATGGTTGGGGAGCTTCAAGGATTCCAAGAAAACTTGTTGGACTCAGAAAGAGCTTCAAGCCACGAAGAAAGTCCCTCAGAGCCCTGCTCTCCTCCCATTGTTGTAAACCGTACCCCGCTTCCGGCGCGCGCGAGAGCGCCCGTGAGCAGGCGCCGATATCTGACATGCACACATATCTGCGCCCCGCTCGCGCCTGCTCTCGCGTCGCGCTTGGCGCATGCGCAGACAGGCTCCAGCGTACGCCCGTGCGCGTATGCGCTTCGCACGTACGCCTAGGATGTGTCCATCGAGGCGGGGCTTAAGGCGTCGCGGAAAATAACTCAACCTTAATTTGAATGCGCGGTCATTCTATTTATAATGTACTGGTAACATGATTAGCCATCTTATAATAGGCAATAACCAGTTCCCAAAAAAATTCCAAAAAGTATTCGCGAATTCTGTATTTAGAATTCTGAATTGAATTGAGATTGAATCGAACCTCCCGTTGCGGCTTCGATGCGAAGCTTGTTATTCTAGCAACGCGCATCCAGCGGTGCGCTGACAGCAGCTGCAGAAAGCCCCACACTACCGTGGATGGATTCAATTCTTGTTTCTAGGCTACAGATAAGCTTATCTATTGTTTTTCTTATATGTCAACTTATTTCGTGATTCCCTCCGAGTTCGACATATCCGGGTTGGACTCTATTGGCTTGCTTTCAAGTGATACGGAGTTTACTTTAACTAATTGCATGTTAATAGATGATAAATTAACTAAAAGATCTCGCGGTCTCATGTTGTTTCTGGAATGGAGTGTAGCGAATCGGCCTCTTCGTTCACTGGCAGTGAAACGAGCAAAATGAGCCAAACGGAGCTACAATAGCCTCATTCCGTTGCCGTGCGCCGTCTGTATGTAACGCAATCTTTATTTACTGCGCTTATTATTTATTATTGGGGGATTAGTGGAGAGAAGAGAGTACAAATAGTATTTTATAAGACAATTTGCCAACAACAATCGATATTATGAAATGTCAATAGAGAGCCAGAGAGGGAAATAACTTCTATTCGCACCCGTCAAAAATGAGGGGGGTGAAGGCTTTAGCCTAAATCCCCATTTATTCCTATAACCATCGGCTGGAATCCCTGGGGACTAGGCGGCGGTCAGTGCGAGACCGATGACTGCGTTGTTCTCCTGCTTCGTGGGTGAGCCATAGGGCGTCCAGGGATTCTACATTTCTATTCGTGTCGTTATAAGAAGGGCAGGTCCAGAACATATGTACTAGATCTGTAAGGCTGTTGCAGTGCGTACATCTAGTCTTAAAGACTTCCGGATTGGAAAATTTATTTCATGTGCAGGCAGAACTTCTTCCTTCATAAATTTCGAAGTGCGCGGCACTACTCCAGAAGAAGTAAAAGGGACTATTCCCTGCGGACATATCGCTTTCTTTTGCACGTGCAGCGTTGTTCACCATATACGGGGCCTATGCACCACCTTCATAATGAGCCTCGCACTTAGTTTCAAGAACTTGTTGAGTTCCAGTGAAACGCTGATGGCTCTGTGACATGCTCCTTTCGAGGATGTGCAGAGTAACCTGCACCAAAATCTCCGTGCTAGGTTTCGTTTTTTTTTTTTTTTCGTTGAACTCGAGTCCTTCGCAGTGCAACCGCCTCAACCAGAATCGAACTAGTGAGCTAGTGTTCAGCGTTGTAAATTCCTCAGTCAACGCGGTGGTTTATTGAAGGTTGATGTCTCCTAGTTGTGCGAGCGTAGACCAATGCGTACAACTGCGTAATCTGCCGCCGATGGCTCGCGCGTGTGGCGCTACAAGTGGGACACGCCTCGTTATTTCCGTGATCAGGAAACCAGCCCATTCTTTTTGGTATTGCGCATGCTCGGCATGGTCGCTGCTCACTCGTCCCGGACTCATTTGTACGTGCTAGTGGAAATAGTGTGAAAAGAGGGAGTAGATGAAATCCATACTCGAAAGCGCTGACCTGTTTGATATATTTGGGCTTTTTTTTCTCTTTTATATAATATAATTATCATGTACTCCCCCTTTTAATATTACCGCGACTTAATTGCTATGTTACTAGGTAGAACAATGGGACAGCAAATGCTTTCGCTTAGTGAAGCGCAATGCTGAAAGTGCGCTCCGCTGTGCAGCAAATGCCCGGCTCTGCGGCTCATACTCCCAGAATTGCACCTTGCTTGCTATCGCGCTAACTGTTTCCATGCCGGCGCTTTAGAAAGTTGGTGGGCCCGGTCGCGTGACCTGCGCCCATTGGACAGGGACGGCGCGCGTAATGATATAGCTGCTCGCGCGCGAGCAGCAACCAGCGCTCGCACGTCATACGACCATCAGGGTGAACTTTAAATGTTCAACGAGGCACTGGGCGACGTCAGGCTCGCCGCCCTTGTTTGTGCCACGCCTGATGGCAACGTGACACGCCGCCTCGCGCCGCTTTGCGTCTCGGATGAACGATTCGCGGCGCTCTCGCATTCCCCGCGCTGGAGAACGCCGCGGCTCGACTGCGCGCTTCCCGCGCCGTAGACAATGCGGTGGGCATGGTACTTCTTTAAATAAAGAATGAGCCGCCTGTTTTGACGTCGCTCGGATATACGATCTGCCATAGCGTGATAACACGGGCGGTTAAAATGGAAACTGAAACTTTTTCGAAGGACAGCAATGCTACGCAAACGGTGTATTGCTATCTTCCTGACAGAGCCCACTCTCGGTGTGACATGTAGAAACCTATTTCACATTTCTACGCTTACCAGTGCGAGCGGCTCGTGTGATTCACGTGGGGACATGAACAGTCACGCCCTCAGTGCGAGATACACGGATGAAAGACCATGATAGCACGTGGCCCACACGCACGACGGCAAGTAAAGTGTGTTACTGTTTGAAATTACCGTGGGCGCATGTTTTATGCTTGCAGACCGCGGTGCGAAAAGGGAAACATTGGTGAGGAAGGAAAAACTGCAATGCTTAGGAAGGAGTTAAATGTGGGTCCAACCCTTTTCCTTTTTTTTTTCTTCTAGAATGGATGCATGTTAACGCAGCGTACCTGTTTGAGCGTAACATGCCATGTTCAGGTGATTAAGAATCTAAGAAATGGGAATCTTAAGTACTATTTTTTTATAATTCATCTTAATCCGCAATGAGATACCGCGCGACAGTTTCGCGCAGGCTGTAATTTAAGATGTCTGTCGTGAGCTCACTGAATTTTCTAAGCGCCGCAGGCTACACAATTCTAATTCCGTTTGTTTCCTGCAGACTTCAAGACGTGTATAACTTTGGAAATACTTGGTTGGACTGGTTAGCAAATTGCTGTACGAATTTTCCATCGATTGAATGCAATAATAAATTGATGTCGAGACATGCGATACAACTTTGCAGTTCGAAGCATTACGCTTCCGCTACATCGACAATTTTAGTACAAAAAACGGAGGGTTGAAATTTACTCAGTTAAGATGGAACACTGGGCAAGTTCAAAACATCTTTTAGAAATTGGGAAACACGAAATCCGCCCAGTGTGTCGTCTACTTCTTTCGTGTCGTGTGCTAGAATATTGTCCTAGAATTCTGAAAAGAACCGTCTGCTTCCAGTGGTCACTACTGTAAATGTGTAACGGGAGAAATAAAGTTAACATCACTGAAGGGCTGCCCAAAGACAGCGCATCTTCCTTCAGCAAGCATCATAGCTTGAAACCTCCCTTACAAAAAAAAAATTTTAGACAGTCTATAGAGTGTCTATAGACTTCTGTCTATAAAGTCTATTGACTGCCTATTGACAAATCCTGGAGAGCAGTCTATAGGCTATACAAATTCCATAGACAGTGTATAGACAATCTATAAATTTATGGCCTTACACTTTTAGCAGACTTTTTTCTATAGACACTCTATAGACTATGAATAGACAAAGAGCAATATCTATAGGAAGTCAACAGAGTCAATAAGAAGTCTATAGACTGTCTATGGACCATTTTTATAAGGGCTAGAATCTGGGCCTAATTAGGCTTGGTCATAAAACCCGCGAACGAGCATTAATGCGCGACGTGTTCTCCAACGCGACACCGTCCGTTGAAACCCTTGTTGCTGTCTGCAGCGCTATGGTGGCACTTGATAGGCAGCCTAATACACAAGAGAACATTTGGGAACAGCATTTTTTTTTCACCTTTAAGCATTGCTCGTCAACTGTACAACTTGGAGTGACTCGTAAAGTTCTCTGCAACAGTAGCGTTTTTGTTGTCTTGGTGTCGGGATACTGGTTCGGTACCAGCAGGAAAACTGCAAAGCATCCGCAGAAAGAGTTGGAAATCGAACCAGTTTTCATGCATGTGAACAAAGCGAGCTCATTGCACAATAACCATGCCAAGAACGGATACAAGGAATGACCATGTGACCAGCGAGGAACTCTAAGCACAAATCAGCCAGGCAGGGGCAGAACTTTAGGTGTAGACGTAGATCTGAAACGGCGGCCTTGTTGTTGCGTGTGTCGCAAGCCATTTTAAGATTTCCCAGATATTCAGGAGTCATAGCGACTCTGTGAATATTTTACGGAGGTGTGAGTACGCGAATTTTCTGTCAGTTCGTATGACTTGTCTCTATATCTTCAGCAGCAGTAGCCTGCCCGGTGTATAACAAGCATCTTATGTGGGCTAATATATTCATTTTATGTTTATTCATTTATTATTCACCAGATACTGCAAGCAAAAATATGGCCCAAGCAGGAGCCGGATTCAAACAAAAGACCTGGGTTACACACGCGTATAAAAGAACACTTGACACTGCGCTCTGGCACACGAATGAAGCAAGCACAGCAGGAGAACAGGCAAAACAAGACGTTAGAGCAAGCGAACACACACACACACCTCAAGAAACTGTTGAATTACTGGGAACAAATTTTCAGTTCCAAAAGCATTAGTTGCTGGACCGTTGCAGTTGGTTAGGGTTCTGGACAAAACGACGTTTTATGTCGTAATTATAAAAATGAAATTTTATACCTTTATACAAAAATTTTCAAAATTTGGTTGAGCCCATCGCCTGGCTGGCTAATAGCCGGCCCAACTGGTAAACATGTCTGGTATAATTCGGCTTGGCTACTCTTCCTGTTTCCACCAAATGCTCCACTTCCTTTTACATAATGGTCACTACGTTCATGAATATATATTATTAAATCTTTCATGAAGTGCTCAAAACAGCTCTATAAATCCTCATTCTCACTCTCTACTTAGCAAAGCCTGCCCACCTTACCGCCCTTGTTAGGAAATAAACCCATGAAAGGTACGAATTTAACGCTTAAGCGCACGGTGAACAGGGATGACAGCGGCGGGAAACGAGAACTTATTAAGAGCACCTCCTGTGATCTACGTCTTCAATTGCATAGCCTTTTTGCGCGACGGTTGCGAGCGTTGAACAGCGACTTCCACTGAGCTGTTTTCGCGTCTGCACCTCTGCCTTACTTCGTTCTCCTTTCGGCGCTGTTTTCTACACTTTCCAGATAAGATAAACGCACAAAAAGGAGCTCTGCATTATATTGACGAATATCTTCGTATACTTCGAAAACCCGCGTGCTGGACCAATGCATAGAAAATGCATAAACTGGTCATTCGAATGGACTTCAAAAAGGAAGAGTACTTTTCTGAAAGCGATTGTCAAGTTTAACAATATTCGCGGAGCAATAACTTGAGATTACTGAATAAATTCCGTCCATAACGCGCCGACCAACCCGTCCCTCCAGCTCTTTCAGTCGTGCCCTTTTACACAAAATGCCAGGGACTGTAAAATATGCCGAGCCGTCGGGAAGTGGAGACCTTTCGCTGTTTTTGGCCAATTTATTACGTTGAAATACAGAGCGAAGAAACAGAAGGAAGAGAAACAGCGGTTTGTTCGTTGGATAAAAAAAGAGAGAGAGAGAGAGAAACTAATGCGACAAGTTGCCCGGAGGCGGCGCTCGGAAGTTCAGGCAAAGGAGACGTAAAAAAAAAAGCTCGGCTCGTCAAATTTCCTCGCGGGTTTCGAAATGCGCGCGAGTCGGGGGCACCTTTCCGCGGATATTGGGGAGATCAATGAGGGTGGTGCTGTGGGAGGAGTAGCCGATCGATGGCTCCTACTAAATCGGGCGCGAGGCGCGGCCGATCAATGGCCATATCTTTCTACTTAGCGCCGCATGCAAATGCCTCCAAGAACAAACAGCCGCCTAGTCGCCCGCGGGCGTGTTCCCATCGCACCTGCACCCGACGACGATGGTGACGGCCGCCGCCACCTCCCGCGCACCAAGCGATGGAAAGGAAGTGGGGGCGCAACACCCGTGTCAGAAGGCCGCGGGCTCTTTCGAACGCCTCTACAGCGATGGCTTTCGGGTTTGCCAAAGAACCGCAAATTCAAAGCAGCTGCCTCCCAGCTACGGCCAGAGTGGAGCTCGAAAGCAAACTTTTTAGCTCATCACCCAGTGGAGGGCGAGTTGTCTTTAGAGAGCGGTTTAGTACTGCGACGTTAAAACAATTTTGGCAAACGACGATGTGAAATAAAGGTATAGGAAAAAAATGGAGGGAACGGGGGAAGTGCCGCCAACGGCAGAGGGCTTGATCATTCTGATGAAGGAAGGTGCGAGTTGGCATCGTTGAATCTCCTTTCTTCCTTCCTTTCGTTCATTGGCTGTTATAACGCCTCCTCGCTGTCGATTTTCTATGGGTCCTTCTTTTTTACCTAGAGGCCGGCTATTCATTCCCTTCTTTTCACACTCTCTTTCTTCTTCACACACACACACACACACAGATACGTACGCACACTCGCAAAACTGAGAAAAACACTGACGCTAAGCAACAAAGTCCTCGTCTCACGGGAAAGTCGGACGCTATCTTTTAGCGTCTGCGGGAGAAGCGCGCAGACAGGTCGCTACCGGTTAGTTATTTCGGCACATCCCGCTACCCACGAAGGGGCTGTTATTAGCTCTCTCATGCGGCGCGCTAGTACAATATGCGCAAGAATTGAAGACTTGGCAGTGGACGCGGAAAGCGCACTTAGCGACCTCGCGCATTGCGGACACCCAAGATTATTCGTCGTAACACAACGGCAACTGTTACGACGTGAAGCACCAGACGTACATACCTCCACCCTTCATAAAGCGGGCTACTGTCCCGTAAGTTCCCGGGACAAGTGAAAGTTTCGCCAGTGTTTTGCGTGAGTGCGACGGGTAGATGGCACATGTCCCGTGAAGAAAAATACGTCAGAACCTTGTAAACGTAAATGATAAGATCGCAAAAAGAAAGATTTCCTGGATTTGTGTACGCAATCCATGCGCAGTTTGCGACGAAGGTAATATCAGTGAGTCACAGAAATGTGCGAAACGGCTCAGCAACACGCTCGCGACGTAAATAAGCTAGTCTACGTGAACTCTCTCGCGGAGTACGTGGTTGTGAGTGGCCATCAGACTTACCTCGGTGAGGTAGATTATCGCAACAGAAAGATCGACAAAATCACGGCTTTAAGTGGAGTCTCTTATCATACAAAAAGGCACATCATAAGTTGAATCGTAACGGTGACAGTCTGAACCTCTCCTCACCTCACCTCACTCTCCTTGCGTTGATCATTCAAAACGGTATAAAAAGCCACTTTATGTAGTTCATTCCGAACAAGCCCCCTGTGCTGGGAGCTGCATCTCTTTTTTAAACTCAGCTGATCATCCTCAGTGTTTGTTTGTTTGGTTTTTTTACCCCTTCGGCCAGACGAGATTTCGTCATCTCCACAAAACGCACGAACACGTTTGTCTGTGTATAGCAATGTGTGCTGCATGTTTGCAAAGACGAAACAAACACACTTCAGGACAAAAGGCACGCTATCGCAGTAATAACAAAGAACTCAGAATATCTGCGTATTGCAGGCTTGTAACAAGGCGGCCGAGTCACGTAGCCAGTCGAGAAGCTCCGGGCGAAACTTTGTCCTCTCCTGAGCGTTTGCCGACGATTGAACGAGTTGTCATTGTTGCTAGAGCATATGCCGCAACTCCTCGCAAAATGTTGAATATTCAATGCTCTGGGCAAACCACTCACGTCTAACTTGATGGCAGGTACTGAAAATCTATGCTTGCATAAGCGCCCCGGGTGCGCACTCCTTAGTCAAGCATAGAGGGGAGGCTTTCTTGTTATTTTCATCCGCAATAAAAGTGTTCAATGCCATTGTAATGTTTTGTTATTGTCTCGAGGATTTTTCGCGGACACGCTTTGCTAAAACAGAAAGCGGATTTAATTCATATTGTGCTATAAGAATCTCATTGATATTAAAAGCTAACTTTTTTGTCTTCATTCTCTTTGCAGGTGAGTGGTACCGTTGGGTGTTCCCACCTTTGAATACGTCGTATCGTGCGGTGCGGTGAGTTGGCCGGATGGTCCGATGGGCACCAAAGAAAGAGTGCCACCGCGGAGTAAAAAAAAAATGACCTTTAACATGTGGTCGTCTGTCCGAGCATGATGTGCGTTCCGCCTAAATAATCGGTAATGTTTAATCCTACCTGCATGTCGCGCAGAACAATAACCAGCTGTTTAATAGTCCGAGATATCGCTCTAAACAACGTCATCATCTGCTCCAAAACTTACAATATTCTTACCCAAAGTGCTCATAACTGAGCCATTTTTCTGAGCTAGAGTAGAACGGTACTCAGGTCGCGTAGAGACAACGGTTATAGTTCCTCATTACTAATCCGGAGCAAAATGTAACCGTTCCAGCTGTCGCGGAATATCTGCTGAGCTCTCAAAAGAGGAGAATCTCGAATGATCGGCTCCAGTAAAGCACGAGGTAACAATTTATAGCGACGCTTTTGAAGCACTACCAAACTCCTTTCTGCTACTCAGGCAGTTTGATATCACTGTTCTGTCTTCCGCGCATTCCATAGTTTAATACTGTTAGGTTATTGTTCAATCCCAAGTTTTTGAATTCTCAGCCGCTAACATTTTCTTCTGTACCGACTGTGAAGTTCTTTACAGTGGATCAGCTCCACGAATGGGCCACACTCGTTGCGAATCTAAGGCGAGCGGCTCCTAGGCTGCTGTCGTGGCTGCGCGATGGATCATTAACAACATGCACTCCTCTCGTTAGCGCTCTTACGTTACCGCTGCGTAGGCGTGAACAACGGATATTACCTTGGCTAGACGAGATATGCGCAGGCAGACGAGGACATAAGAAGGGTGTGCACTATGCTTACGTACGTCATTGTCGTCCGTCCTCTCCTGATGCTCCCGTCTCGTGTGAATTTGTCGTGTAATCATTAATAATCATCTAGCGCGAGTACCAACTCATTTAGGCTTTATTATACTGTGTAATTGCACTGATCTCCACTAGGGGAGCTGGATGCCACATCGGGCACCCAAAAGTGAAGCCACCGGAAGTAAGTGGCCTTGTCCCGGAAGTCAGCCTTTGGCAGTGCATGAAATCGGACCTCAGCACGGTTTTTCAGTTCCAGTTTTGTTTTCCTACTTAGCATTTCGTCTTTTCGTCGTTCTCGTCTTTTTACATGACAATGCCTACCTGTTGCGCCGTCAACTGAGCGAGGAGACCAGCGAAGTCTTCGGGAAAGACGTTTCAAAAATAAGGGCCCATTGCATTGCAATGGGACGACACTAGCAGACGACAGGACGTCGCTACACGCAGCAAGTATGGAGCCTCGTCTACTCGGCTCGGTGTCGTCTCGTTTGCCTAGCTTCGCCAACTCTGCTCTTTACTGTGATGCTTGTTCCCACGCTCAAGCCCAAGTTATGCTACCAATGGGGGATAAATATAAGAAAGAATAGGTTGAAACATTCACCAGGCAGCTTACTTTGCAGCGACCATTTTACCGAATTATGTTTGGACCGAACCAGAGCGAGGGCTAGGCTACTATCTTGTGAGGTGTCGACGGTGTTCGGTTGGTTCACATTAGCACCTCCAAAAGGTATGGTACTGCTCTTTCGACGGAGCGTGTCATGTACTGTTTCGTATTGTAGCAAGTTAAGCTTGAATGGGCTTTTATTCGTGGTGCTCGGTGCAGTTGACTTCTAACAGCGCTTCTGACGCGCACTGCAGCATTCGTCTTTCTTGTCAGTCGTTCCTCTCGCGCTGTGCCTTTTCTTTCCTGCACGAAAATTCAGTTTTAAGATGGCCAAGCCTCATCGTCATTCCACTACTTCTCCTTCACGCTCGGAAGACAAGAACCAGACAAGAACATAGTGTTTAATGCACGTACTCCTTTGCCGCGGCAGGGTGAGACATGCATGACTGTTTTCTTCGGTTTCTCTGAAATTACAGGGTTCTGCACACAATGCTCACATTTCTTGCGTTCAGCTTGCTTGTTCCTTTCATATAACAGCAGACATTACACGAGAACAGCGCAAAAAACTGAGAACTAAAGGGCGAAAGATTCGACTTTTTGCATTGAAATACACAGCAGACACCCGACTTCCGGGACAAGCCATCCAACTTCCGGTGGCTTCACTCGCGCTCGTCTCGAAAAGCGGGAATGCGGAATCCAGCCACCTAATGGAGATCAGTGGGTAATTGCAACATGCGAATAAGGTGCGTAGCACCTCGGGTTTCTCTTCGGTTCCGGTGTTCAGATCCAGTGTTCACGGATGGTAGTTGTTTCTGATAGTGATATGGGTTAATGCCCATGTTTGCGGAATTTGTTGTTCTCTCATTTACAATCATAGATCCCTGGGAGTCCTCATACCACTCCTGGTGCAGTGGTGCAGTGGAAGCAATGTGCCACTGACCATCTATGGCAGGTGCTGCCATCGGCCATACTTCTGTTGCTTGGGTTGGGTTGAGACGCAGGCTTCAGCAACCTCTCACGATAAATTTAACGGCCACATGCCACGACAAACAAGCAAAGAGACAAGTAAACAACGGTTAAATGCGGGGAATTCCCACTGAAGTGCTAGTGCAGTAAAAAAATATATGTAAAGTTTCCAGACTGCAAGGCTTCTGGCAAATGAAAAACCAGAAGACTCCTAGCATGGTATGAATAAAACATTTTCTCATATGACTACAAGACCAGTGGAAGCGGACGGTGCCTTGTATGTTTTTCCTCCCGTTAGCTTTAAATAATATGTTCACCTGCGGCGACTGGAGACCGCTTCCCAGAAAAGGCTGGCCCGGGTAAATGCCGCGGAAACGGTCTAAAACAGCTAGAAGCTTCCATGTCAACTGCATTGTATGACTAAAATTCACAGAAACATGTTTTGTTTCACCACTTTAGTATAATAAAGTGTAAGCCTGTAGCAAAGACGCACCGTAGCCACAAAGCAGAATGGAAGTTGCGCCTTTGAAAGTAATATATTTCAGAGCTCAAGGAGAGCGCACAAACAGTTTTAACTAGACAGATCCGGATGATCTGTCTGCAACCAATCTCCGGTGAAATGTAAACTGCGAAGAGGGCCGTAATGCTTGCGCAATATTTTAGTGAAGCGAAATGGAGCACATAACCGTATCTCGGGATAGATAAAAAATTCTGTATTTGCGCACAGATAGTTTCTTGGCCACCACTTGACGGCCTGTCGCGGTCATGTCTCTTTAAAGCCCGTTTACTTGGTCGCTAGAACTGAAGAACAAATGGGCGCTTCATAACAGGAACCCACTAAAATGCGATAAATAACTTTACACAGGACAGCCACTGTCGTCTGTTCTCAATAGTGCGTCCGTCATGCTTTTGCCTATAGTGTTGTGTTACTCACTTTGTGCAGTGTTTTAGGTTTGCTAATAAGGGAGTAATTACTCACTGGCATCCACCCAAGCGCAGCCATACGGCTACAAAGGAAAGCTATACAGCTTTCTCAGAAACTTCGTAGTTAAAGAAAAATTCGTCCTGGTCCGGGGTTCGAACCCGGGACCACCCCTACACCGGAGCAGTCGCTCTACCAATTGAGCTAACCGGGACGGCAAGCTTATGGAATTGCTGAATGTAATTTGCTGAATGTAATTTCTGTTCTCTGGAAAGGCGTTGCGCTCTGCACCTGGCTATTCGAAGCAGTCGAACTGCAGGAGACGGGAGAATGTTTCTCGAAAGAAGGAGTCAAGAAAAACTCAAGCGTCCTTGCATTGCAAAGCCAGCGCAGTGTTGTTAAATGTGGCTGTCTCCGAAGAGAGAAATTCTGTAATTTGCAAAGTAATATTAACTCACACCATACAGGAGCGCTTAAGCTCATTTCAAAGCTAGCGAACGGGTAAAAATAAAACAAGCCTTTTTATCCGGAAATTTTTTCTGCACAGTGAGAAGAAGGTTTATAATTCAGAAACATTGCACCATGAGTGCACTGGCCGGTCGCCGCCAAGTCGCGTTTGTATTTTCGTCCTTGTCAGTATTTCGCGTGCTGTATTCGTAGCGCAAAAGAAACTGCGTTTTAAAAGGGACATTGGGAACGTCTCCATCCTATTACTGCTCGCATTAAACATTTATCCCCTGTCTCTATATGGCTATGTTCACATTTCTTCGGAGCCAAAGACGCATTTATGGACGAGAGTCATGTACTTAAAGATATTTCCGCTAGCCGATTCAAATTCACGAGGTCCTTAACGGAAAGGGTGGGTTGCACGTTTTGAAGTGAATGGCGTTGCAGCGTAGCCTCTGGGATACGCACATAAAGACTGACGTCGTTCATTCATTTCATTCACAAGGATGGCCTGACGCCTAATGGGGAAGTGGGAGGCTTAGAATGCCGGACTCTGAAACGAAGTTCAGCAGGACACTAAGCTTCTGCTTGTAGCCGCCACTGGGGGCCGTCCTGTATGTCGACGCATGAATTTTTTGCTTTAGGAATCAGCCGGTGGAGGTGACACCTGTATTTAGTTCTTTTTCTTTTCTCTAGCTTATAACAAGGTCGCTTTCGGTGAGTGTGGTTTCTTTGTGATTAGAACGTGGTACCGTCTCGATACAGGTCAATTCTATTTGCCCTCAGTGACCCTCAGATCAAGTACTCATGGTTGTACTTGCTTCTTCAGATCTTTATTTGCACCGAACCGTTTCAGAAGTGCACTAATCAGTGTTCATAAGTTTTCGACTCGCGTTATGACAATTTTAGTTGCGTGAAATAAGCTCTTTCTTCTGTTCTTACACATCCTACGTTTGTTTGTTTTTTATCGCGTCCCTTGCTAGTAGTTTAGACTACCGCCACATAAATACTTTCTATTGAATGTTGCTGTGATAAACATCTCTGCGCAAATTCTTTGTTTTTGATTTTTTTCAATTTTCACATGCGTCAAGGCTCTTCAAAACTGCGCGAGATAACTTCAAGCAGGCTAGCTAGTTTTCACACCATGTAGTTGTGGGCTCCTTTAACCTATACGCTACAAAGTGCATATAGTCAAAAGGATAGACTCATGCGCTTGCTGGTGCGAAAGAAATATGACTGTATTTCTTCGCATATAGCCGAATTCGCCCACCTTTGCAAAACTGTATGTTTATCCGCTGGGAAAACCCAAAAGGCGTTCTGTTCATCAGCAAGTGCTTCAACTTCTATTTAGTCCACCAGCTACCACTGAAAACTACCTTTCTGCGGCAATTATTTACACTCTTTTACTCGGGAGGTTTTAGAAAAATGCGGTTCGTGCTTCTCTGGCAAGTAACATTGTTCCATTGGAAGTTCGCAGTAGCTTAACGAAGTGTTACTAGATTTGCAAATACATAAATGCACGTCGAAGTGGTCTAGTACATGCATCTTTTTATGGCGCCCTTTAAGTATTACCTGTGCCACGTGCCAAAACATACCTTACGTGCCTTGAAAAAAACGTAATCACCTCTTCGCAGCCCTTCGTGTGCTTCACGCAGTTTTCCTTTAATCATCTTCTCGTTTTCCCCTCTTCCATTCGGCGCTTACGGCAGCATCGCACTTACAGAGCGAACCGGGAGCAGGGAAAGCTTCCTTTCAGTTCGAGCAGCGCCCAGCAATGCTTCATCCGAGTCTGCTCGTCGAATCTCCGTCGACAGCAGTGGCGGACCGTTATTTCGACGCCCCGAGTGCGATTGCATTGCGTTCGCCTATGGAGCGCGGGCGAAGGCGACGTCTGGATCCCCGGTCTCGATCCCATTCGCGGCGAACCTTTTTGGGTGAAACGAAGCGAACGAGGAGGCCCCCCGCGGGGGCGGGAGAGCCGGGCGATGGGGTAAGGGAGGGCGCTAGGAGTGGGCGCACTTCATTTAATTGAAAACCTGTCAGGTTTCGGAGCGGCGGCCCCGAGGGCCAGCGCGGGATCGCACGCAAGAGCGATTCCTTATCGCCATTATGGCGCCTCCTCTCTTTTCGATCATGGGCGCGAGTAAATAGCGAGCGGCGCGGCCCTCGTCACGAGGTGCTTGGAAGTCGCCCCGATGAAGGACGACGCTGTTTTAGCGCGCCCCGGCGGATCCCGCCCCAGAAGACGTCCGCGCCAGAGTTACGCGGCAGCAGCGCCCTCGACGCCGCCACCGAGGGCCAATTCATCCGTCTATCGCTCGTCGCACGTCGAGAGCGCTTCGATCCGTCCTCCAGACGAACGCTTTCTTTTGGGCGCGCGCCTTTCAAGCCGGCGTCCTCGGTTGCTTCCAGGCACTCGCCGCTACTGAAGGAATCGCACTCGTACGACGCCCGTGTATACACATCCCTCATATACATGCGCGCGTGGGAGAGCCGCGCTAATGCGTTGGTTACCGAGGCGGGCTGGCGCCGGCGCTTTTCGGAAGTGGCGAGCACTGCTACTCTCCACCTCTCGCGACGGCGGCGCCTCGTCATCATGAATGCCGCCGCGGGTTTATCATCGAGACCCCGCGGGGGCGAGCGAGGACGGCGGCCGAAGAGCGGGATCCGTCTTTCTCTGCGGTCGCGCGCGCTTTCATCGACGCCACACGTGATGGAGAGGCTCTCCTCGTGTCCGTCCGCCAGTCGCGCACGTGTTCCTGCAAGTGTCGTCACCACCGGTGATTGAACGTGCAGGCGAGATCTCCGTGAGCTGTCCGAGTGCTGGGCTAAATAGGCAACTCTGTGGAGCGGAGAACCGTCCAGACCGCAGCCATTCAAGCTTGCCCCAGAAGCAGGGCTTTGGCTGGAGTGCTTCGAATTAGGTTCGGCGAGAACGTTGTTCTAATTAGAGCAGCCTCTTGGTATAAGGCTCGCTCCGTGTGTCCTACCCTCTAGTTGTAGTCACACCTGTGCAGCTGAAAACGCTGCCACGCTGTATTTGCAGTGACTGCGAAGGACTTCGCTCGTCCAGCCAGAGTCCTGCATCATATAGAATATTTTCTGGGGCATTGCTTCACGCAAGTCGTCTACTAGTCTTTTAAACTGAGTTTACTTCGCAAAATATAACCAAGAACTCCTTGTGTAAACTAACAAGTCAGAAATTAGCTTACAGCAGATGTACAAATAAACAATGTGTTTGGACACACGGTTTGCTTGAATACAGCGTTTGATTTCCTGGGCCTTTGTCGAGCGGTTTTTATAGCTTTTAGCCCAGGCGACCATCCAGCTGCGGCAAAAAAAAATTCAGTTGACTGAATGATTGATTCCAATCACACTTTCCGTTCTAAGATAGTGGCTTCCCTCATGCACTTGACTATTATACTATTTACTTTACTGGAAATATCGAATGTCCTCCAATGCTTCAGCTGCAGAAAACAATATTCCGTTTTAGTCAACTCTGCTCCGCGCCGAAGCATGAACGTCACGCCGGAAGGAAGACGAACGCAGTACGCAGTGAGAACGCAGTTTTATTTAGAGAGCATCGGGGGGCCTATGACGGCGAAAACTCTCCGGTGTGGGCGTCTGTGTGAAGCCTCCAGCAGGTGGCAGGTGGCGTTTAGGGGGAGTCCCTGCTCTGCGCCTGCCACCTTCTGTAACGTCGTCTAGAACAAAACACCGGATATAATGAAGCAATGGCTGTTATGCAACACTGGCGCTAGCAACTTGGTACGAACAGTTCAGCGACAGGCGACACTGACTGTCTTTTAATGATGATAGTGGCTTCGTAGTAGCGCTAGTGGTCGCAGTGGAACAGCTCGTGCTCCAGAGGCTGCAGACCGATAGCACGAAGAAAGAGAAGGTAGTGAATATTGCTCTCAAATTTCGTCCACATCAATCGAATTGATCACCCCTCAGTTTTTTTTTTATCTCGCACTGCCAAGCAAGAGACAGTTTTTTTTTTTTTTTTTCAGCGACGCACTGTGCGTCGAACAGATTGTGTGGCAGATGCTTGCGGCTTGGTTCGCCAAGTCTCGCCATATAGGACTGAGGGGGGATCTTCGGCTGCATGTTTCTTTCTAACACAGCCGAGGTACTCCCTTCGGCTGAAGGAGCACTGCCGCTGCATGGTGCCGCTAGCTCACAGCGGCCTGCACAGCTGCAGTGAGATATCTCGGCTGTACTTAATGACATGCCATATCATCGGGTCCTTATACGCACAGAAACACGATGGTATGTTGACCTTAGCCTTTAATTTTTCATGAATCGTATATAGTTGCGGAGCTTTCTCTACTGCGCCTTTGTTTTTCACTGTCCCGCACAAGTACCCGTATATACGCAGCCGCGTGCACATACGCTTAAACTACTTGTTACTCTCGCACTATAGTAGAACAATAGCAGCCAAACGGCTTCCTCGCCTGCACCTCTGCTGTATCCATCGCAAGACTGACGTCAAGAGCATTACCATACTTTGGTTTGGCAACTAGGCTGTTGGCCATACAATCGTGCATCACCTAAGCACGTCGGCTAACCCTTTGGTAATATACAGCTAGCAACTTCCTACGTTGCTTCACAATGAAGCAGAAAGTCAGGGGACTTTTGCTTCAGAGCTTGAAGCCTGCAGGTCTCAGAGGCCCGTTTTTTTGTCTCTGGGCGTGAATCTTTTTTTTTGTTGAAGGTGGTGGGCACGCTTTGCTTTTTCTCCTTTCTTTGTTCGTCTTTCTCCGTTCTTTCGATCCCTTTTTTTCCCTCCTCCATGTTTAAGGTTGCAGACTGAACCTACGTCGGGTTGCACCCTCGCATTTATTTTTTTACTGCTCTCTCTCTTTCAACGTGTAAGAGTGGAATGAAGACATGCACAGGCGAGCTCATGCGTGCCTCATGCACTCTCGTACAGCCCGTTCGGAGAGAACCAGCAACGTGCGCCGCTCAAAATTCTAACTATGCTGCAGATTTCCAAAAGAATTCTCGCAGAAATACGATGTGGGAGCTGCTCATGAGAGAGCATGAGGCATTATAATTTACCACAAACATCCTTAGTTAGCAGGAAACATAACTACATTAAGTCACCGTACATCTTACCACATTCATTTCTAACTGCCAAACTGCACGTTAACTGTTTCTTTTTCTTTTTTAGATATTTTTCTAGTACTCTTTATGAACTACTGGGAAATGCACGCTTGCTTCGGTAACTGTACACTAATTTACGCTGCGTGCTGTAGTGTTGGTTCGAGCTCTAACTATTCTATTTCTCTTTGGTTCCTTCCACTTCACGTTGGCATGCGTGTAGCGAAAAGGACACGTGGTTAAGGCGTAGCAATAACACACACCACAGGCTCCAGTGATGTGTTTTTCTTTTCTTCGTCCTGCGTATCCTTTGCGCTACACTGTGGAATACCGACGCATCCAAACATCTATGCCTGTAAACTTCCCGCTAAGGCCAACTTTTCGTACTTTGCGGTATGCCTTGCTTGCTGGGTCACTACCACGCAGGTGGTATGCATGATGACTACGGTAAATAGGGTATATTAGGGCAAATAACATATTAATAAAATAATAGGACATTGTTTCGTGACACTTTGGTGGATTAATAATTTCTTCTTGTTGCTTTTCTCTCTATTTATGCTTACTTCTCAGCGTTGGCTTCTGCTTCTGCCACGGGCGCCAGCCTTTCATTTTAGGGGTCGTTTCTGTGGTGCGCTTAACTTGCGCCTGCAGATATCTAAGCAATACCGACAACTTTTCAACTTCTCAGCTCTATCCACAATCCTGCTGGCCTGGCATTCTCAATTACTTGAAGCGATGTATTATGATGTAAGCAATGTAATGCTTCTTACGGTGGCTCTCCAGCTGCAACTGCATCAAACAGATTGATAGATCTTAATTCAGCGATTGTTTTCGAGAAAGAATTGATATCTCACAATGAACATTTGCAGCACACATCGCAAAACAGTCGGCAGTGGTGTCCTAGCAAGATACTGTCCGGAGAGAGGCAAGCGAACTGCACCAAAGGAAGCAGAAGGCATGCTAAGCAAGAAACTCTGTTCCAGCTGTTTCTAGTCTAGAGCGCGAGGTTGGCACAAGCAAACATGGTGGCAGATGCGATGTTGCAGTGTTGAAGCGCAAAGGCAAGGATCAGGGGAGTGAATGCGATGTAAAATTAGGAAAAGGGTTGCAAGGCGGAGAACAACTCAAAACATCCCAAACTTGTGCCGCTTCGGGGGTCATGGGTTGGGATACCCCCGGTAGCCTGTGGTTGTTTTTCTTCTTCTCGTATCAATCTCATATTGATAAAAACTACAAAGATAAAAAAAAAATGACATCCTCTATGCTTCTTGCTTTCGGCGACTGTTTGCGTCTGTCATGTATTGTGCCGTTTACGTTCATCAGCGCGGCTGTAAATGTATTGTTAGTTCGTTTCCTTGCTTTTTCAAAGGCCGCTTTCTAGATCACTGAAGTGCGTGCAAGGACAACTATGTATCAGGAAGATTAATCCTTTTTTCGGGCCGAAGAAATTTTTCTGCTTTCTTTATGTTTTCATCTTGGGTGAGGTGAGTGCTCAGCAAATGCTAACGCACCTTCTTGTTCGATTGTTAAAGCTCAACATTGCAGAAGCTTGGTTAGATGGTGTCATTCGAGCGGCCCCAAACTTCCAAGAGGTGCGCTGGCGTCTATCAGAACCTCTGTTTCGAGCATCCGTTATTTTGGCTTGCGCAAACTTAGCCGCCCTCTTGGCATTAAGCCCACGACCGGTGACCCTTCGGTGGATCCCTGGTCACATTGGCATCCCCGGCAATGAGCTGGCTCACCAGCTTGCCTGCGAAACTATACACCGGGCGCCGCGGATCCCATGGACGAGCCCACCGACGGAGCAGGCGGTCAGGGCTTACAAACGTACTGTCGACGAATACTACGCGCAGCAAAAATTGGATTTAGCTGATTTACCACCACCGCACCAATCCTTATCGATCCGTGAAGCTCGCATTCTTCGCCGAATACAGTTTAATCTCCTACATACACCAGCCAAACTTTACCTATACCGGTACACTTCCACACCTCAGTGCCCAAACTGTCCACACACACATGCAGACATAGAACACTGCCTTACACAGTGCCACGCAACCTTCCAGTCCCCCGCCTATCCTTTCCCCCCACACCCACCGTGGCCCATCTGGCTCGCCTCCCTGGATCTGAGACTGCAACGTGCCCTCGTCGCCTTGGCCCAGGATGTACTGAACGCCTAACAAACAGAAAGGATGCTCGAATAAAAATGTCACACCTCCACCTAGCAGTTAACAATAGCGTTTTGCGCCACCGCGTCTGGATTTGCACACCGGGAACTGATATTTGGTGGCTGCAGCTCGAGAAACAATGGGGAGTTCCCGCGTGCTACTCTGGTTCCTAGCGATATTTGGCGTCTTCTCGTACAATGCAGTTTCTGACAAAACATCGATGTGCAGACACTCTGTGTTCCTACCTCCTCTTCCCCTTCCTCTCATCCTTTCCTTCTATCCCCTTCCCAAGTGCAGGGTAGCCAACTCGGCACACGAATCTGCTGGCCACCATGAGCGAACGCCGCGTAACTCAATGGGGATGATTTGAAGTTGTAACTTTGAGGAAACTGGAGAGTCCCTAGAGATTCTGCGCAAATGTAGTGATTGTCATCGCCGCTGCAAAATCTGACCAATCAAATGCTTCCTGCGCCGGCATCAACTTTTTCCGGCGGCCGTAGAAAATCCTAACATTCGAAACATTCGAACCGAACATTCTAAATTCCCGCGGTGACTTTGAGAGCAGCGCCACGCGGCTTGTGGTGGCAGTCACTCAAACTTGAAGTGTTTGTCCAAATTTCCTGAGCTTTAACGCTTAGACTTTGAGTTATTCCATCATTTTCAATGTATACATCACTTGCTCTGCTTCTCATCCGTGCCTTGGCCGATTGTATTGACGAGCGTACTCTGCCGCATTCGCTAGGGGTTTTTCTGACTTTTACATAGCCCTCTCTCTCCCTCTCCACCCATTCTCTTCCCAAAAAGGACAATAAGCCCGAGAGTAAAAAAAACATCTGAAATGGTACTCATAACGGCCGCTCTATTCACCGAACTTCCCTCTGCGTTCTCTTCAATGCAACTGCATTTGTTTTCGCTTGCTTCGCGTTGGCCCATCATCCGCGCTGAAGCTTAGCGTCTTGATTCTCTGCAGAAGTCCTTCTCATTACGCCCGTGCCGTCCCCATTTCCGCCGTCGGCAGTTCTCTTGTTTAAGCTCGAGTCTTCTGCAACGTGTTCTCATGCAGAGGAAAAACTTCGCATCGAGGTCGGGCTGCATTTCACTCTTTCGACTTAGCGCGCAATGTTCTGAGAAAAGTCCGAGAATTCGAAAAACGCATCGTCTTTTATCGATTCAGGAATCTGACAGTGAAGCTGGCACATATAGTGCTTGAGGCGGGTGGTCTATCACCTTTTATTCTCCTTCGAGGGTGAGCTGAAGTCATTGTCCTGCGCCGTACCAAAGATATCGCAGCAATAGACGCCGCCACAGCTTTAATACTGAGAGACTCTGTTATTGTCCCCATTCGTTGCTACCGCTGTTTTTGCCGCCGTTCTCCCCAAACGCTAGCTTTAGGCTTTATTTAAGTACATGCGCTTCTGTCTCAAGAATGGCAGTCTGCTTTCAAACCTGGGCTCTAAGAAACACTGCACGCAAATAAACAATAGAGGCTAGCTGGTTGCAGGGCTTTCCCCAGGCATTGAAATTAGGGCGGTGTCTGAATTTCTGGGAGTGTGTGTGTGTGTGCGCGTGTGTGTGCGCGTGTGCGTGTGCGTGCATGAGAGTGTGCGTGTGCGTGTGTGTGTGTGTGTGTGTGCGCGCGTGTGCGTGTGCGTTCATGAGAGTGTGTGTGTGTGTGTGTGTGTGTGTGTGTGTGTGTGTGTGTGTGTGTGTGTGTGTGTGTGTGTGTGTGTGTGTGTGTGTGTGTGTGTGTGTGTGTGTGTGTGTGTGTGTGTGTGTGTGTGTGTGTGTGTGTGTGTGTGTGTGTGTGTGTGTGTGTGTGTGTGTGTGTGTGTGTGTGTGTGTGTGTGTGTGTGTGTGTGTGTGTGTGTGTGTGTGTGTGTGTGTGTGTGTGTGTGTGTGTGTGTGTGTGTGTGTGTGTGTGTGTGTGTGTGTGTGTGTGTGTGTGTGTGTGTGTGTGTGTGTGTGTGTGTGTGTGTGTGTGTGTGTGTGTGTGTGTGTGTGTGTGTGTGTGTGTGTGTGTGTGTGTGTGTGTGTGTGTGTGTGTGTGTGTGTGTGTGTGTGTGTGTGTGTGTGTGTGTGTGTGTGTGTGTGTGTGTGTGTGTGTGTGTGTGTGTGTGTGTGTGTGTGTGTGTGTGTGTGTGTGTGTGTGTGTGTGTGTGTGTGTGTGTGTGTGTGTGTGTGTGTGTGTGTGTGTGTGTGTGTGTTGCAGGTAAACGAGAAACGGTAGTATTTTTCAACTTTTCATTTAGTGATTTCTTCAACTGCAGGCCACCTTGCGCGATGTGTAAGTACTTTCGCATACGTGCACTTTTTCCGGCACTATATTAAACAAAATTATCCGTCGTTAGTAAAAAAAGAAACCGTTCCTAATTAAGGAGGTGTCTTCAGAAAAACAAGGGGGAGTGTACACCCTCTGCCTTCGCCCCCCCCCCCAGGAGAGAGTGTTAAAACATGCCACTACTGGAAAACTAATTGAATTGAATTGGTTTTTGAGGAAAGGAAATGGCGCAGTATCTGTCTCACATATCTTGGCGGACACCTGAACCGCGCCGTAAGGGCGGGGTTCAGGTGTCCGGAGACCTCCACTACGGCACCTCTTTCTCTTTTTCTTCTTTCGCTCCTGCCTTCCTCGACTGGAAAACTAAATGACACTTAATGGGACACCCACGAAGACAACACGAGAAACGCGCTTGTCATGTGGTAGCTTGTTAATCGTACAGTAGGGAACACTGCTCTGTAAGAAAGCAGGGGGCAGTCGTTACCCGCTCACTGCGGCCTCGCAGGCAACGATCATGCTGACGGTGCAGCGAGTTCGGCGTATGGAGACACCTCCTTGCTCCTACCCATACCGTTTTGCTGTAGTGACGGCGCGAAACCTCTTGCAACTAAATCCTGGCAAACGCAAAGCTCTTTGTGGTGTGATCCGCAGCGTCAGTATAGACACCTTCTGCGTATCCCCCCCACTTGTGACTTCCGCATGCCACGCAATATAGATAGACATGATCGTAACTGCCTGCATCGAATTCGTCTAGACGTTGCCTTCACTAAATTCTATCTTCATAAAATTGGTGCATCAAGTAGCCCTCTGTGCCCGACATGTGGTGTTCGCGAGGATCTTCAGCACTTGATATGCCGCTTCCAAATCGTTAATCCCCATCGCAAGGCACTTTTAAGCGCTTTAGGACTCCGTCAGGACGGCCCTGTGCACCTGGAGCATGTCCTTGAACCCTGAAGTGATGCAGCTTCGGTTGCGCGAGAGACACACGCCTTCTTTGTTTTTCTTAGGGACACGTGTTTAGTAGACACCCTTCGATAATTATGTGTGTTCGTGAGTGCGTGAGTGTTGAGTATGCTTGATGTTACCTTTCTTTCTTTTTTTTTCTCTCTCTTTTTTACCTTGTTCTTTCACCCTCATCTGGAGTCGCATGCTAGGCTATAACCAGGCAGACCTCTCCTTTATTCATTAAAGTCTGTCTCTCTCTCTCAATTCACAAAGGGCGGAATGTTGCAGAGTGGACTAAGCAAAAACACAAGATAATGGTGTTGTCTGGAGGATCTGGATGTCGTACATGAAAAAAAAACCGTGCATATAGTAATGAGGGCCAGTAGCGGCATCTAACGTAAGATAATAATGTTTCAGTAGTAGTAAAAACATTTTTTTTTTCAAAAGGAAGAGTTAGGGAGTAGGGGGATGGGGATAGATAGATGTGGAGCTACAGTGGTCGGTCTTCCCTAGTCCAGGATACCGTTGGCCTCCGCCGCTGCCTTGGCCCTCGTCACCAGCATAAGCTGAGTGCTCGGGTCGGAGTCAGCCAGGAGGGCCCCCCACTGCTCTAGACTAGGGCTATTTACCTTTGGTAGTAAAGGGCTTTTTTCGCAGCCCCAGGTGGCGTGGTACGTTGTGGCGTAGCCCCCACACCACACGCACTCTTTCGCGTATCTGTTCGGCCACATTTTGTGATACATGGCTCTGCTTGGGTAGGTGTCTGTTTGTAGTCGTCTGAGCGTGGTGGCCTGCTCTCTGTCGAGGATATCCGCCGGAGCCGAGTACTTCTTGCGCGCTCCCAACAACGCCTTCATTGCCTCCCCGTAAGATTCTGGCGTGCTGAAGGGTTCGACCGGCAAACCCGCCCTCCGGTTCGTGAACCCTCGGACAACGGTGTCTGCCATGAGATTTCCCTCAACCCCAGTGTCAGGGACCCAAATGATGGTGTGTTGATTGTTTGTGTTGTTTGATCCATGTCTGTGTTGTTTTTGTTCGAAGAGGATACTCGCGGCTTTTCGGCCGATCCTTCCATCTCTGTACGCCCTTGCTGCAGCCTGAGAATCCGTGGCTATCCAGTAACTCAGTCCCTGCCGATTGGCTTCAGTCAGGGCTAGAGCTATGGCGATCTCTTCCGCTGCTTGTGTTGTCCTTGTGCGCACTGATGCACCAGTAACTATATTCCCATTGGCGTTCACTACTGCTACCGCCCTAGCGTTTTCCTTCGTTCTGTACTTGGACGCGTCAACATACAGAACCATCTGTTTCTTCTTTAGGAACCTGTCCAACTCCAATGATCTCGCCGCCCGTCTTCCTTCGTGGTTCTTCGGGTCCATGTTTCTGGGCACTGGTTTAACCAAGAAAGTGCTCCTAATTTGGCTGTCAATGTCTGTCTTGTCTTCGCCCTCGTCTTCTGCCGGGTATCCTAGCTTGATCAGTAGTGCGCGGCCAGCGGCTGTTCTTTTAAGTCTTTCCATTTGAAATCTGAGCATGGTTTCGCTGTGCTCCTCATAGGTGCCGTACACCCCCATGTTCATCAGCTTCTCTGTCGAGGCGCAGGTCATGACGCCTAAGGCTTACTTATACGCCCTTCTGATGCATGTTTCCATTTTGTTCTTTTCCCCTTTGTTAGGTTGTAGGTACGGAAGCGCGTACGTCATCCTCGGTATGATGAGCGCAGAAGTGATCCGTAACGCATCTCGCTCCTTCACCCCTTTTCTCTTGTTCGTAATCCGGCTTAACACCCTGCATATCTGTTTCGTGGAGTGTTCCAAGAGCTGGATGGTATGGTCCCGTTTGCCTTTCTCCTGCACCCACATTCCCAAGATGCGAAGCTTATTTGTCCTTCTTACGGGTTGTCCATCTATCTCTAATTCTATCGTTCCCCTGTCCTCTTTATTTTTGTGAAGTCTAATAAATTCTGATTTTTCTGGGGAGCACTGCATCCCGCTAAATAAAGCAAATTGACCGATCTCATCCGCCGCTCTTTGCAGTATTTCTTGCTTGTTTCCCGTCGATCCTTTTGTCGTCCACACTGTGATGTCGTCCGCATAAACTGAATGTTCTACATCTTTGATGTTTTTCAGTCTCCTAGTTAATCCAATCATTGCTATGTTAAAGAGCAAAGGTGAGATGATGGATCCTTGTGGCGTCCCTCTGTTTGGCGTCGTCTTCTTTTCTGACCTAATGTTGTTGATGCCGATCGTTGCTGTTCTGTTAGACAGGAAGGCCTTTACGTATGTGAAGATCCTTTCCCCGCAGTTTGTTGCCGAGAGTTCTGTGAGAATGGCATTGTGGCCGATGTTGTCGAAGGCCCCCTTGAGGTCTACGGCCAAGATTACGCCTTCTCGAGTGCCCGATATTTGTTTTAGTACCGTGTCTCTTAACTGGAGCATCACGTCTTGCGTGGAGAGCCCCGTTCTGAACCCGAACATGGTATCCGGAAACAGACCGTTGTCCTCCATGTAAATGCTCAGTCTAGTCTTGACCACTTTCTCGTATAGTTTACCGAGGCATGAAGTTAGTGAAATGGGCCTAAGGTTCTCCAAACTGGGTGTTTTCCCTTGTTTAGGTATCACGATAATCTCAGCGTGTTTCCACTCCGCCGGGACCGTGCCCCTTTCCCAGTGCTCGTTGATTAGTCCAGTCAGGCTTTCGATTTGGTCATCACTGAGGTTTCTGATCATTGCATTTGTTACTTGATCTTTTCCCGGTGTTGTGTTCCTTGTGAATGACCTGGCAGCCGCGTATACCTCGTAGTCTTTTATCGGTTCATCCAGTTTCGAGTTCCTTGTCCCTGAATATACCATGGTGCAGGGTGGCACTTGCGTGCTTCCGACGTACCTGGACCAAAGAAAATCTGTAATCTGGGCGTCCGTTCCCTGAAAATTGTGCGTGATACGTTCTATCGTTTTGCTGTTTTCTCTTTTCGATTTTGTCGGGTCTATGAGGTGCCTGAGCAGCGCCCATGTTTTAGCGCTACCCAAGTTGCCGTTTAGTTCATTGCAAATTTGGTGCCAATTATCTCTAAGTAAGTTTGCAGTGTGGTCTTCTATCTCCTTATTGATCTGAGCTATTCTGAGTCTCAATTTCTTGTTATGTTTTTGTTTCTTCCATCTTTTCGTCAGTCCCCTACGAGCCTCCCAAAGATGTAGCAATCGTTTATCCGCACGTGGAAATTAATCGGTGACCTCTAGCTCTGTAGTATTGTCTCTGTGGACCTCTCGTAGTCGTTTGGTCCACTTTTCGATGTCCGTTATCGCAGTTCTTCCGGCTTCATTCTCCAACTGTTCACGGAATTTTTCCAATCTGTGATTTTTGTCTTTCTCTGGATTGTGCTGAACCTTGTAAGTTTAATTTGCGTTTGAATTACGTAGTGGTCACTTCCGAACTGCTCCCCGGTGTTAGACCATTCGTAGTCTAGGATATTTCCTATGATGGTCAAATCAGGGCTAGTGTCTCTTGAAACGCTGTTTCCGACCCTAGTAGGGTATCTGCTATCGGTAACGATTTCCAGCCCGTGCGTGTCCACTCCATCTAGGATGGTTTTTCCTTTCTTTGTATTCATCTTGTAGCCCCACTCTTTGTGCGGAGCATTGAAATCTCCTACAATCACAAGGTGGTTTTGTTTTACCAGGCCGATCACCGCTCTAATGATTTCTCTGAAGTCATGTCTCTTCTTGCGAGGTGGTGAATATATGTTAAGTACGAATAGGCTCTTCTCCCCGCGCTTCTTAGGTATTACCTCTATTAAAAGGTGTTCTATATCTTCTTCTGGTGTCGTGTGCTTGTGCGTAGTGACCCCCTTCTGACATAAAATGGCCACTTTTTTAAATCTTTCATCTACTATGGTGTCGTAGCCGACTATCTTCGGCGAAGTGTTAGTTTCTTGCAGCGCTATTACAGTGGGAGGGTGTTTATGCTGCATTGCATGTATGTTGAAATCGGTTTTTTTTCTAAACCCTCTACAGTTCCATTGCCATATTGTAAATTTTTCTTCTGCGTTAGCCATGATGTGACACTACTGCTGCGCCGCGAAGATCTTCGCGCTTTCGTTTAGGTCGACCTGTTCCGGTGCTCTCTTGTTTTGTCTCCTGAACAGTTCTGCCAATCTCTGATCGGTTGCGTTCAGTCTGCTCATGATTTGTTCCAGCGTCGCCAAGACTGTTTTCTGTTGCTCCTGTATTTGTAATGTTTCAACTTTCCGGGAAAAGTCTGCTGAAGCAGTTAATCTCGTGGTATTTTACTCCAGACTTCGACACCTATATATTTATTGTATGAGCCGCTCACAATACACATTTTAAGTAGGGGAAAAATTAAAATTGCAAAAACGTAAAATTTCTTGTGTCTTCAACAGGTGCAGAACAAGGACCCAGGAAATGGGTGGTTTCTTTTTGTGCTGTGTACGCAACCAGCCTTTTTTTGTCACGCAAATGATCGAGTGGTAACCATTTCAACTGGCTAAACAAAGGGCGGCTAGGTTCATTATGCTTCGAATGGTTCAGTATTCGTGTTTCTCGCTTTTGTAACCGTATAATAGGATCAAGATATGAGGTGTAAGGGCAGCCCCAGCATTCAACACAGTACGACAAATGACTGCTAATAAATATGCAGATCAACCAGAAGTTAGCTTTGAGCATACAACATTAGTTTGATCCTTCAAATATAAATTGCCGTGGAATAGAACAGCTAGATATGTAAAACAGCAGGTTTGCACAAGTTCGATATTTTCATAGCCGGTTTAATTACGCTCAAGTTCATATATTTTTTTCAGTGGCTAAACAGTGTCAATTTAGTTTCCTAAAAGTTGCCTACAATAAAGGCTAATTCCATTTTCAAATTATTCTGAAGTTTGACCTCGTTGGCAGCCGTGATTATGATGGCAGTGTCGTCAGCGTACATTAGCGTTCCAGAATAGATAAGTACTTGAGGCAAGTCATTAACACAAAGAATAAAGAGCAGTGGCCCAAGCATTGGCACGTGTGCAATTACTATGCGAGCATCTTGTAGAGAAGATGCCGCATTATTTATTGAGACAATTTGCTGACGATCCGTAAGGAAACTACGAAATAAACTAAGGTGTTTCTCCGCAAACCTAAACTTTGTTTGTCTAGCCGAATATCAGGGTCGACTGTATCGAAGGCTTTCCGTAGGTATAAGAATAACCCTGCAGCAAGCTTATTATAATCCAATGCAGAATTAATTGTTTGTCTAAGACAACAGACGCCAGATGGTATACGTACTAATTATTCAAGCCTATTTAAGAACGGCCACCTCTAGGGATTTTTTCTTTGTGAACAAGGCCCCATGCTGGGCACCGGAACGTCAAAGATCTATTACTGGTCGGCGTCTGTGTTCTTGTTTCACATGTACTCACCCGACTTGACGTGATTCCATTACGCTCTCAACTTTATGACGTTGATTGTTCATTGTAAAACTAGCCCCACTCAACGTTTTGCTAAATCATGACGTTGAGCATTCTGGACGGAATCCATGTTGCGTTGTACAAATTATTTTATAGTCGTCGAGAAACTTACGAATGCGTTCTTATACCAAGCATTTTATAGGTGAGATTTTGCAGCGAGTAGAAAACATCGGGCATGATAATCACCATACTTGCGCATATTTCGGGACTCTCTAGTCTTCCAAAATTACAGGTTTAAAATATCCCCATTCAGTTGCGCAGTGTTCACTACTGACGGCCAACAGAAGTAGCTAGATGTGGAATGTTTAGAAAAACTGGGCATGCGTAGAGCAGAAGCAGGTAAGCTGCCACAGACTTATAGTTCCAGACCATTACGAAGGGGTAATAAACAACTACAGCCCGTTGAAAATGTAATGTGCATGTACATAGACCTCCTCTGTGCGCTTTGAGCACTCACATTGGCCCTGTGCCTGTAACATGCGCAGTTTCAAACTCCATCCACCGTCCGCTGCAGCCCTAAAAAGAAAAACTCGAAAAAGAATGAAGTTCTTTACGATGTTTGCATTTCCTACTGCGTTCAAACAAAGAGACAAAATTACTGCCGGCGAACACACCGTGCCAAGTGGCGGGTGAAGCAATTGGACTGCAATGCAGCGCGACATTATCATGGAAGGAACAGGCAGTAACGATTATATGTACGGCTGCTGCACTCCAGATGGCGTACTCAAGGCTCAAGAAAACTCTCCCGGGATAGCACGAATGGGATAAGTTGCCAAAAAGGATGAGTCGATGCACTGCTTGCGAGGCGCCCTAATCACCTGCAGGGTGAACAATTTGAAGGGCAGCGCTTGTCCATGTATCGGTGCATAAGCACTAATCCGATGGGTGCCAACCCTGAGAAAAAATGGCTGAGGCTTAACTTGGTTAACCCTGGTCAGATGCGAAGCATATTCATGGCTAGGCTTGTTAATACATGGCTTTCCTTGGTTGAATACTTGATCATTTTAATACAACCACTAGAAGCCTTCGTCGTGGGGGAAGACAACGGCATGGCTACAGCGGAACGCCGACTAACCGCGAGACGCGCGTTGGGTGGGAACCTGGATTGCCACGGAAGCCGCGTCCGCCTGCCCGGTGGAGCGAGCGTTTCACCTACACCGAGTGTGAACGCGCGTTCGAAATGCGCGGGAATGCCGCTCGAGGACATGCCGGTGTCTGGGCGATGGCATCGTTCTCCTTCTCCCAGCGCGTGACGGCGATCTGTCGTGACGTCATGTGTCACGTGGTATGTCACGTGGTGTGTCGTCACTGTACCACGTGGTCTGCACGGCATGCAACCACAGCGACGGCGCGAGGTGGACCCTCATCTTCCTCTGTCGTGACGTCATGTGTCACGTGGTGTGCACGGCGCGTAACCACGGCGAAGGGCTGTAGTGTACCTCTAGTAATATGCTTCGCATAAAAGGGTCCATTGTCTGTTCCATCATTTGTTCGCAGCTATTCTAGCGCTACCGCTCCGTCCCGCGGCACTCGTCGTCTTCTACGTAGCACGAATCAGTGCTTTCGCGCTGAACACTTGAGTTCAGAAAGAAAATCAGAAAGCAAAGACAACATAAGCTCACGAGTAGTGTGGGACAGCAACTACAGCGACGACTTCGCTTGGTAGATAAATGTTTTTTTTTTTTTTTACCTTTATGTTGCACATTTTAGGCTTTATAACGTGTAGGAAGTATGGAAAGGGTGATATGTTGCGAAAAAAGTGTGCCAGCATCACCGGTTTTTGTTCACAATTTTTCCCTTCTCCTGGATAAAGATGCTGACAATGCAGAAAGGACGGCTTCGTTCTGTGTCTCAACAGCATGTAAACTGCCTGCGGAGCTGCTTACTTATCATTTCTCTCACTCTACAGCAGAGAGCGTTGCGTTTCAAAACACTACGGGGCGCAGAAAATATTAAGGACAGAAGACTAGATGAGAGAAAGCATAAAAGGGTTACGACGTTTCCTGCACACTGTGGACGACCTACACTTCGCCGAGTGTTAAAATCAGGGTCTCGCGCACCATGAGCAACATCGCGCGGTCAAAAATAGTGTCGTAGAGCATGGACCGAAAACTTCGATTAGGAAACTCCGCAGGGGCAGAAATTGGTGGCTGTGCTGAATGAAAAGGAAAGTAATACTGGCGCTGTAAAGCGGCAAAGCTGGGAGAAAACGCAAAAATCGGAGTTACACAATGCAGCGCTTTCGGCGCGAGTGGCGGCTCCCTCCGGCGTGGTCCTGAACCCCAATAACCAGTTGCGGAGCGCGTCCCGAGGCGCCAAACGGCGCCCATCTTTCTCTCTCGCACGTAACCCTTTTATGCCAAACGATCGCGCCATAAAAAATTCACCCACGGGCTTCCCTGGCCTGCGCTCCCTCCCCGCTCCAGAAAAAACCGGGCCGAAGCTCGGGCACCGCTCGCGTGCACAAACGCGCGCGCACGCAGGCACGCCAGGAGGGAAGAACCCCATGGAAGCGCCGGTACTCGTACGGAGAAAGAAGCAGCCGTGGGAAGAGAAAAGGAACGCCGGGCGCGTCCCGACTGGCACCGGGAAAAGAAGCGAGTAGTACAAGTTCCTCTGGCAGCAGCGGCCGGAAGGAGACAGCGCCACTCGCGCACGAGATCGCGGGGAGCTCGCGCACGACGCTAGGGACGCGAGTTCCCTAGCGGAGGCCGGGTCTCGGAGCCCGTTGCCCAGGCAACGGGCATCACGTGACCCGGGAGGGGCTCCGGCTGACAGCGCCGCCGCCGCGCTACCTCTGGGCGTCTGGCGGTGCCTGTCAGCTGACGGCCAGCGGCACGGAGCGAAGAAGTCGTGCTTCCTGTGCGGTGTCTGTTGCTTCAGCTTCCGGCGGACCCCGACCGTCATGGCGATCGTGGTGCAGGCCAAGCCGACTGTGAGTGTTGCCGCGCCGGCGGCATCCTTCTTCTCGCACGGGCAGGACGCCGGCTGCGCGACAGCTGCCGCCAGCCGCTCCCACCCCCCTTTCCCGGCGGACGATGCGTGTTGCGCGCCGGCGGCTGCAGCCTGTTAGCAGCGGCGTGGCTCGGCGGCGTCACGCGTTGCGCCGCGCTCGCCTGACAGCGACGCGGAACCCCTCTCGACAGCGATGGCGGTTCTCTGATCCCGGCGCGCGTACGCGTCGCGTTCACCGCATACCGAGACCAGCGTAGTCGGCTGGGCTGTACGACGCGGAAGTTCATGCGTGTTTCGGCCCGCTACGAGTGGTGGTTATCCTTCATCACTTCGTTCCCCCTTGGCTTTTTTTACGCGCCCAGTATAGAGCGGTGCATCTTAAACAGAAGACTCGAAATGGCCTGATGAGGCGCTATGTTTCAAGTTGCGGAACCCTCAGGCGGTGCCCCATCCAGCCACCAGCTGCCCTCCGGCTCCACAGCGTAGGCAGCCCCGCTGAAACGCGAGACACGAATGGACTGCGCAATTTCACATCCTCTGAGCCTCCTCGACGTTGGAACAACAGACGGCTTCGAGCAGCGCGTCCCTTTCCGTTGGCGGATTCGCTTTTCCTTTTCTTAGTATTTGCGTGCTTCCTGTCACTGAAGACCTGTTGTTTTTAACGATCATTCGAATCATCAAACTGAGCTCTTACAAATGCTGGTACGTCCGACCTTACTTGCACACACACCAAAATAGAACAGTACTTCAAAATACCAGAGCGCAAAGTATGTCATGTCTGGCGGACCTGGAGGAACCCGTGGCGCGGTCGTGCGCAAAAAATCTTGCCTGTGTCAGGCAACGTCCCGTTCTATCAGCATTACTGTGTGTCATCTTTTCGTGTCGAAACAGTCCGAATTTATCCTGGTGTTGACAAACTTGCCGCTGGCACTCGGCGCTATATTGGCCACCACGGATACAGAGTGAGAGCATCTAACGTTGCAGATGCATCAACACATCACGGACAATAACTATGCTACATGGCTGCATTCACGTCAGACAACGGGAGCTGTACAAAGTGACACGATCAGAAATAAACCACAGCTTTCCGCAAAGGTATTACCGCGGACTAGGCATTGCTCTTCACCCGCATTATTTCATCCCTTGCCTGCCCTTAATCGTGCAACTGTTGACTCGAAAACAACGTAGGTAGTTTGCAGTGATTGGAGCAACAACTACACGAAACCGGTAGTCGACGTAGGGCTTCTCCCTGCCGTGTGTCAGTTCCGTGGGGCCGATGGCAGTACTATGCCGTGTCTAATTATATTGCGGCTGCTAGCGAGACGGCGATAGGCGGTGGATAGTGGCATCTTGTAACTTTCGAGCAACCTCGTCGAAGGTGTCCGCCTCCTATGTCCGTCGAAGGTACGTACAAGCAGCTGCAACGCCAGAGGGAAGACGTAATTTACGCTCAAGAACGAAGTTTGGTTTTACTTCTCCGTTGAATCCGAAGCAAACATCTCGGTATGAGTCTTTCGGATGAGAGCTACTTAGGGAAATACGGAAACTTCGCTTGTCACTCATACTGGGTATTTGAAATGTGGTGTTCTTACTCGTATTGGTTGAACCTGTAGATGAAGTTTTCGGGACTGCGTAAGAAAGTTAACGCAGGTGTCAAATCTGTGCGATCATTGGACGTAACTCCTGCGGGCATGAGTTATTTGCATACCGGATTACCAGGCGCTGTAGGTGCCAGCATCCTGCACACTCCAGAACATTTCAGTGCAATAGCAATACAGCGCTCTATGGTGTTAGTCTGGAATTCATGACTGCGGTTCGAAAAATAGCAAACGGTTCTGCGAAAGTCGCGTAGCCTGTTTGCCGGAGCCAACGCGACTTCGACTGCGTGTACAGAGCATGCGGGAAGAACCGGACCGCAGGACACCTTCCGCTAATGGTTTCGTGCAAGCTTAAGCCGCTCTGACAGCAAGGCACACGTAATATTCGGATCCGCATGCTGCGTAGCTGTCCTTTCAGGCGCGGCAAATACATTTACACACGCACGCAGAGTGCTGTGAAACCCCCGTGTAGAAGGCACAATATGCAAAGATGTGGACATTATATAACAAAATGCTGAAATATGCGAAATCATCCGCAGAGCCTTTGAAGCTGGGTATTCCTAATGCACACAAAAGTTTTCTTTTTTTTTTCTTTTTCAGATGGGCGAGTCAGCGCTTTACGGTAGCTTTAGTACGGTTTCGGTCAGAGCGTGCTTTCTGTTGTTTGGCGCAAATGATTGTTTTAATATGCTTAAAAATGGGCTTATCTTTTTTTTTTTACATAACGAGTCCTTATGAAAGGAATAAGTCGAAAGCTATATAATTGAGACTCTGAACCCGGCGTTGGGTCGCGATATGGAGATAGAAGATCCCAGCAAAAAGTGCATAATTAAGTACCTAGGAGGATGACTTTTTTTTTCTGCCTTACCTGGCATGCTCCTCAAGACATAAAAATCCCCCCCCCCCCCCCCCCCCCCCGCACTTCTCAATGGATATAGTTTGCTATGCGCCTGAAAAGGTTATTTCAAGGTAAGCGTTGATCAACAAAGGCAGCGCAACGTCATAAATGTCATTGAACTTCCAGAGTTCTCGTATTTCCTTGCGGCGTTGCATGTCACGGGAGAAAGTGGGGCCACGAAGAATGCACCGTGTCGTAGCGTGCAACGCCGCTCCGCTCGAGCGCGTGCGGTTGTCTCTGACACGCGGAGCTCACCGTGTGCTCGCATCCCGCACTCAGCGCGTGATGATCGCAGCCCGTCAGACAGGCGCGCCGCGCGGCCGCCGCCGAGCCCCGCACAAACTCGCTCCCACGTCCATTGACGCGTTTCCTCGCCGCGTGTACGGCTCGGCTGGCTCCTTTTCTTTTTTTCCGGTTGGCAGCGTGCAGCGTAGCCCGGCGCATCGCTCTCCGTGCTGTCTAACGCCGCGTGTAACGGCCATTCAGTAGCGATTTGCGCGGGACTTCCAACTGCGAATATATTTAGGCAAATGACGCACTAGGTCAATGCGCAGCTATTGGGACCGCAGAAGGGGCGCGTTCAGAAGGAATCCCTAGAACATCCGGCTAACCGTCCAACGAATCCTATTGTGTTACGTCGAGAAAGTGCATCGTACTTTTCCGCAGTAGCGTTGATTTAGATTTATCACTTCGTTGTCCTCTACTGCGTCTTCTAAAGTTGTCAATTTCTCAGCATTCTGGTGCCTTCTGCCGCGAAAACGGGCGTTCTGATAGGCAACACACTGGCACGATGAGTCTATCGCATGGTTAACGAATACTCGTCCGCCCAGCCATGGTTCTACGATTTGGAGAATTCGATCTAAACGGCACTGAGAAAGACACCGCGGAGCACCTTTTTTTTTACGAATCGTGGTGTAGTTTTCGTACGATTTCGGGGTGAATAAAGGGGCTAGTGTTCTTTGGGATCTTTCGGAATGCCATTACGAGAGGCGAGACGGTGAAGTTCGCTGCTGCGTTCAACTTTTTAATAATGCATCGGAATGAGATGAAGGCAACAAGCAATGTACACCGCGGCTGTTCAATTCTCCGCTGCGCAATATATCCCGAATTAAAACAAAGCTGCTGGACTCATGATGTAAAAAATAGCGCACAGGGAACACACGGGACGGAAAGTAAACGACGCAGACAAGCGCTAACTCGCAACTGAGGTTTATTGCTGACGCGCGGCTATTTTTTACATCATGAACGTTATCCAACTTGCCCAACTTTCCGCTTTGCTGCTGGACTCCCCATTTTCCCGTTCGTCAGCTACTCGCGCATCGGCATGATTTGTTATCATGACTGAGCTTGGAAAGCACACTAGGCGCTACGTATGCTCCCTGTTCTAGCCTCTTTAACACGCTTAAAGAAAGTTCTGTTTTGTACACCTACTTGACCGTTTAACGAGTGAAGACAAAGGAAAGAACACAATGTGGAAACAGAAGCTGCTACTGTTTTCTGCTATTGCGCTGAAATAACCGTGTTTATTTTTTTCCGTTCTTAAAAGCAGCTCTCGGCCCAATAAACTCTGCAGGAATTCGGCGCTGCGAAAATATTCTCCAGTCACTGGATGCTGTGAGAAACGAGCCGCATTAAGCAAACAGCGTTGAGCTTGAACAAATGCATATGGTGAAGCAACTTTTAGGCGAAAATAAAATAAACGAATGCTTCCGTGGCATCACGTATTCGTCCAGTGGAGCGCAGCAGGGCAGCAGATGTTTGCATTGTATGCGCAAAAGCGCATTTCAAATTCGCGCGAGACCGAGGAGCCAGACAAAGAGATTCAGCGCATCACGCAATCTGCACTGCTCGGGCGCTTTTTCTTCACCGCTACTCTTCAGTATTCACGCAACCCCAACGCATCGCATTCCCTATTTTGCGGCGCTGCGTTGTTCTGCGTTCGTATCTAAGCGGCTTCCGGGTATGCGTGGTAGTTTTGTTTAGATTTTCTTACATAACAAGGCTAGCTCGTTCTCTGACGCAACAATACAGCTACGCCACATTCGTACAAGTTCAGCGCTGACAAAATTGAATCTCATATTCCTTAATAACGCTGTAACACTCTATACGGCTTACAGATGCGATGGCGCGCTTTGCCCTTACGCAAATGAAAGCTAAGCCTAATTTCAACTGAGCCCAGGGCTATTTCTGCGTGAAACGTAGTAAAGACTGATTTACCCCAAATCATGTGCCAGCAGCTTTTCTAGAACTAAACGGCCGCGAGTGACAGGAAAACCAAAGCAGAAAACAAAGACCGCAAAGTTGGACACGTCTGCGGATTCTCAAGCAGCGCTGGTCTTGAGCGTGAAACCAACGAACCCGCCAAACGGCGCTCTGACCAAAGTGTGCCCTGAGTACGTTAACTCCCAATAAAAACCGCGCGTAATTAAAAAAAGGAAGCCACTGAGTGGCGGTCAGTCATCTAAAGGGGGAGGTATGCGTCGCCGGGCATGCAGAGATTCGTGACTTGGTGCGCGGAACCTACCACCTCGAGACAACTACTGGACGATTGTTCAGCGCATCTCTCGAAGGGACTGGTTGCCATCGCAGTCCATTGTAGCATCCCTTGCGGGTGGCGCTGTTGGGAAAGCGAATGGTATACAATTACCGCATTTGCTGTCCTCCGCAGAAAACGCGGTACCCTACGGGGAGGCATAGAGGGCCGCTGATATCTAGCACTCTTGTCATTGGCATCTACGCCCGACTACGGAAACAGTAATCGTGGTATGCTACTCATTAACAAACAATAACGAAATCACTTTCGTAATTAGCGTACAAATATTTGAGTTACTGTTTTTAATAGAGCTTGTGGCTCATATTGCCCTATATAGTCGCACTGAAGAGCAGACTCTTTAATTACCTTATAGGCAGGTTACATGAGGTGAGCTCGTAGTATTCCCTTGAAAGGTTGATTTGTTTTCTCGGCTTGTATCAGTCACTGCTGGCATTTTTCATAGTGTCAAGTTCAACGGGAGTGGAACAAAAGAGGAAAAAAAATGCGAAGGTTTGTCTATCAGTCCTTCACTCATGGGGGCTCGTCATCAACACAAGCTCATTCCTTCGAGTCTGTGGAACTAAATTGACTTCCAAGTTAGTTCCGTCACTCCGTACGCCTCCCGAGGTGTGCTAACGCTCGACGCCGTTTGTGGGCTGGCTTATATATTTTCCAGTAGTCAGAGGTAGCCCGCGCAGCCAGGCATGACTGGTAGGAGAGGGGCGGGCGGAGGGCAGGACGAGGTTCCGTGATCACGTGACCATCCCGTGCGCAAAGTCCGTCCCTTGCGCCTTGCGCTAACTTTACCAAAACAAGCAGGGCGAACGTTGCTCGGAAAGAAATGTTTGTATTCGCCGTCATTTCGCGTCCGAGCAGCCGAGCCTGACGGGGTGGAGGGGATGGGAAGGGAAGGGAAAGGAAGGGGGGAAGGGGGGGGGGGGGGGGGGGGAGGTGCGGTTTAAGGCCCCGCACAGGCATCCCGCTCGGGTTGCACCATTCTTTCTATGCGCCATCATGTCGCATGCCAGCTAGCGCTGATATTCCCCACTAGGAGCTGTGCAATCGACGTTCAGTTCTTTTTATTTATTTGTTGCTCACAAATTTGTCCACATCAAAATGACCAATCACAATGGTGATCAGAATTTTGTACAGTGCCTAAAGAAGGAAATTACTTCAATCGTTACAGTCTCCTGAAATTGTCGAAGCTGTCGTGAAGCTTCGTTGCGCAGCATAAGGGGTCGACGAAATGTCCGCCAGGCATGATCTCTCATTTTTATCGGCCTGAGCCGATAAAACAGTAAAAATTTTCCTTCTGTGGATAAGGGCCATCGGGATGCTAGAGCGCAAAAGCGAGACGATTCACAAGACCGCCTCAGGTGAGCGTCGGCGAAAGTGGCTGCCACACTCACGCTGGCTGAGTTACGTTAACTCCACGCGGATACTCACTGGCTACCTCCTGTCTTTCTATAGGCGACGACGATAAGAGGGAAGCCTTTCGTCCCGGCGTCAGTCAAGCATCGGCGGGGGTCGCTTTCCAGTGTGATTCTGCGCTCTCGTGTGAAGAAGAAACAGTTATCGGGTCATGCTGCAAAACAGTTATGTGGCTTGGTTTTTCTTCCTTTGCGTAGGTTCAAATACGCTGAAGCGAGCCGCACGCTCACGGACTCCTATCACCTGCTGCCTCTTTCGAGTTCCATTAAAGAGGATATTACATGGACGCTAGTGACTATAGAAGTTGGCCTGTGTCGACAAGGTGCCGAGTTCTAATTACTTTCTCCGAAACCAGAGCTCTTATAAGCTAGAAAAGCTTAAAAATATGCCGGTTCCGCCATATACCTATATCACCGGCCGATCTCGCAAGTGAAAGGAGTTCGTCCCAGCGGCCGCGCTCTAGCGCCACTCACATCAAAACGATGCCAACCCGTCCTTTTTGGTAAGGCTGTGGCTAGAGTTCCGTCCAGACGGAACTACAATTTGCGCTAGAGTTCCGTCCGGACGGAACTACAATTTGCGCTAGAGTTCCGTCCAGACGGAACTGCATGTAGCGATGGGGTTCCGTCCAGACGGAACTGTATCTGACACCATACAGTTCCGTCCAGCATTATCTGCCACAAGAGTTATGTCAAGACGGAATTAAAGCTGGCGTTAAGGATTTGGAAACCAGTTTGCTTGCTGACTTTTGCATGTCTATTTAAAAAAAGTGGCAATCCTGTTCCGCCTAATGTGTGACACGATATTCTGCTGCATCATTTTATTTTCCAAGCAGTCAGTGAGAAATGGCAATAGATCGAGTTTTGGCTTGGGTTTGTTGGCGCGTTTGCATAATGCTTGTTGACCGTTTGTGTACGTCTGTCTTTTTCTCGCTACGTCACCTTGCAGCACAAATAGCGACAGGGCTTCACATCACTTCGCGAAGAGTTTCTGCACTCTGCTTCTAACAGTGCCATTTTCCCGATCCTGCATGCATGCACGGAAGTTATACCTTCGAGGATGTAACTAAACGCCGTACGCGGACCCATATTTTGGTGCCGTATACATGCGTAGAGAGAACATCTGGACACAGCTTTGTCAACTGGTTATTCCAGAGGCAAAGAAATACTTTATGCGGGTAGAAATCACCTATTTTGTATAGTATGGACCGTAAGGACATTAGACAGTTTTAGTTTTACGTACGTAGAACCTTCACGCACGTAAACGTGAGCAGTCTACGTAGCGTACGCTCATGTCGCTTCGTACAGTTTTAGCTACACGTACGGGACGCAAACTGTGTAGATCTGCAATAGAACCTAAAAAATGCGCTAGCATGTTGTGCCGTGCCATCTAGTACAGATAAAGAAAACTAATTTTGCTTAGTCGAGCTGCTTGGAGCGGAGCCAGGCCAAGCCACAGTGCGGGCGGTAAACATTCCCCCTTTCTTCTGACAAACGTTGAGCGATTTCATTCCACCAAACTGTATGTTGCATGTTATCTTCAAAGGGATTGCATTCCTTCACGTCCCGCATCATATTTAAGTCGTCGCTTTTCGATAAGCGAAGGCGCGCTGGTGTCCCACTCATTTTGACGACGTCTGCGTATGGAGTCAAAGCGTGCACCGTTTTGCTTTTCCCGCCGACTGTGCCGAGGGTCTCGCGATACCCCGCCAGGTTTTGAGCTTCGCGTGGTCTCGCGAGACCGTCGGCACACTCGTTGCTATGACGACCACAAACGCTTCTTTGTCAGGCTTAGAAGCTGCTGAAACGGGTTTCTATCTGGAAAACAAAAGCTAGTTCTCACCTAAAACTTCATGCGAGAGCAAGAATGAACCAACTGAAGGCAAATACAGCAGTTTACAGCACTATACCACGTCGAGGGATTAGCGACGAAGCTGTTATCGTTGTGAAGCGGGCGGGCAGGGCGCCGCCATCTTGCCAACGCCGCGTACGCAAGCAAGCAACGTGAAGGCCGCAACGCAAAGATCCAAATCTCACGTAAGTCCGTGCGACCCATGCCGACACTTTACGTTCTGCGCATGTGCACTGGTGACCCGTAAGCGCTCTACTTACGTTAAGCTTCTACGTATGTGAAACTAAAACTGTATATTGTATAGACGGAACTCTAGCTGCAGTAAATATTCCGTCTGGACGGAACTGCAGCAGCAGCAAATGTTCCGTCTGGACGGAACGCTAGACACTCCGTTTTGGTAATGACGTGACGCATTTAAATGAAATGGCGAGATTTTAACGCGACCGTGTTAGAGGCTCCGTTGTCCAGAAAATCCGGTGTCTGCGTTGTGGGTGTCGGCGTCGGATTTGTGAGCGAAAAATCACGGGCATGGCTCTGGCAGGTGGTCCCCAGAGAGCAACCTAGGAGGCAGGTGGGCCACCTGGGTCACGTGACCTTACGGCGTCATCACAACCTGCCCACCGGAGAGTGAGCAAACTGCTGATCGTGGCAGGTGGCACTTAAATTAATTATTGGTGGCTCGGGAAGAGAAAACCTAGGCCACAGAAGGCCCGTCGCTGGGAGGACAAGCCATCGTAGGGCAATGACGCATCGTTTAACCGTTGCTCCACTGCGCCCGGAGTGGTACGAGGACTCCGAGGGATACATTAATGTAGCGAATGACCTCTTGCACATGTGGGAATTAACCCGTTATGCTATCGTGTCATATCCTTCAGGCGAAGCTTAAGTGCACCTTCCAATTTATTAGATGCAGTTTTTTCGCCGCCAAATGCGCCTTTAATTTGCTGCCGGACAAACGTCAGTGTAGCCAGAAAGAGCCGAGAATCCTTTTACAAAAAAAACTCATTGAATGGAGTTGTCCTCAGTGTTTCCGAAGCCCTTCACTCCGGCGTTTCTCATAGCCTGAGCCGCTTTGGGACGTTAAACCCCAACAAACCAACCAACCTGTTCTAGTGTTGTACGCAAAAGTTACTGTTTCTGTCTGCTGGCTGTTCTTTGCAGGTTGTTGTGGCGATTCCTTTCTAACAGTCTTCCGTGGGAGGAAGCGACCTAGAGAGCCGATTGACCGCCCCGGTACCGCTTTCTTTCGCGTGCACAAAACGTCTGGCGTTCGTTAGCATTTGGATTACCCCCGAGTATGAATGCTCTTCCCTGGCTTGGACATATAGTCGAAATAGCCGACGCGCTGCTTTCCGGGGCCTGATTGAGTCGTGCCACGCCAGGCTCTACGCAGTGGCTCGGAGAGCAAGCGTCCCGATTGTGGGCCGCATGACTCGGAATCGTTAAGCTCTCCTTTGTTGCGCAGCTCCCTCTCGGTTGAAGGTTGGTCGCCACACACAAGGAGCTCCCGCAGACTGGGGTCCGCGCTGTGCTTGCGTAAACTTCTGTGCAAGCAGATCCAGCTAAGAATGGCGGGGGCCGAGAAGCCTCTACGCCTTCCGAGTACTTCGTGTAGAGCACTACTCGCGGCGAAATTTCAGTTTTGTTTCTTTCTTGTTTTTTTTTCTTTTGGTCTGAATGGCGTAAATTCGTTACGAATAACTCAACACGGTGTAAAATTCTCGAACTTTACGTGGTGTCAGAAAGTAATGGATATACCTCAGGAGGTAATAACGCAGGCTCATTGCGCAGATGATCGCACCGCGCATTTCTTCTTACGCTCGAGGTCACAGTGCTCACATTTCATATTCACGGTTCCGCACCATTGTTAGCGTATTTTGCGTTAGTGATGTGAGGTCTTGCAGCGGTCTAAGTGGATTAGTTACGACAGTTCTAGCAATCGACGTTGCGTAGTAAATAGCTGTGTCGTTTATTATTGTCAGCTGCTGTCGCGTAATTCTTGACAACTCCAGTAGCGATTGCATGCTCATTATTCTAGAGAAGGACACGAGGTCAAAGTTTCGGTGTGGCTACCTTTCTACTCGGAAGGCTTTTCAATGAGCGTCGCTTCGGAACGGACAGCAATTAGCCTAGCCGTTTCCGAATCTGGTCCTCCACGCGTCTTCGAATGTAGTTCTGGCACCCTGAGACCACCTTATACAGCGCGGTCTGCGGACCGAGAGATCTGCTTGTCACTACTACGGTGCGAGAAGTGTGTGTCCAGCTCTGCTATGCGAGCGGTGGGAATGTAGACGGTGCAGTGTTTAGTAATTTCAATTTTACGGCACTGTCCTCTTCGGCAAGTTACGGATGTTGAGGTCAGACGAAAATGCATTTTTACCGCAAGAGAGACGTTTTCGCAGAGGTGTGCGCCTGGCTGGCGCTTGCTTGTTTGCCGCTTTTGAGCGGTAAGGCTACGACTTGCTGCGGAATAACGCTCCTCGATGCAGTGATTTCTCTGCCAGTCAGCCGAACTCGGTGTCATTTCTACCCAATGCCGCCCGTTACTAGCGTCGCCGGCAAGCACTCCCATTGGAACTATGGATGGGATTAGGGCGCGAACAGCACAAGAGCATTTCTCATAATTTTATTGAGTCTCAATTGGTTACGTTTACGTTTCTAACAAAATTTTCCTTGAATTTATCTTTTTCCTCTATATTGCTTAGGGATATTTAGTGTTATCGCTATGACGCTCGGGTTGTGTGTTGACGTCTCTGTCTCTTGTACCTGTTTTATTCGAATCTGTGACAAGCCAACTGGCTCAACTCACTGCTCTGGGTCAATAGCGGCACTTGCTCCAGAACGTATTCCCCTTTCTGTGAAAAGTTCGGCAAACTCACCTAGCGCCCTCAAAGCTTCCTTTAGTTGCTCTATGCGTAGTGTCGATAGAGATACTTATTTAAGAGTAAAAAGAAATCTCAGTTTAAGAAAGGATGTTAGCATGTTCAGAAATACAAACCGGAATTTCAGTTGAGAAAAGCATGTCTGAAGTTTAGTTTAAGCGGGCTGCACACAAACAACGTATTCTATCATTTTCCACTCCGGTTGCTTAGTGCGGTTCTTGCTTCTCTAGGCCTGTTGCATAAAGTGGTGGTGAATGCCTCGACCGGTTTCGAAAAGTGTTTTAAGGAACGGATATTTTTGTTTTAACTTGCAACTGTGCCTTTTTTTTTTTTTAAAGGACCGACATTGTTTGAAAGTTTGTTTAGCATAGAGTGCAAAATACAAAGATACAACTTCAGTGACCCAACTGAAATGGCTTAAGGGTCCCAAACAATGTTAACTAACGCACTTCATGTAGACAGCAGCAAAAAATAACGTAACTATTTAGCAATAAATGCATTAGAGCAATAAACAGTGGAAACTTGTGCCGGACGACGTCGTTTACATAAAAAGAACAGGACTGCCATAAGCAGCTGAAGGAACGCACTTTTCCATGGGCTAGATACCTGAAAGACCAAGAAAAAGCTGCCTGCTAATGATGTTTGTTCGTTGAAGCACTTTTTCAGCGAATAGGTACTTTCGTTGTATTCGGGACATCTCCGTCACGGTCAGCATCACGATTGTCGTCATTGCATGTTGTTTCTTTACAGCCCCAATGCACAAGATTTTCTCCCCGTTTCTCGGTCGTGTGTAGGAATCGCGTTGTGCACGTGACCTTTACTTTACATCGTGGCGAAGAATTCGCCACAATGAACTCTGCGCTGCCTAAGGCATAAAGCTGTTAGTTTTTTCGCGATGGGAACGTCCCGCGTTCTGTTTTCTCTATTGTTTAAGATACAGGTGTGTGCGAGACCAGGCTGCAGCAAATGTGGCCAAAAAATAAGCTGTTCAGGGTTTCAGCCGCTGCACTTCACAGCATGCATTCATCATATCGCGGCGACCGAGTAAAGCCTCCCGTATTTTGCCCGATATAAAAGCTGTATACGGCCTCTTGGCCCGCCAGTGGAGACGTTCACCCACTAAGATCTCGGAAGTTGACGGCGCTGTAGGTAACCTATCCGGGTATATGTTCTGACGGAAGTCATGCTTGAGACCCTTCGTGCATCATAAAAGTGGCACCTCGAGCAATTCCCCGACTTTGCACAAAACAAACTCGTAAAAGATGTTCTGCTTAATCCCGTATAGTGATCAGTGTCGTGAATGTGCGGCACACCGCTTGCGAGGCGTGCACTCATTTCTGCTGCCCAGAGCTCGCTTACAAATTTTTAGAATGAGCATGTTCCCAGTAGCCAGCGCTTTCCCGCCAAGATATTTGCCGTCCCTGCAATCAAGCTACGGGAAGGAAAAGGGGCCGCGAATGGGTGACTTTCAGCCAATCAATGATTCCTCGTCTCTCATTTTTTTTTATAACAGTCGCTGGAAGAATAGGAAGACAAGTATTAAATAAAAAGTTGTTTGCATTCTACGGGTCCTCGGAGATCGCCTTTTTCAGAGCTAAAACGCTTGAAACTTTGAATTCTAGCTTTTAACATTTGCGCCACCTTGTATCTGCCACAGAAAATAAATTTAAACCCATTTCTATGGAGAAGTTCCGTGTTTCTCTCGATGCATAATGTGTACCACAATATGTTACGAGTCCAACGGGCTGAAGAAGCCGTGTTTTGCCAAGAAATATCTTCACAGCTGTTTCGCGATGCAAAATATTGAATTAGGGGAGAGACTGGGGAAGCCTCAATTCTGTAACCAAAGCATGTCCTCTTACATGCAAAATACTTTTTCCGTGCACCGTACACTACCTCCTTCATCTCACTCTTGCCCTCCTTCCTCGCATTGAATCTCCTCTACAGTCCTCGCCAAGGATGACTGCAGTTTCCCAGACGAAGAAAAAATGAATTTGTCGAAACCGTGGTCTGCGGACTGAGGCTTCCCCATGACTCCCTCCTAGGGCTCAAATTCGCGTTTCAAGGACCATCTTCCTCCCTATCTTCTCAGTGAGCCGCTACAGTAGTGACCACGATAATGAAGACTCAAGCTCCCTGCACGTTTTGGAAAAGTATCAGTCGTTGAGCATGTCTGGTAGCAGTGAGAATGAGGAAGACAGTTGCGAAACACGGCTACAGACTGAGTTTGTTCCTCGCAATAGTGTAAAAGGATATGTGAAATGACGAAGCGACTGACTCGAAAACGATAACGTTGCCAATTAACGGGGAGAAAGCGACGACACTGCCGTAGCCGGATAGACTCCTGCTTCTACAAATGCAGTATCCCCTTCTTTAGGAATAAACGCCCCCGACTTTGTTTCGAACACAACTCCGACTATAGTTGCGCAGAGTGGGCCAATTGGCCATAGTCGCCAATCTGCGACATGCCGATTTTTCAAAGATCAACAGCGCTAACAATTTTTTACGTCGGGTTTTGATTGTGCTCAGATTATCTGGCATAATGTGGTATTTATATTTTTTCGATTCCTTCTTAACTTCGGAGTTAAAATGTTAAGACTAGGTGAAAAAGCGAAGAAAATTTTGCAAAAGTTTGTTCTTGACATAAAGTGCCCAACCGAATGAGGTATTAGCTAGTCGCCGTGGTGGCTCGGTGGTTAAGGTGCTCGGCTGCTGACCCGAAAGACAAGATTTCGATCCTGGCTGCTGCGGCGGTCGCATTTCGATGGAGGCGAAATGCTAGAGGCCCATGTCCTGTACGATGTCAGTGCGCGTTAATGCGTCCCTAATAGCCTGAGTCGCATATATATATATATATATATATATATATATATATATATATATATATATATATATATATATATATATATATAGCGTCTCTCATAGCCTTAGTCGCTTTGGGACGTTAAACCCCATAAACCATAAACCATATATATATATATATATATATATATATATATAAATATATATATATATATATATATATATATATATATATATATATATATATATATATATATATATATATATATATATATATATATATATATATATATATATACGTCACTCAGGCTATTAGTCGGGGGCATCACATCATGGCGACGCCGTGAGAGGATGGTGCGATCTCAATCGTCCTTATCGTATCCTGAGACGACTTTTAGCTTCACTCATCTTGCGGTTGAACTACCTGGGCCAGCGAAAGACATTTCTATTCTCATTTCCAGTTGGATATAAAAAACTGCCCCACTTGATGTAGCCCAAGCGAGGCATCGGACGTGTTCGGCTCCTTCCGTTCCCTGCGTGCTCGTTTTCGTTTCGGTCGCTGAAAACCAATGAGCCCTCCCACGTTGGTTGGGTGACATACTGTGCAACAGAAGTGACGTTCACCCCCTCCTGCTGAAACAATCTGCCTCAGAGCACTTTATCCGGCTAGGTTAGTGATCGCCTTCAAACCGCCTCGTGTGCGTAGCGCATACCCGCTGGCGTGCGGCGACCGATCGAGGACGTCCCGGTATCTCGCGCAGCACGCACACGCGCCTCCGCGCGTGGCGTGTCGCGGCGCTCCTTGTCGGAAACGCGCGCAGCACGCGAGCCCGTGGGGCCGCTCGTTGGGCTTGCGCGTAATATCGCTAATGACTTGTCAGTCAGTGCCCGCGCGGCCAAATTGTTTTCGGCGTCGTCGTCGGCGTCTCGCGCGCGCCCGTGCGCGCCCGCTGCTGCTCGGCCGATCGATCCCGCGGACGTCGCCCGGCGCGAGCGCCGGCCGCCCGAAATAGCTGCCGCCGCGAGGCTGCTGCTGCATTTTCATAAACGTCTCCGCGAGCCTCTCCCCTCGTTCGAGGCGCCCGCCCCCCTCCTTGCCGGACGCAGGCGGCGAAGGCATCCGCGGCCCTCGGCTGGCGTCGGGCGCCTCGGATGCGTGCCTAGGGAACCGAGCGGTACACCTGCCTCGCGTGACGCAATAACAGCCCGCTAAACCGTGAGACTATTGCCGGCGACTTCGTGGCAGGCTTCGATAGATTTGATATTTCGAGCATTCCCTGACGTAAATGTTTATTCAAGTTGATGCTGATTTGCGCGCGGGGTACGCACTCGAATAAACAGCTAGGCGAATGACGATTGACGAAGCCTTAGGTCGGCTGCCTGCCGCCGTGTGAAACTCATCGCGACGACTGGGTTGAAAATAAAGCAGGCTGCGGGGGAGTAGTGGTTGCAATAAGGCTTCCGTGGTCTGCAGTTAAACTAGTGAAATATGTCCGTGCGTGCGTCCTTGCTGTTAGTAAACGCTTGAATTCCCAGACGCGTGCAAGGGTGTTTTTAACGATAACTTTTTTATGAAGAATTTTCTGCATTTTTTTTAATGAAAATGCACTGATGTTTTCGCATATGTATCCTACTTTGAAGGGCCAAAGGGAAGGGGGGGGGGGGGGGGGGGGCGTGGCGTGACAACAGAATCGGTGATATACAAAATGGCTTGGTGCCCGAGAGTTTTCCGTATGTGCGACGGCTCCCTACACGATCATCTCGCAGTGGAATTCACCGTAACGTACATGAAAAAACAGCGAGTAATGTAATAAAAAAAATATTTGCTAGCCACAGAAAGGTTCTGTGCGAAACGGATCCTGTTTCGCCACGCCAGCTTCATTTGCAGAGCGATCACGGATACTTCCTTCAGTAGTTGGTAGTCTGTTCAAAAAACGCTGAATATGAACTGTAGTTGGCCTGTAAAATAGGTTCACTGAATAGTTTCACATTCGCTGAAAAGGAGCGTTCATGCGCTGGAAATGGCAAAAAAAAAATGAAAAACAAGCATCTCTGCAACCGATCTTTTTCGTAAGCTAACTGCGGTGGCTTGAAGACAGTTTCTTTGCGCGCGGATCCCCGATCTCACACTTCCAGAATTTACAGTCGCCTCTGTCTACCTCCTTTCATATTTCCTCAGATCTGTGGTGTTATACATTCGTTTAATGTGGTCTAGGTGCTTCCTTTTCGACCGTAAATTCAAGGAGCTTTTTTTTTATTTCCATTTTGTGGTGTTATGGGGTTTCACGCCCCAAAGCCACTCAGGATATCAGGGGATGCCGTAGTGGAGTGCTCCGGATAGTTTCGTGCACCTGGGATTCTTTAACGTTCGCTGACATTGCACAGTACACGGACCTCTAGAATTTCGCCTCCATCGAAAATACCACCGCCATGGCCGGGATCGAACCCGCGTCTTTGGAGCCAGCAGCCGAACACCATAACCACTGAGCCACCGTGGCGAAGCGGAGGTAGTTATTTATGTAACTCTCAGTCCACGGAAGGTGCCTACCACGCAATAGTGGCGCTTAAAAGTATTGTCGCAAACTGAAGTGCATTTTTCATGCTCGTACAAGCGGTCAGGCGATCAGATATGTTTAAAACCTTTTTCTCACTTTCGTCCTCGGTCTTTAATTCAAACGGTTCCGCCTGTTCCTTTGTGCTGCCAACCCTCGTGAGGATGCTGAGACTGGAGGAGGTGTAGCTGTTTTTCAGCTGCAACAATTGCGATTTTTTTTTTCGAGAACCACAAATTTCTACAAACGTAAGCGTTCTTCAGAACCGAGCCCGCCTGTTCTGTCCAAAACACAGCGCCCAAGCGGACTCCTTAGGTCGTTTTGCGACAGTTTTCAGAAAATAACGGTCCTTTTATCAGTGCTGCCGTGGACAGTAGTTTAAGCTTGAAGCCCAACTTAGCAACGCAGGCCGTCCGTCATTACCGTTGTATTCACATGCGTATGTGCAGGTACGCTCCTCCATCGACGCGCGTCTCACGTCGCCGACTAGAATCCGTGCTGGCTAGCCTCAACAACGGCGTCGCGTGGATCAGCAAATAATGTCGGTACTTGGGGGAACTTGTTACATTGGACCATTAAAAAAACTAAAACGTCGATTCGGTCCCAACCTCCACGAATGGTGCCGCTAAGCCTCACTAGTCGCCGATAAGGCTTAGTGGATATAGTACGGGGCCAGCCTTCTCAGCGTTTCGGCCGTAACCGCAGAACACTCAGGCGACGTCTCCGCCGGCAGACTCAGTGATGGGTCCCTGCCTGGCCGCCTCGTCATCGCTGCACACAACTCTGGTCCGCGCAGCAGAGGCCACAGGGCGCAGCGCGCGGCTCAGTAGCCGCTCAGCCGCGGACCGGCTCCTCGTTTTTCCCAATCAATTTGACGCGAAAACCTTTGCAAAGCGGCAAATAGCGACAGCTTGGGGGCGGCTCAGCCTCGCCGCCAATACCGCGGCCCAGGGCGCAGCGCGCTCTGTGCCACGGTTCGCCATGATGGATGGAGCTCTGCAAATTGTTTCCAAAAGCGCGCCCTGGGCCGCCTTGAAGCCTGCCCCGCCGCTGCCACGTTGTGCGTGCCTCTCCTGTCGCGGCGGCCTACAATGGGGGCCAGGCCTCGCGTGTCGCCTTCAGCGGCGTGGCCCCGATTAAAAATTGTTTTCTTGCGCCTCTTTCTGCCCCCTTCTTTCTTTTCTTCTCTTCCGCGCCTGTCTTCTTGTTCGGATGCGTCGGGGGCGCCCGTCGGAGAAAAGAGCTTTGTTTAGACCGGAACCAAACAAGAAATGCTACACAGAGGCTATCAATCCGCCGCAGCGCTGCGCAGTGACAGTCCGGCAGCGTTCCTTCCCGTTATTGCGCGAACACGGCATGAAATGAGAGTCCAGAAAAAAAAAGCAGTGTAGCCAAACGCCGCGTGTGTGTGGGCGTGTGGTCTCTCATGTTGATGACGCCGATATCAGCGCATGTGACCCGGGAGTTATATCGTGAAGGGCAGCGAGTTATGCGCTGATTGTGCAAATAATTGTGTTCACGGGAAATCATTCGCAGACCTTGCAGTGGTTGCCGAAGAGCCATGCATGGCATCCAATGTCATTGCCTAAGCTATGTGTTCTGTGCAAGACAGCTCGGAACTCTCAGAGTGCCAGATGGAGTAACTTCGTAACCGTCAATAAGTTACTTTCTCGGACATTATTTCTTGATATTTTCCTTTCTGTTGTTCGCATCGTACTTTTTGCCGCACGCCTGCATTTTATAAGGCTTCCGTAGTAGTGTTTGTCTTCCTTTGTAAGTTGTTTGGATCGTGTTTTCGCTGGAATATGTTATTCATTTTGCTAATAATTCATGAACTCCGAATTCGACATTGCTTTAACATTAGACGTCACGGTCCATCTCCATTTATCCTTTTCAGCCGCGTTTCATAGCATCATTTCCTCGCTTTCCTGAAACAGATAGAATCACGTAACGTTAGCAAGCACCTCTTGCGCAAGTGGGGCTACGGCACAACTGGCCGCTCTTACATTGCGTCTGCATGTTCTTTTTTCTTAGCTTTGTTCCTGCCGTGAAAGTCGACTGCATTGAAGTAATAAAATTAAACGGTGCCTCAAGCGCCTATTATTAGAAGATAACTCACTTCAATATTACTTCAGCCATAACGCATGTCCGCATTGATATCGCCAATCTGCAGCACCAAAGCCTGTTAGAAAATAACAGAAGATAGAAAACACGACAAATATCGCATGTGTTGACATTCAATTCTGCCAGCGTCAAAACAATTTGGGCAGACGATTTTGTTAGCTTCCAACGGTATTAATGCAATGCCATTAGATGGCTCATGAGGCGGAAAACCCGGCGTTGTCGTAGTTGTCGATGCTAGATGGTCCGCAAGCTCACGTTAACCTCTACATCACCGGGAAAGAAAGAAACATAAAATCTCCTGAAGTGAGTTTATAACCCAGGCAGGCGCGGACAGATAAGCTTCGCTGATCACTTCATTAGTGCACTGCGCCATTTTTTTTCTAACATTGTATTTACTATACGAGGTTATGTATGTACAGAAGGGGCTATCTATATACAAATGCCTCAGCTAGTGGCTGCACTCCACCAGCTTGACAGAGGACAACACGACTAAAAGGGCGGCAACGATAGACATTGCATCAACAGCGGAAACCAGCCCGGTTTAGCGCGCGGGCAGTTGTACTGCGGTGATGGCGCAGTGCATTTATGACGAAAGACACTGCGCCACCACCGCAGTACGACACCCCGCGCACTAAACTGCCAGTCTCACGCGCTGGATTTGAGTATCGTCGTCTTTATCAATTTCTATTCGGGCGGCGCTAACAGAGCAGATTCGCTGGCCTGGCCACTGTATTAGAGTAGTACGCCATCGCCACAGCCGAACACCCCGCGTGCATGCTTTCGCATTCACAGCTCGTAAGTAGCCTTAAGTGTCCTCTGTAATTTTGAGCACTGGCCATTTACATCCACTTGTTGCTTCCTTGTGCCTTTGAGATACTCGGGATGCCTCGTTTGGTACTGCCATGGACATGACCAATGGGCCTTAGCGGAGTAAGCGGTCTTTTTTACTAGGCCTTATCGCTGGCCTTGAACAGAGATTTTTTATGCGAAGCATATTACTAGAGGTACACTACAGCCCTTCGCAGTGGTTACGCGCCGTGCACACCACGTGGTACAGTGACGTCACACACGTGACATACCACGCGACACATGACGTCATGACAGAGGAAGACGGGGGTCCATCTCGCGCCGTCGCTGTGGTTGCACGCCGTGCAGACAACGTGGTACAGTGACGTCACACCACGTGACACAATGACCTCACGACAGATCGCCGCCACGCGCTGGGAGAGGGACATGGAGGAAGAAAAACTAGGAGGGACCATGACGTCACAATCTTGAAGCCTAGTCATAAAAAATATAATGGAAAGCATCATGGGAAATAGGCCCTCACGTGACAAGGCAGTGGTAGTTCTTAGCTGGATTTCGGTTTCGGTTTCGCTCTCTCGCTGTACGAGCAACTAGGCGACCATCTGCTTGCGTTCACTGACGGCTCCGTGGTGAGCGCAAACTGCTCGCTCGCCGCAGCGGCCACCATCCCCGAGCGACGCGTGCGCTGACTGCGGCGCAGTGGAGACACTTGGAGCACATGCTCCTTCGCTGTGCCGCTTCTGCAGTGCCGCGTCGCGAGATTCTCGCGGCCTGTTGGGCGCTGGGAATCATCCCGGACAGTCTCGAAGCGCTCCTGTGGCCGCGCGGCACTGCGCGCACCCGTGATATTCTAGGCTCTATACCCGTGACAGAACAGTGGTGAGCCTCTGTGCGTTCATCGAACAGGCGGGCTTGACTTCCCGCTCGCTCTTCGCCAGGTAGTGCACGCGTGACACGAACGCTGGGTGCTACCTCCGACGGTATACGCGGCCGGGCGCCCCACCCCGGCCGCTAGTGCAGTATGCCGCGCGAGCGATTAGTCCGAGACAGGACGCTACGAGCGCGCGGCTATGTATACATACAGTTTACTTCTTTTTGTAAGTGATTGTGCGCAGTGGCCGGGAGACCCCGCGCAGGGGCAGACGTAAAGCCGCCGGCACTCTCGACAGCGAGAGAGAGAGAAATACTTCACTGCTGAATTTCACGTCGGAACCGCCTATGTGCGCGCGCGTATTCGGCACGACTTATGCCTTGAGAATAGCGGAGAACGGAGGGCCCATGGGCGGGCCGAAGTCCGACTGCCCGAGAAATAGAATCTTGCGCAGCGCGCCGGAGCGCTCGTTCAACACGTCCGTCCGCCGTGAGCGCTCTGGAAGCCGCTGCGCCCTTTTTTAGAGGCTCGTTTCTTCGCCTACTCTCGAGTTCTCCGCTCATAGCATGCGCTGAAATAAACGCTCCGTATGTGTGTATAACGACGAAAGGAATTCCTCTCCATTCTCTTTATGAACCACAGTTGAACAGTGACGAGGTCGCGGCCGCACCCTTTGATGAAAAGTTTACCCGCAGTTTTCTACAGTGCACCCAAAAACTCAAGAGTGTAATCAACAGAGACGCGGAGCCTGCAGACAACCTCGAGCTCGGTACGCATTCCGCCAAAGCGCTGCGCTGCGCTACTTCGGAGCACGGACGTTCACTAAAAAGCACCGCTGGCTGGCAGTCTGGTAACTGTGGAGGAGGGCCTATTTCCCATGAGTCAGTGCGCAAAAGGGCCCTCGGCAGCGGCGTCAGAGGAGGATGGCTTGCAGAGGCTGAGCGCACTCCCTCCTAGTTTTTTTACCTCCATGGAGAGGGAGAACGATGCCATCGCACAGACGCCGGAATGTCCTCGAGCGGCATTCCCGCGCATTTCGAACGCGCGTTCACACTCGGTGTAGGTGAAACGCTCGCTCCACTGGGCAGGCGGACGCGGCTTCCGTGGCAATCCAGGCGCTCACCCAAAGCGCGTCTCGGGGTTAGTCGGCGTTCCGCTGTAGCCATGCCGTTGTCTTTCCCCACGACGAAGGCTTCTAGTGGTTGTATTAAAATGACCAAGTATTCAACCAAGGAAAGCTATGTATTACCAAGCCTTGCCATCAATATGCTTCGCATCTGACTAGGCTTAACCTTAGCTAAGCCTCAGACATTTTTTTCCTCCTCCTCCTCGCAGCACCTGTGGAGCGGTGTAGAGTTACTTGCCTGCCTCGCGCAATGTCGCCTCCCGCACCATCTCCCCCCTTTTTTTTTCTCTCTCACCTTGTTCTCGAACTGACGAACTATGTGGCTTGCAAATAAAACGTCTCCGCGTTAACACTTTGCTTCTCACTCTCACCGATGTTGAGTCGCTGAAGTTTGTTTCTCTCAAACGTATTGCACCGAGTGCCAGGTGTGACCGATTGCTAACGCTATGTAGGCTTCAGCCGCAGGGCGCATAGATGCAGCTTTGCTATTGATCGATAGAAACCCTTTATATTGAATGGGCTGGCTCAGTGGCCTAGTTATTGGAAGAGGAAGCTGGGAAGGGGGTCACATGCGGCGGTCGACGCCGGTAGCGCGCACAAATGCCCACAAGGATGGGAGCACGTCTTTGGCGCCAGCAGAGTTCCGGGGCGAAATCTAGTCCAGTAGGCAGCGAATATCCGGCGTAAAGTGCTGGACCCGGATTCGGTGCAGTCCGACACACTCCCATAAAAGATAACATGTGGTCGGACTTGCGCCTGTGTCGCATGTGGAACAGGACACTTGTGGTAAATTCGAGGAACGATGAAGCGCATCAGGCAGTCGCCCTCTCTCGGCAGTGTGGTTTCTCCACTTAGCACACATGTCTGCAGTGTAAGCCGCTTCGGCTCGCGCCCTGTAGATAAGAACTTGCGCGCCTTCGTAGAAACCCAGCTGGTAGAGGTGCAAGTTGATTGGGGTACATTCACAAAATCGGCGTCGGTCCGCCTGACAGCCTGCAGCCTTCTGTCGATGGCGTTGAGGTCCAATGCCGCTAAAAGAATTGAGGCGTCCGGGTCGGAGAGGATGTCTTCCTGCTCGCTCGTACACGCGTGGGCAGCCTCGTCGCCGTGGCTACCAGCGTGTCCCGGTGCCCAGTCTACTTGTACCTCGGCTTGCTTGCTGATGCTGAGTTCTGCGCAGAGGCTGTTAATCGTTTAAACAGCCTGCCTGCACGAGGTGTCTTATCTAACCGGATAGGGGTCTCACGACAGTCCGTGCAAACGGTAAGACGGGTAAGGCAATCCTGTCTGCCCGAAGTCTGTAGAAGATGGAAGAGGGCTAGATGTATGGCCTCCAGCTCGAAGGGGCTTATGCTGGGCTCGTTATCAAACTGCAGGGTCTGAGCGTGTCGGATTTGGTGGTGAACGCAGGCGAGAGTGGCGCGTTTTGTCTCAGCACAGCAGAAAATGTTCGTTAAGTCTTGTTCTCAACGGTGTCTGTGCGTGCTTCGAGGGCGACTCTCTGTTCCTGATGGCCCTCGCGGTGGAGAACGCGAGTTAGAGGCTTCGGTTGGCGACAAGTATGTCGTCCCGACGTAGTGTGCTGGATGGCAGGCCTTGGCTGTGTACCTGGAGTAGGCGTAAGCCTTCCTTGAACGACGTTCTTATTCAGCCGCGTTTAATTGTTATCTACCAACGAACCATTGCATGTTGTCGATGGACGGGGCACCTTGTAGAAGGCATGCAACTTTAACCTACCCGGCTGTCCTTTCCCTCTCCAGGCGTCGCGTAACAGGCGTTTTCAATGCAAGGAAGCAAAGAAAATGCTCCATCGCTGCTTGAAGGCGCGACCTGACAGTGAGGGGTGATGTGTGCACAGTGCACAGCGAAAACATAACGCACCTTTCAGTTCAAGGTTGTGTGCACACAGCTGCTAGACAGCGGAACTTTTTCGTGATTTCCTTGTTCCGAAAACTTTTGTGGGCGCCTGCACGTCGTCCTTGCCACGTCCCCTGCGTTGCCTTTTCTTTATTTACCTGTAGGTTTTGTGAACGTCCACTAGATGATGGCTCAGACCTCACGTGCAGCGTGCCAGCTTCACCGAGATCTCGAGTTCTGGACCAGGAATTCGGGGTCCACTTAAGGGGCCGTACAGCTCCTTAAGAATTCTCGCTTTTCAGTTTCAAAACAGCTGTTTTGAAACTAAAAGAGCATGCATGCAAAGAGCATGCACCTGAAAGAGCATGCATTCTACTCACCCTTATCATTCCTAGCAAACGCAGGTAGTTTTCAATGCTTTCAGCGCAGAAAGTATGCGGTGAATGAGTGTTTGTGTCGCCGGTTCTCTTGTGTGCTGGCTTGGATGCGTTTCAGGTAGCTTTGGCCGTCTCGCACGTTCGAAGGTGCGACTCCGCGCTTGTAACTATTTTTTGTTTCGCGTCTCTTAAGCAGCCCTTCGTAACTTGACATCATGCTTTGCTATTTTCTATTCTTTTTTACGCTATGATCGAGGCACGTTCTTTTCAAAACATGCGAGGCTGCCTTCCGTCCTTGGGTCAGTTCACCGCCATCGCCATTCTCATGGTCATCGTCAATGCACCCCAAGCTCTGTGATAAATTCCTGCTTCGGATGCGTCTTCTTCCGACTCTTTCCTTTTTCCTTTTCCGGACCGCGTGTTCGCACTTTCCCTTTCGAGGCGCCGGGTCGCGTTCCAGTTTGGTCGAAGCTTGGCGGCGGCTGCTTGCGTCATCGTGCACTGCGACCGGAATGGAGGCCCCGACGCCGTCGCCAATTGTGCCGCGGCGGGTCGTGTTTGCGCGACCGCGTACACGTGTTGGCCGGCTCCCGCGGGTGTGGCCTTCCCCCTCCCTCGGCGGTACGTGTGTGTAGGCAACGACGACGGCGCTTTGATACACCGCCGCGCCTCCCAGGGATGGCTGCTGTCGCCGTCGCGATATGTATCGGCAATCGATGCGGGGCTGCCGCCGCTATTGTCCGCCGCGTTCGCTTCTTCTTCGCCCCGGCCGCCTCTTGCGACTCGCGGGACCCCCTTCCTCGTGTACGCAGCAGCGCCTTTCTTCTCGCCGGTCGGCTTTGACGAACGCGCGGGCCTTTCTGGCCGTCTCGATTGCTGGCCGCGGAAATTATATGGCACGCTCTGTCTGCAGGCAGTGCTAGGACTCCCCCCGAGCTCCTCCTCGCTGAATATACAACTCCGCATCGCAGCACACTGAAATCTGGGCAGCCTAGCGCCAAACCTTGAATATTTTATCGCGAACGTCCGCCCGACGCTAAGGGCGAGAGCGAGAGTTGGCGTCTTCTGAATGGCAAACTTCGTGCCTTGCTGAAGTTTTATTTGCGGCTTGTGCGCTGAAGGTCTGCATCTCGTGCATTTCCTGCGCCGGCGTCGTGACGGTGGCTAAACTTTCCAGCCGGCAAATAACGAATAAACATGTAGTCTCTGGAGGAAAAATTGGCCCGGCAAACGTGCAGTGCAATATTTCCTTATTTTTGTTTTATACCGGGTGGCGCCTTTACGCACTTGCAACTCGCAGCGCATCGAAGAGCAGGCAAGCGACCAAAAATTTTCAAGTCATCGAATGAATGAAGCAGGGATGAGGAAATACCATCAAGAGGACTAAAACAAACACCTTTCGCTCCCGTACCTGATACCCAAAGCTTTTTTTTTTTTCTCGCATATTTGGATATTGTGCATTGTAGGCTGTTTCTTTTTTTTTTTTTTTTTGCCGAAGCCGCAGGTTGCTCCATATGTTGTGTGGTGAAATTCTGGAGCGCATCTCTAAGACGTGCTGCTTTCTTGGCTGGCGCGTCGCTGTCGTAACCGGCTGAGCTATTGAAATATGCGAAGCGATCACGGCCAATTAGTCGTTTCGAGGTACGGAAATGGAGCAGTCACTATTTAACTTCTCGGAAGTGAGACAGTTACTGGTCGAGACAGAAACCTCAACCGCGCCGTAAGGGAGGGGACGAAGGTGGGAGGAAAAGAAGAAAGAGGTGCCGCAGTGGAGGGCTCCGTAATAATTTCGGTCACCAGGGGATCTTAACGTGCGCTGGCATCGCACAGCATACGGGCGCCTTGTGAGTTTCGCCTCCATCGAAACGCGGCCGCTGCTGCCGGGTTCGAATCCAGGTAATCCGGCTAGAGCACGGTGAAGGATGAAAGAGGGAGGAGAAGCCAGCAGTGAATTAGGGAAAGGCGTGTACGGCGAGGGCAGGCGAGAGCAGTCGCGCTTAGTTTGCCCCGGCTGTTGTGTAATGATTTTTTGCTGCGTTCAACTGGTATTCCTCATGGAGCATTCATGTACCCCCATGCTTCTACTCTTTTGTTTTTCCGCAAGCCCGCATCCCGTAAACTTTTGTCCTAGGCTATACATTGCTGTGGGGTGTGACGCGAGCTTAGGTGCACTAGGGCACAGAAAGTTGTTTGACCACATTGTAATACTGCTATAGAATGTGACGTTAGCTTTGACCACATTGTCCTCGGATGTGACGTCGGTTTGAGCGCAGGGTACACACTATGCCTTTTTGGGCACATTGTTCTAAATCGGGTCCACTTCGAACAGACTCGATACAGAAGTCGTGTACTTCCTCTGCCCCTCTACCTTCGGCCTGTCCTCTCCTGTTTCCCCCTTACATTTCAGGAGTATGGATAGAGTCGTGATTTAGATCCGGCGCAGAGGAGCAGCCGCAGTGGGAGAAATGGTTTTCGCCCTGTCGGTCGAGTGGGGTGGCACGAGTGGCCGACTCAGCAGCAGCGACGCAAGGTCAGGAGGCCATTAGCGGTCGGCCAAACGGAGCCGCAGGAAACAGGATCCGGCGGGGGTCCATTGATTGCTGCGGTTCGATAAGTAATGACTGCCTCGCGACAGCGGCCCATCAGGCCTCTTTTGCCGCTCGGCGATGCGCGCCGCTCGCTAAACGACCGCGGTGTGCACACGACGTCGTCGTCGGAGGTCGTCGTCACTGCGCATCGTGTGCTTTGCGCACCACGCAGATTCTCAAGATTAGCGGGAGGGAAAAGAGGAGCTGCAGTCGTCTATGCTCTGCAGGAGTCCCGCCGCAATGACTTAGTAGCTGTGATGTTCGGGCGGCCGAACCCAGTCTCGAGTTCAAATCCCAGAAGCAGCGCCCACATTTAGATGGAGGTCAAATGCAAACGCCCTTGTGCTGTGGTAACCCACGTGCTCGAACGAAGTTCATCCGGAGCACACCGCTATACCATGATTCTCAAAGCGCACGTACACCTTTGGTACGTTAATTAAACCTCACGTACCATACCATACCATACTGTACCGTACCATGCCACATCATGCCCCCCTAGAAATACTAGAAAAAAGCTTCGTGTTTGGCTTGGTTAGTTTTCTAGGTTTTTCTCGAGGTATAGTTACTTCTATACGCACCTAGTCCTGAACATCTACTTGCAGTCAATCAGTTGAAGTGCAAGAAAAGCAGCGGTAGCATTTCGATGGAGGCGAAATGCTAGAGGCCGTGTGCTGTGCGATGTCGGCGCACGCTAAAGAACCCCAGGTGGTTTAAATTATCCGGAGCCTTCCACTACGGCGTCTCTGAAAGCCTGAGTCGCTTTGGGATGTTAAACTCCATCAAACCAAACCAACCTAAAATACCATAATCTGCGCAGAGCGAGGAATGAACGCTAGAGGTGCAGCTACGTTCTGGAGCCCATTGCACGTCAGCTGCCGAACTTCACTCAAGCCAAATGCGAAGTTCTCACTTGCCGGCGTTCCCGCTGTGGAGGAAGAGCTCGCACGGACGATGGCGTCTCTTTTTCCTCTCTGTAGTTGAGGAATTATGGGCGGTGCACTTTACTGGAGATTACCGTCCACATTAAGAAATGTCCCTCTACTGCTGTGTAGATTACGCCGCCAGCCAGAATTTCAAACCGAGCTCTCTCAGATCATCCCATCTTTCACGCGCGATGTCACCCGGTCTAGGTTTATCGATGACATCTGGCCGCTAATCCGAAGAAACCTTGCGTGGAATTTGCTCCGGGAATTCAAGGCAGTTTCGATTTGAGTGCCGCTGTTATTACGGACGCGCTGCTGATTCAGCAATGAGCCCACCGAGCGACCACTCTGTTTGAGTAGGTGATTGCTACTGGCGGAGCAGTCGGCTCCCTGAGTATTGGTAAACACTGCGAAGGGTTTCCTTAACGGAGCTGCTGGAGACCATGATTTGTCGAAGAGGTGTTTTTTTTTTTTTGTTTCGCGTGCCTTCTATTTCCCCTCAGCCCTACTAGTTCCTAAGCGGAAGAAGGAGAGAAAGGGTTATTTATTGGCACCCGGAACGCCTGCCTCGTTGTACGCCTGGTGCGCTACCCCAGATGCCAGTGAAGAGCATGTTTCCAAAAAAGGGTTGTAGTGCCGAAAGAGAGAACACACAGGAAGCGAGACGGGACAGCGCTACAACCCTTTTCTGGAAACATGCACCAACTAGCCCCCCAACAAGTATTATTCAAGTATTACTCAGTGAAGAGTAGCTTTTAAGCGGCCGCTTTTTCATTTGTTTCACACTGTTCCGGGCTTCCGTTGGTTTCTCTTGAATCGTGGCAGCCGCATGTTCGACCCTTAGCGCCCCTTGGGCACCCCCACACGCCCAGACGCACCCGGAGTCGCTCGCGAAGCTCGCAAGTCTTCGCAGTCCGCGCTTGGCCGGCCACCGACGCGCGGTCCGAGCCGCCCTCTCTCGCGGCACGTGGTCGGCCGAGTAGGGAGAGCCGGCTGGAAATAGCCCCGCTTGCGCAAATAAACGGGCCACGCAGCCGAGCGGCGGAAATGCAGAGCAACGCTCCGCACGCGAGGCCTCAACCCGGTGCTGCACCGCTGCCAACTCGTGTATTGATCCCGTCTGGGTGTCCCGATATCGCCAGCTTTTCGCTGACATCGGAGCCGATAAACGCGGCGCTCCGCTATCTCGGAGGCAGGCGCGACGCGAGTGGAACGCCCCCTCCGTCGGGGCGCCGCCGTATCGTCGTCATGCTGCGCGTCCCACGCGCTGCTTGGTTAGCGCCTCCCTTCCACCCGGAAATGCCATTTCCAAACGTTCGCGATGCGTAGCGCTATCTCGGCGGCTCTCCCGGTCGCATTCGCGGAGCACTGAGAGATCGCTTCGAAGAGCCGTCGGACTTTTTAACTCACCCAGTATTCTTCTGCTGGTTTCAGCTCATAGTTGGGCGTGAAGCTATTTAGGTGTGAAAAGAATAAGACTGGCTCTAACCAAGGGTTGAAAAGGAAAGTCCTAAAGTTTCGGGTGAACTCGATGTCATCTTTCAATAACAGACGCGCCACGCGAACTTGGGAAATGAGGTATGATGTGATCGCGCTTTATGAAAGTCAGCGCTCACTTTAATATGGTCGTGTTCTTTGTCCTCTGCCACTTTCTGGCTGCGAAAACTTAGAGAAAAAAATGGTAGGTCTACTCCACATGAGAGCTCGAAGATCCGCCTTCGAGTTTAGTGCTGCAGGTGTTCTGTAACAACATTGGCGTTCATGTTCAATGCAGCTGCTTTGAGTGCAGCTGGATCCGTTTTGTTCTTTCCTACTCAATGATGACCTCAGTTATGTGGAAACGTCTCAAGGACGTTTTGGTGACTCAATATGGACTATTGTCGGCCTCCGTGTGGCGCAGAAACTTAAACACTTGAACGGCTACTCGGAAAGTTGGCAGCGTGTCGAAGTCAAAAAGAAAAAGAAACCATCACTTCCCCCGAGAAAAGTGAAGGCAGGCGGAAGGTGATTCCGCGCACTTGAGAGCCTTCCGGAGCCCAGAGGTGGGGTCGTGATTAGCGACGGAAATATGTTCTCCAATTGCGTCCAGGTGTAGCTGCTGCCACGTCTTGCGTTATCTACAGCCATCATGATATGGCAGTCGATGCCAATTTGCTCAATAGCGTCTTAGGCTCTTACAGTGGCACACGGCTAGACTAAAAGCGCCAATCATGCTTTCTGCACATGCAAGTTGTTGCCTACAAAGTCACCAATTCATTTGCTGCCAGTAGCTTGTCTCTAATAGGGGCCCATAAGGCAGTTTCTTGGACATTTAACGTCTAAGCTCACGCCCCCTTGTACTGAATATAAAATGTCGCCCTATTACAATCACCGACAGACGCAAAGTGCTTCTGCAGGTTCCTTTGCGCGGACCGCCTGTAGCTCACTGTTCGTATATGTTTGAATCTCCATACAAAAAGCCTCAGAGGCCCAGGTGTTGTTGCAGAGCCTACGTATTGTTGATTCCTCAGCTGGGACGTGGCTGGCGATATTGAGACGCCGGTTCTAGCCAGCGCAAGTTTCAGTTATCTAAATTATAGCCTGCACTATAGGCTATGGCTTCGCCGCTAGCTTATTGTTTTCGGGGCTCATTTTCCTCTAATTCTTATTTCTCCTTCGCCTTCATATCCCCTCATCACTACCCCCCCCCCTTCCCCCCCAGTGCAGGATATCAAACCGGCTTCTCCCAGTTAACCTCTCCGCCTTTCCTTCTCGTTCTCCCCTTACCTTATAGCCTTCGTGGGGATATCGGACTGGACAATTCTAACATGTGCCTTTAACAAACCCCGTCTCTCGAATGTTTCTTCCTCTTACCACGTTGTATATTACATAATTTACTTTGCACGCTCAGCGCACCTTCAAACAAAAAGCATATGCAGGCGGCAACGAGGATCTTCTTCAGTGAGCACGTTTTATAACTAAATGGGCGGCTTGCATCCGGCAATATACGCATGAGCGCGGATTGTAGCGTGTCGTAATCGCAGCTAGCGTCGCAGACCGCATACCCGGAGAGGAGTGACAAAATTGGTGACAGCTGGCAGCGCTCGACGCGCGTGGCGCCCAAGTCGGCATTGTGGCCAATGTTGCGGGCCCACGCGCTGAGTGAAGGGGCTTTAGGTTAGTTCTGCGGGGAGCTTCACTTTTTGCTGCGAAAGCAACACTACGCGAGTCGCCGAGCCATTTCGCGGAGCTGACGAAAGGCCATACTGCGCGTGCGCGAGGAGTAGTGACTCCACACGGCGCAGGGCTGGCGCGCCGCCGCCGCGCTCGCCAGTTGCGCATGCGCAGTAGCGGCGCATAGCTAGCGTGCCGGGGCCGCCGCCGCTGCCGCGCGCTCTCCATCGCCTCTCTCTCTCTCCTCGTTGCTTTCGCAATGCTCCAGATTTAACCAGAGCTAAACCACTGAGAATTTTTTCTTAAGCCCATCCAAACATGTTTGTTTTGAAGCATTATCTAACGTTTTGTGCGATGGCGTCATGAGGCCCATATTTTGAGGCCGATCTCCTTGGGTTTTGGGCATCCTAACCACAAACTTCGTTTGCAGAGTAGAGCACTGATTTCGCAAGTAGGAACCGGGAACAGTGTGTGGAAAATCACTCACGTGTTGCAGCATGCTGTTAATAGTGCCAGTAGCACGGTAAGATATTATGGCACCGGAGGTCCGGACATTAGCACGTAGAGAAGATTCAAACCATGGTTAACGTCTTGGTAACTGCAACAACTTCGCATTTTCTAAAGAGGGAATCTCCGTTGCCAACCGTAACCATTCCCAATTTTTAGTGATGGACATCTACTCAAGGGCATCAGCCGCATACCCTGCCCCTATTAAGGAATTTGCTAGTCGACCGTTTACTACCTACTCCCTTATAAGATAGTTCGTGTTCACAATGTTCACCAGCTGCACTGCGGTATATACTTTGCAGCGTCGTGTAAAAAATATACAAAAAAGAGGGGACACTTAAGCTTAAAGGCATGACGCGATAGCGCTAATGGGTTAATGCCCATATATGCAGATTTCGTCATTCCTGACTTCACGTTCATAGGTCCCAGGGAAGTCCTCGTACCTCTCGTGGCGCAGTGGTGCAGCAGTTAAGCGATGCGCCACTTCCCTGCGATGGCAGGTGTTGCCATCGGTGGGGCTTGAACGACCCTGGTTGTTCTTCCTAAGCAACCTCTCACGACTGATCATTAACTCAACTGCCACCTGCCACGATGATCAGTTTGCTCACAATCCAATGGGCAGGTTGTGATGACGCTACAAGCCCACGTGAACTAGGTTGCCCACCTAGGTTGCTTCTCCGGAGAAAGGAGGGAGACAGGTTTGCCGCTTAGTCACCGGAGAAGTTTATGCAGTGGCCAAAGAGAGAGAGAGAGAGAGGGGGGGGGGGAAGAAAAAAGAAAGTGCGAAACATATGCTGTACTGGAGAGCTCCGTATTAATTTTGGCCACCTGAGGTTTTTTAACGTGCGCTGGCACCGCACAGCACACGCGGAATCGGCGAATAAAGAATGGTTCTGCAGATATATGAAAGATTCAGTCCCAGTAGCAACTGCTTACCGAGACAGAGAGGTCGCCTGCAGATTTTTGTACGACTTTCGGCATACCCGCCGCAGTCGCTCAGTGGTTAGAGCGCTCGGCTTACTGCGCCGGAGTACTAGGTTTCGAACCCGGCCGCTGCAGCCGTGTTTCGATGGAGGCGAAGCTCAAACGGCGCCCGTGTGCTGTGCCACGTCAGTGCACGTTAAAGATCCCCGTGTGGTCGAAAATATTCTGGAGCCGCCACTACAGCATCTCTTTCTCACTTTCTTCTTTCACTCCCCCCTTTATCCCTTCCCTTACGGCGCGGTTGATGTGCCCATCGAGATGTGACAGTTCCTATACTATTTCCTTTCTTCAAACAACACTCATTAATTTTGGGCATAGCTAGCACGTGACCTGCCATTAGAGCTTGCGCGGAGGGGGTGATAACGCCGTTCGGTTTGTACGGGACCACGGGGCCGACCGCAATTGTACGTGGCTTCAGGTCACTTGGCCACAGTTTATTAGCGTTTTGGCTCGCTACTGCATGCTCCCTCCCACTAGTCTTTGCATCTTCGTTTGACACATTAAGCGTGGCATGTAAACATGTATGGCGCCAGTCACTAATAAATGCGGATCCGCACGCGCGACCGAATCGCTGACGGTACCCGCATATTTTCTTACGCGGCATGACCTCAGTAATTCACTGAAACCGACGCGCATTTGCGGTTAGCACTCGCCGATAGCACGAGACTGGTGGCTCGTGGACGTTGGATAGTGGTAGCGAATCGACAGATTTGATGTGGCTGCTAATCTGGCAGCAAAGCTGCGTTCCTTTACGTTACGGGGACTGGCGTACTTTCTTCGCGTGGGCATTTTATACGCTTGGGAATACGTTCACTGCTCTTACAGGGCGAGCCAGGCGCGTAAACCACGACCGAGACTGCATGGTGTATACGAGGTCTGTTAGAAAAGTATCCGACCTTTGGCCGTTGAAAAAAATCTTGCATAACTGGAGCGTTGCAAACCTAGTCATCTTTAAAGTAGTCTACTTGGGACTCCACACACTTCTCCCAGCGGTGCTGCCATTGTGGGAAGTATTCCGAAAAGGCCCTTTTCGGAATGGAGTTTAGCTCAGCTGTCGTTGCAGCCATAATGTTCTTCCTTGTCTGAAATCGCGCTCCTTTCAATGGCCTTTTGATTTTGGGAACCAGCCAGAAATCGCAGGGGCCATATCAGGACAGTAAGGAGTCTGTTGAACTACAGGAGTCTGGTTTTTCACCAAAAAATCTGATTCGAGTGCGAGGAATGTGCAGGAGCATTGGCGCGATGGGTGCGCCAATTTCGTGTTGACCTCAGCTCCGGGTTCTTGCGCCGCACAGCATCACGTAGGCAACGGAGGACATCCCTGTAGTACTCTTTGGTCATTGTTTGACCCTGTAGAGTGCATACTCGTGGTCTGCCACACAGAGGGTGTCAAAGAAAGCAGTCAGCATCACTTTCACATTGCTGCGCAATTGGCGGGCCTTCTTAAGTCTTGGTGACGTGGAATGCTTCCACTCTGAAGACTGGGATCTGGTTTCCGGGTCGTACCTGTACACCCAAGACTCGTCACTAGTGATTATGATGTTGATGAAGTCGGGGTCACTGTTTGCGGAATCCAGCATGTCCTGTGAGACTTCAACACGAAGCTGCTTTTGCTCCACCGTGAGCAGCTTCGGCACGAATTTCGCCGCAACTCTCTCCATTGCCAAATCTTCGGTGATAATGGAATGTGCGGAGAAATTGCTCATGTCCACCTCTTCCTCAATTTCTCGGATAGTCACGCGACAGTCCCGCATCACCATAGCGTTCAGTTCGGCAATGACCTGGTCATTTTGGCATGTTGATGGCCGATTGGAGCGTGGCTCGTTCTCCACCGATGTGCGGCCATCTTTAAAACTATTGTAACACTGCTTAAACTGTGTGCTGCTCATAGCATCTTCACCGAAAGCCGTCTGAATATTTCGAATGGTTTCCACTCGACTGTCGCCAAGTTTATGGCAAAATTTGTTGCAGTAGCGCTGCTCCTTTCACTCCGCCATTTTCCTTGCAATAAAAAACCGACGAGAGCACTGCACACTGCCTCACTCAAACGCTGCTTCCCAGCGACTGACGCTATCGGCAGGCGGGAAAAAATTCATGCATGCGCATGAAGGTTCAAGGCCGCCTGATGCAAGCGCGCTTGTCTCATATCCGTCAGGTGTTCGCAAAAAAAAAATAAAGTCGGGTACTTTTCTAACAGACCTCGTATATCGTAGATTGGGTCTGCCCCGTCCGCGGCCTCGCCTGCTCTTCCCGTTCGTCGCGTGAATGCTTTCTGGTGGCGTGTCGAATCCTCGTGGCGCTACGGATTCGACCACGATCAACACACCACGACCCTCGCGTGAAAGCGTCTCGAAGCTGTAACGCACCGGCCTCCGAGTGCGCAGCGCTCCGTCCGCGAGCACAACAGGCACCGGATCCGCGTGTCCGGCGGCGGTGGCGGCAACCTGTGGACGGCGACGCATCGCAGGCGCCCTTTTCCGGACCGGCGCGCGGTCCCCATGGCAACCGCCTCTGCCATCGCGCGGCACGACAGCGTGCTGCGCGCCCTTCGTCGCTGGGCGTCCTTTTATGACGCGCTCGCTTCCCCCCATCGCCGGGCGACGGCCGGATCACGAGTCTCGCTTTTTTTTTCTCTTGCGCGCCGATGCTGCCCGAACACTTTAAGCTGCGCTGCCGCCGCTTCTTGCGCGCGTGTCTGCGCTGTGTGTTTTTCTTTCCGCTGCTCTGCCGTTTTTGGGGCGGCAGAGATAATCCCCGGGTTCTCGCTTCCGACATGCACGCTTGTCCCCCCCACACCCACCCGTCCGATGTAAGGCGCTTTAACGCGCTGCGAAAGCACATCAATCGTGCCCCGCATCGACGCTCTTTCGCGCCGCTTTCGCGTGTGTGAAACCCTTTACAAGTGCGATCCGTCTAACGAGGCTTTCGGGCTGATAGCATTTCCACTCTGGGATCTTCTTTTTTTTCTTGGCCAGTGAGGGTTGTCGTGCGGCGACGGTCGCTGTTTAAAAGCTATGAGGAAAGAGAGAGAGATGTTTTCCACGCGGTTTCTCGACGCAGTGCCGCCATCGTCAGGATGCCGAGCACATAGTACGGTGTTATTTTGGGCGTGAAATGCAAGCGAATGCTCTGCACGCCTTTTCCTATTGCGACGCCGTAATGGCAAATCTTAATGTGTCCGCGCTGTTAAGGCCTTCATACAACGCTCTGAGGACTGCCCTTACCACCGTCGTGCATACGCGTGCTTCTGTTTTGTATTTGTACCTATACCTCTGTACCAGCTGCTGCACTCTTATGCCAGAAAGGACAGAAAACACTCGAGGCGTAGCCCCATTGATACGTAACTTACCCGTACTGCGTCGCCGCAGCTATTAATGCCTCTTGTATAATAACTGCAGCGAAGAAACACGTTCACATGTGTTGCGACTGAAAGAAGGATGAAAAGGAAATTGCACGGGCCTGCCTACAGGCTCGAGCTGAGCCACAATCGCCACCACGTGCAGACTGATGAGTGTTGAAAAATATGAGAGAAAAGATTGAAAGAACAGACGCGCTTCGAAAAACCGCGTCCACCGAAGCGACGACGCTGGCTGTAACAGATACCCCCCCACATGCCAACACGTTAACATAGAGAAGAAACACACAACAAACAGAGGAACGCTGCACTCATAACTGGCTTTATTGGTAATAGGGCATGCTAATTATAAAGGTTTTTCGTGCCTGCGCGCCACAGAAACATACAACCACGTGCCGAAGTGAAGCCAGAAACATCTTTTTTTCCGAGAAAAGGTCAAATTCAGAGAGTAACAGCGAACGAATACCAGACACTGTCAACGTCCCTGCGAGCTAACTGTTCGGCCGATGAGGCTGAACGCTGCAGTTAGTCCTATTTCGCCCATTTTCTATCTCTGAGAGGACAGCACAGCGTCCCACCGAATCGTCTCTCGTCGTAATACCGCGTCGTGTGTCGGCTGAAAGCTAGAGAATGAATAACACGCCCACGCCCTCGCTACGAAGGGCTGTCAGCAACTGCGATCTGGCCTCGGCCCTGGCCACGTAGACGAGTCGGGGGTCGGGGCGGAATGCGCGCCTCTCCCGCGATGCCGCGCAGCCCTGCGCGCGGCGTCCGCTTCTTCTCCGGCCGAGCGTGCCGAAGGCGGCGCGCGTGGGCGGCACAAGGCGCTCCGTTCTTGTCCGCAGCGGCCGGCCGATGACCCTGCGGAGCTCCGCTCTCGGCGCCCAGACGCACTTGCGAGTGGTGGACCGCGTCCTGCTTGGCACATACAGGGTGTGTGGTTTATACGCGATCACAGGTGGGGGCCAGCCTCGATTTCCGGTTCACTGGAGCATCTACATCGCATAACTTGCAAATTATTAACGCTGTGGCATTACAATGCCCAAACTGATAGATGATACTTGTCTCGTGTCAAGCGCTTGTACCTGCCAGTAATGGCACGCCGCGTGTATGTGATACACTAGGGCACAGCGCGTAGTGCCCGTGTATGGATCTTCTGTTAGGATTAACGATGCTTCACTAAGGACCCTTAGTACGGCACAACGCTGTAAATGTTGATATTGTTACGACGAAGTGGAAGACGAAGTGGTCTCCTCCGTGAAAGGGATGAACGAAGTAGAAAAGGTTGATGGATCCCCCTGTTCGCCTTGGTTCTCCCTGCTAGGAACTATTCATTCTAGACCCATACCGCCTGTGAATAAATGTAAATAGTATTTCCCCGTACCAATATCGACGGCAAGTGAAAATTCAGGGCGTGTACAGTGTACATGAGCAGCATGAGGGCGGTCGCTAAGTTACCACTTAAGAACGAGATTCATTTTTGCTTTTAGACCGTCTTTAAAAGAGGCAATGAGAGGGTCATGCTTCAGACGAAAACTACTTCTAGCAAGTATGCTTGTCACTTATATTTGAGGAGTACTCGTTGACTACTTGCGAGCGAATGGTTTGTTTTGTATTGCTTCGGCTCTGTGCAAGGTCGCAAAGGCAGCAACAAAATATGGCGCATTTATCGTATGCAGCGTTTTTTTTAGCATTCAGTGCTTTTCGCTCCCGCTGTCGGCGCACGGGGGTGGCCTCGGCGCCAGAACGGATGTGAACACGAAGGCGAACCTAAACGAACTTTGGCGAAGCTTTGAGTCCGCCTGGTGCTAGATTCTGCGTGCTAGAGGCGCAAGCGCAGTCGCTGCGACTACCTCAGCGAAACTGGACTTCAATACTTTTAACATTCGATCTCCTTCATTCTATTCTCCCTTTCTCAACTTATGCATTATGGCACCCTTTTCGAGTGAAAAAATAAAATGTTCCAGCATTCTGTTAAGCACGTGGAAGCACAGTCTTCTCTTGTTCGGCACGTGGCTAGCGCTGGTCGCGCGGGTCGTCACACTTAAAAGGGCAAAGAAAGAAAGGTGGGTGCGCCGCCCCTCGTGAAGAAAAGCTAAAAGAAAGAGAAGTGCCTGCTGAGGGACGCTCCCCAAGACTCATGTTCGGCTTTAGGTATCGATGAGCAGTCCTAAATTACGGTATGGAGTGGAGGGCTCCGGAGTAATTTCGTAGATCCCCGAGTGAAAATTATTCAGGAGCCCTCCACTACGGCACCTCTTTCTTCCTTCTTTCACTTCCTCCTTTATCCCTTTCCTTACAGCGTGGTTCGGGTGTCCAACCGAGATATGCGAGACAATTACTACGCCATTTCCTTTCCCCAAAACTAATTTTCATTTTTTCTCCAGTGCATTTAATACTTGCGTCTACTCTAGACGACGAGATAGCGCGTGAATTTTTTTTATTGCTTCTTTTGTCCGAAGGTGGTTGGCCTTGTGCCTTTGTCCATCTGACTGGTGATTAGTTTGGTGCTTTAGCGGGCTCTGCTAGCGTGAACCCTTGTGCTGCATAAGGTTTAACCCCCAGTTAGGCGCCGTAGCATCGGTGGCATGTTTCATACTCAGGGGCCACGATGCATTTTTTTTTTTGGTGCCGTATGGGTCGCTGCTTCACCCCGGACAACGCCATAACTCCTTTGTTAGCGCCGTGATCTTACGAGCGCTCGTTTCTGCGTGGTTATGTGTTTTGTGGCTTGTATGTCACCGATTAGGGAGCACCAACTCTCCTCAGCGTCTACCTTGACCTGGATCAGCTATTGCGCATGCGCAAGGACCAGAAGCTGTGCGCTGTTTCCCTTTAGAGGGGAAGAGCATGGTATGGTGCCTCTGGGGACAATAGCATCGTACGGTACCATTGCTCGTGGAAAGTAAACGACAATAGAGACAGCGAAGCTCGAGCAAGCGCGGCCTGATATCGAAGACAGATGGGATTACTATCGTTTGTAGCAGATACTTTTAGACCGAACACAAGAGGAGAGAAAAACAATAGGAGAGGAGGCTCGCACTTCTTTTTCCCAAAGGAAGGCTACGCCCACTCGCATGAAGCGGGCATCGGACAAAAGGAAAATAAAATGCGCCGCACACACCACACGCCGAGAGGAAACAAAAGCTGGCAGCGAACGAACGGTCAAGGCGCGTTTTCGCTGGAAACTCGAGCACTGCTCCGTGGCTCTCGCGTGGGCCGCCCCGGTGCTGCCTGTTCTGGCTTCTCTTCCTGTCGCGCGCTGTTTGCCCTCTCGTGAATCCTGCCTCGGCCCGGTGTCTCCGTCTCGGCTTGCGGGCAGACAATGGCAAGCAGAAGGGGCCCCGCGAGGGTTCGCTCGAAAATTGCGGTAAATTGACGCCGCCGCCAGCAAGAGGCGCCGGGGCGATTTCGGGGGGAAACAGCGTCGTCGTCCTCGTGGCGGCGTCGCGCTGCCCTCCTCCTGAATAATGCGCTCGGATTGAAATTTTATGCGGCTCCGGTGGCGGCGAGCGACGGAGGCGAGAACCCCGCGACGGGGTCTGCACTCCGCGTCTCCCGTCTCGCGTTACGCGCAGGGGGTGCCTGCAGAGGGAGGAGACAGTGGGGACTCTGCTGACTGCTGTATTCTTAAAAAGGTGGGAACCGCAAGCGTGAAACGAGTCTGGATCGATAGGTTACCTTTGCGGTATATGAAATAAGTTTATTTCGCTCACACAAAATGCAGACCATATTAAGAGAGGGAAACTAGCCTGAGCTTCAAGTGCCAGTGGTGGCTCACTGCGAGTGATGGCGGTTTTACGGCCCGCAAATTGATAGGGTGCGCCTCTTGAATTGTTACCTTGAGAAAAGGATGATCAAAGGCACGAAAAGAAGGTATTTGAATGATCGGAGTGAGTTTCTAGAATGGTGCATGAACAATGAAAAACAGGAAACAAAAGGCTTGAAAGCAGCGAAAGCAGTGAAACAATGGAGCGTTCTTTCCATACGTGGCTGGCTCACTTACGAAGCTCCGGTACGTGACGTCGAGCTTGATGTTCCGAAGCTAGTTTAAATTAAATTTACGTCTTCCAGATGAGTATACGATTCGGGATTGTTTGCCTGAAAAAAAAAAGGTGTTTAACAACAACTAAAAGCTCAGCCGCACGTTTCTGGGATTAAAGGGAATACATTCATTCCTCCCTGGAGGAAACAAAGAGGTACAGGGTCGTCCAAAAGTTCCCAGGCCACAGGGTCTGCTTTAGAGCGCTATAGTTGGGCAGCTACGACACCCCTGGAGCCAAAAATCTCTGTAGAGGATAGTAGAAGTACTATTCTCACCTCTGAGAACCTCGATGTCTTTGATGCTATCGTAAGTGGCAGTATACGCCGCTTGAAAGCAGACCCTGTGGCCTGGGAACTTTTGACGGACCCTGTACCAGCGACAGACTTAAGTGTTCAATTTAGTGTATTAGTGTATTTATTTAGCATAAAGCATGAAATACAAACACGCAACTTCAGGGACCTAACAAAATTTGTTTAAGAGTCCCGACCTGGAATTGAATATTGAGCGATTTAATTCGCACGCCGTTGCAACTGCTTCTTTGCTAATAAAAATGGGAAGCGTTCATTCTCAAGTGTAACATTAAAGTCGCGTTTAAAGTTGAGAGAGGGCTTCTTCTTTAGGAGCACCTCTGTCTTTGCAACTGTCCTTACCGAAACCGCTGTGGCTTTTGAATTGGTGGCACCTGAAAGGAAAAGTAGTGTTTAGTACAATTCTGTACGATCCGGTAGCATTTTGACAAGAATATTAAGACAGGGTATCGCTTTTCTTCATTACACTGAAATTTTGTCTGTGTGTCAGGCTTAACCCTCCTTTATCACTGTTTGAAAACGTTTTAAAAGTTTTATTAGTTCTGCGAAGTTAAGCGAATGTTTTATGTTACAGCTCTTTCATTCAGCAATTCTGATGGCTGCAAACTCGTGGTAATCCACGATTTTCCCAAATCTGTTGCTTCTGTTAATTCGTTCTCTCATTTCTGTACTGTGTCTATGTTAATTTTAGTTCGCTGTTGACGCGGCAAACGTGCGCGTAGTCTTTTGGGAGAGAAATTTGACCAGTGAGCAGAGTGACCGGGCTTTACCACGGCTTGGGTGTCAGCTACGCCATGCTCTGTGAGAATTCTTCCCACTCATTCAGCATGGCGAGTGCAGATATCGCCTTCAAAGCAGCTAAAAATAGACGGCGGTCCTTCGCGGCCAGGTACAGGGGGCTCCGAAGTCGCTGTCTGCGGTAGCCGACTGAACGAGCCGAGACTCAGCGGGGGTGTCGGGTGTCCCGCCCGCCCTCCTGTATCTCGCCGTATACCGTCGAACGGCGCGGGGACAATGCGTCCTGCTTCCACCGAAACCCACTCTCGTTGATTGAGCTGCCGAGCGCGCGCAAAGGAATGCGCGCCGCGTATACGGGCTCAGTTGGTGGCCGCCGGCTGAGGACCATCCATCTCCCGAGGCCGCCGCCACCGTCGCGTCCTGAAGGAAGAGCGGGTAGAAGTGCGCGCCGATAGGTGTACGATATATCACCGAGGGGGCCGCTATCGCTTACGGGGAAGGGCCCCCTTGTTTGCGCCGACGGTGGTTACCGTGCCGTTAACGCTAAGGCTGGGCTTCCGGCGTAGACGCCCGGGCTCCCGACGCTTCGGGAAAAGCGTTCCTCCCGCAAAGGCACTCTCGCGCAGGAGGAAGAGGACGGGCGAAGCCGCGCGCACCTGAGCTCTGCGGGCTTTTTCTCATCCGAGCAGCGGCTTCGATCCTCGGCGCGCGCCAAAGTCCCCCGGCAATCGAGAGATGGACTGGCAGATAGACGCCCGCGCGGGACCGACGCCCGCGTCTCCGAACCATTCATCCGGGGGCGTCATTTTTCTTGCGCGCCGCGTATATAGCCCCGCCTTCTCTCTTATTTCGCGGCAGCAACAGCCTCGCCGCCACCCCCTCCTCTTTCTCCGTTGGCCCGCGCGGGCGGATGTTCCGCATCCCGGCTCCATCCTCCCCCGGCCCTCGTTAAAAGTTTTAAGCCCGCGGCTTCTCTTCGGATGATGAGGCCGCGCCCCGTCTACCGTGCCGCCGCTGCCCCGCGGTTCCTTTCCAGCGCGCCTTCCTTTCTCTGGCGGCGGCCAATTTGGCTCCGCGGCCTAGCGCGCGCGCTGCTCTCTGAATGCCCCGGCGGAACCGGCCCCTCACTCCTCTCGGACCCTCTCCTGCCCATTTCCGTCCTCGGGCAGCGCCCGCAAGGAAACCTGCGCAGTCAACCGAGCGCCGAGAAACCGAGCGCGAAGAAAGAACCGCGCGCACCGGCTGCGGCGAGCGAGTTCAGGCCGGACCCGGCGCCGTCCGAGGCCGATCGTCAGAGCGACCAATGAGACGGGCTCTGCCGCCGCGCTCTTTTACTCCCTCCTTTCCTTCAACCTTTTTCTCCATTTCGGGGATAAGTAGCCTCTCTTGTTCCCTTTTTCAGAGCGGTAGATTCAGCTTATTAAATGCTGGCCGCTGTCAGCTGTGTTGGATGTGCAGCGCACGTGATTCTCTGCGTACTTATTCTGTAGGTCACGGTCTACTTGCCCCATTGCGGTTCCTGTACACCGTGCTGAAATAAACCAGAACGGGATTCACACTACTCCTAGACCACGGAGTATACTGCCGCGCGTAATGCGCGACAGATTGATGTGTTTGTTGTGTTCTGAGTTTATAAAACAATAATGTTAATAATAAAAAGTCTTCATGAAACAGCACACCAGTTTTCCGCGTCATCAGTGAAAGGGAGTCAGGACCATGAGCTGTGGGTTCAGTGGGTCACTTGAAAATTAGCTTCATAAGTGTAAAATAACCAAGATTAGACGCTGTTCAGGACGTCTGAAAATGCTATTTCTATAAGCAGATATTTTCTTCCCCTCTTATCAATAAAAAGATATCCATTCTAAAAACAGAAGTTTGCTCCATATAAAGGCTTCGTGTTGCGCAAATTTCGAGAAATATTAATCTGCTTGTCAGATATATTTACGTCCCCTATTAGATACAGCTGAATAGAACCTCAGCATTTGTGTTGAGGCTCTTGCACGAGACGAAACCTTCTTTCGTTGCTTTTCACGCTGCTGGTTCTCCGTCAAATTGCAGTTTGGGCTTTTTGGCAGTACTTAGTTTCAATACGGCAAAGCTACCTTCGCGGTCGCGACTCGTGGAGATTAGAGTTTATTGTATACCGTATACGTACCCTATTTACCAAAAGTAACCAGGGTGCATGGCTTGCTTCTTACTATGCACATATACTGACCGAGTGGTAAAGTATGTCATGTGGGTTCCAACGTTCCTAAGGTGCATGTTGGGCGTGAGAAACCGCAGAGAAGCTTGAGGGGAAATCCTACCGTGTCCGGTTGAATTTCGGCCACCTGAGGTCTTTAACACGGACTGACATCGCACACCGCACGGGTACTTCTGCATCTCGCCTCTTGAGAAATGTGACTTCCGTGGTTGGGATTCGACCGCGCGACCTTATACTCGACAGCCGAAAGTCGTATGCACGGACCCTCCACAGCGGGGGCACCTGGAGTGTATTGCATCCGTCGTCATGAAGCGCGAGTTTAAGCACCATCGAGACGGGTAACTTCTATCTGATTCGGTTATGTACTCATGGAAACGCAAGAAATAGAGTGCAGAGAATATATAGGCCTTTGAAGGCAAGGTAAATCGTTTTATAGAGTCGGTCAGACGAAGGCAGCATAAGGCCGTAAAAGCGATTTGAATCGCAGAATCCTCACACGCTCTTTTTTTTTTTTTTCATAGAGTGCGCATAGATGCGGAAAACGAAAAGATTGGAGATGCGTACAGATGCATGCGGTAGTGGTCTGCTAGATTTAAAACAACTTTATTACAGTGGATGAGCCAGGGACAATTAAAAATGGAATATATTCAAGAGAACGCCCTGTTGTCGTGGCCTGAGCTGGAACTTCGTGTACATTGCATGGATGTGCAAAATAAAATTCGCGTAAAAGCAAAAGCCGGAGTAATGAAGGAACGTTAAAGATATGGCAGTGCATCTAGAACACTTTGAAAACTGGTGCAAGAAAGCGAACACACGCGAACCTTGTTGCGGACTATATAGTGACTTACGGTGCGTGACTTCATTCTGCCGGGTGAAATTTAATGGAGACGTTATTGAAAACCTTTTGATATCATACAGACATACAGCAATGCAATACAGAGTAGTAAAAATGCAGTGTCACCAGATAATATGTGAGTGACTTTTTTTACTTTTTTATGCCCCTTTGTGTCCAGCCAGAATACGAAATCAGCCCTGCATTACAGCCATGCATGCCCTCATGCGGTAATCCCTGTTTTTGAACAGCGTGCTGTAGGATACCATGCATGAAATTTGCTTCTGATCCGCCCTCACGCTTCTGTGCACTGTTGCTTGAGTGGCCAGTATATTTTTTCCCCGCGCCTTTCGTTTCTCTTGTTCTCTTGCTGCTGGGTTTTATTTGCGCCGATTATTCCTTCACCGGGAACACTTTTCGTCGTGGGTGCGAACAGCTTTATTTGTGTACATTTGTAACATTCACTGGAGATCAGAGAGGTTACGCAGACTGTCGCGTCACAGCAGTGCTTTATTTTGCAAGTTTTCGTTTCCCTTTTACTTCGGTCGCTGAGCGATCGGAGAAACACTTGGTCCCCTGTCATTGAATGTTATTGAAGCTCAGGTAGCATGGTCGTGCCGGAGAGTGGATGAGGAAGGTCGGAGACGACGTTTAACGGAAAGACAAGAAGAAGAACTTTATCCAAGTGAATTTACATATATACAAAAAGCAACTGGGAGAACGTCTCAGTAAGAGAGTCTCGAAAACAAGGAGCAAAGCTACATGACGATGAGCTCAGATGCTCAGGAGCTACTCGGCCGTCCAAGGCGCCGAGTTTTATATCCTTTCCTTTCCCTGGGCTCCCTAGATGGGGGCCGGGCTTGTGGAGGAAAGAGTGTCCTGAAAGTTCACTGTGGCACTCGTCACACACTCTCTCAATAGGGAACACGTCCCCGTCACGTGTTGGGAGAGAGAGAAGGATGCCATCTGCGTCGCGCAGATTCTGGAAGGTTCTCGAAGAGCGTTCCCGCGCTTTTCATGTGGTCGCACGTGCGCGGGTCGCTGACCACTTCTTCCTGGAAGACGGTTGCCGCTGTCAACTTGATGACTGGACCCGGCTGGCACCCGGGCCCCTTGGAATGTCTAGTACTGCCGAACGTGGCAGCTAACTTCTTTCTGTACTGCAGAGCTGGCTGGCCAGATGCGGGGTGGATGACTGACGCCGCTTCCGTGGCCAATTCAGGCGTTGACCCCGCGTGCCTTTCGTGACTCATCGGCATTCCGCTGCTACCACGCCGATTTTTTTCTCACGAAGGAGGCGAAACGTAACAATGTGTTAATTTAGATAGGCCCGTACAAAATGCGTGTCCTGTGAGCGTTATCAGTTATATGAAGGAGCTGATTTTCTCGCGTTCAGCTTTCCTCGTCCTTTAGTCGTCACTCAACAATAATTCAGCTCGTGAGCGCAACAATCAACTAATCGGCGAATCAGTGAATAAGTCAATAAATTTATTACAACAAACAGCACAAAAAACACTAAGACGAAAAGAAGGACGCACGAAGAGCGCTGACTCTCATCTAACTTCATTCACCTTGAAAAAGAATTCTTAAACGCATGATCGGCTGAAGTTGCATCAGAAATGAAAACAAAAAGCTTACGAACACACAACAATAACTAACAGTGAAATTAATTTATGTCGAGGAAGGCAACTTCATCATCTGGGAGAAATATGGTAGGTTTGCAGATGCATGTGTTCCGGTTTTTTGCGATGTGATACGTTCCCACTATCTCCCGTGTTGTCTTATCCGAGCGTTTGTGCAACACTCTTGTGATGCTGAATCTTGGCGAGCACCCCTCGCACGCAAGAAAGAGGGCTGCGACGCGTGAATCCGGGTGTCTGTTTTCGGCATTTTTTTTGTTCGTGCTCGCGAAGACGTGTATTCAGACATTGTCCTGTCTGCCTTATGTACTTGGCGCCACCTGACAAATCTATCCGATATACGACACCTTCGGTGCGCTCAACAAATGGTTCGTCATGGTGAACAGTGCAGCCGTTATGAGCACCATGATTCGGCGTCTCGACTTTGAAATGCACGGATGGCCAGATACAGGCCAGTTTCATGGGGGCGGGTAAAAACGCATTCATCTGATACCTCCTCGCCACAGTTTTGAGATCATGTGAGCGGAGGCGAAGATACCTAATGAATTAACTTGTTTCCATTTTCTCTATTGTGTTGCTTGATAGTTTGCGAAGTGCATCATTTTTACTTCTTTAACCACTTCGGAGATGCGTGCTAACAGTTGTTGCGGGTATGCTGCTTTCTTTAATCTGCTGACCTGGGTTTCGAATCTACCATATTTCTCACAGAGGATGAAGTTGCATTCCTCGACAAAAGCTGCTTTCACTGTGCACTGTTAGTTATTGTTGCATATTGGTCAACCTTTTGTTTCCCTTCCTTATGTGATTTCCGCCGGTTACACAACTAAGAACTGTTTTTGATTTTGATGCCTGATCTAGTTAGTTGAGAGTCAGCACTGGTCATGTGGGCTTCCTCTCGTCTTTGTGTTTTTTGCGCTGTTTGTTATAATGGACCACGATCAACTCGCCAAACTCACTCTGCTTCTATAATAAATTTCACCTATAACTTGCTGGTTCATTACACAATCGCTATTTTACTTTTCAAAATCCAGAGAGCCTAGTGGAGGACCCAAGCTGGGTTTCGGCCACTTGAGATTCTTAACTTGCAGCATAATCTCAATATGCAAGCGTTTCTTTTTTTTTTTTCATTTTACAAAGATTAAAATGCCACCGCTGCCGATGGGAACTCGCGGTCTCGTTCTCGGTAGCAAAATGCCGTAGCTATAGAGCCACCGCAGCGAGTCAATTTCAAGAAATGCATAGCTGCTTAAGAAGGGCGGCTGCGGCTCGAAAAATCTTTTCAGCGACTTGCTCCAACTAGCTTTCGACTTTCGATTTGCTTCTAAGCTTCGATTGGCTTGGCGAAAATACCTTCGTACTCAGACTGCGCAGCGACTTAAGAGCCACTTGTCTGTGCGCATTTTACAGTGCCGTGACTTTTTTTTTTAACATTCCCATCTGTGCTGCTCGAATCCTCTAATTCGGTTTGCGCTTGCGTCACATTCTTTTCTACAATGTTGGTCAAAAGTCCCCTAAACTCTTACTCTTACTCTTCTTGGCGTAAACTCTTCAACGGCCACCTGCTCACTTATGGTCACGTGACCACTGCCGCTACACATTCCAGATCGCCTTTCGTGCTCTTTCCGTGACACGCTGTCGCCTGAAACAAAACCTTGCGAGCGGAGATCGCCCACCAACAACAGGTTGTGGCCATTCGGTAACCTGGAGGTTTGCACGTTGATTGGCTCCTCCTCTCCGGTGGCGAGCTTATCTTGGGGCAGCATGTGCCACTCACTGTCTGCTGCTGCTAGGCGAAACGTGCCACTCCTGCCTCTCGGCACTGGCCTGAGAAGGGCTGCGCTGAAGAGCCAGGACGAGAGGGACCGGTAGGAAAGCACGGCACTTCCTACCCGTTGTATTGCCGTCACCTAACCACGGGGTCACGAACGGAAAACAAACTAACCACGCCGTCGTGCTAACTGCTAAAAAACAAGTCTCGAGTTACACGGCGTACATGCGCCGCCGTGTTTCGAATCGGCTCGGGCGACTTCGCCAGAAGTTCGGCTATTCGCGTCGTACTGGCATCCTTCCTTTACTTGCTGGCACGCTAACACTCTTTTTTTTGTGCGTGTTTTTTTGATAACATGATCGATGCCCCAGTGACATCCGTAGGAAGCCGGTTTACTGTCCCGTTCTTGGTCTTGCATTTGAGTTAGCCACCTGCTAAGAGATGTGGGACATACGCGTACGCTTATAAGACATAAGACCAGATTTCTGTAGGGGGCGCTCTGATAAGCTGTTGAGCCCTCAATTCAGACACATTTATAAATTTATTATTTCTTACTTTTTGCATGTCGCGCAGAAATCTGCGAGTTTTCCTAATCAGTATCACTGCAGGTCCGGAAGCTGAGATGCTCCCTTGCGCAGCTCGCCTCCCCGCTAGGATGCTGTTTGGTCTCGTGGTGGTCGTTGATATCTCTGGAGAACCGGAGTCTTCTCTCGCCGCTCCCGAATCTCGGCCACCCTTCTCCTCCGCGCCTGCACGCGGTGTTGAGGTGCCGCACTTTCCTCCTCGACAGCCACGCAAACCTCGTTGGCCGCCGGTGCCCTGCTAAGTGGTTTACTGCGGGCAGCGATGCCGCCGAGAACGCGCTTCTCTGCGCCCGTTCCCCGCAGACGCCCGGAATAACGCCGCTGGCCCTCCTCCGCGAGCTGTGTTCGCGGTATCTGTCACATCGTGCGACCGAAGCTCGGCGTGTGTCGCCCTCAGCGGCGCTCGCGGTGCGGAGACGAGGGCGACGCGTCTGCTGGCAGCGTGCTTGCCAAATCTGCCGCCAGCGTCTTTCTAGTGGAGGCAGCGAATCGGACAGCTGGCCATCACGTTCTCCCACTCCGTTCCCCGGCTGTGGGTGGCTCGCGCGAAAGCTCGTGGGTGAGTGGGGGAACCGCTACGCAAGCCTCCTTCACCGCGAAGCAGTAGTTTCCATACGGCAGGAGTGGTGGTGGTGGCGGTGGTGATGTAAATTAGCCTTACAGGCGCCCACAAGGATTAGCCTTACAGGCACACACGCAAGCGCGCGTGCGCACGCATGATTATAGAAGAAACCGCGTTGTATAAACAAGGCCAATCTTGCGCCATTTATAGTAAACCAATAGAGGCAAGAGATAAAGGCTTGTGAATGATATACTTGATAAGAAAGGTGGGCACTTAAGAACAAGAGGCCTAATAAACCATCTGGAATGACTGTACTTACCGCACTTTATGAAATTATAATACAACAGCACTTTCACAGTCACTTGTTTATTCAACTCATTTTGTCGTCAGAACAGAGACGAGAAAGTGCGAGTTCGCTTCTGTAAGCACCTGATGAGCGCAACGAAGCAGACAGCGACGAGTAAGGGCCTCAGGCTCATGCTAGATTCTTGCTAAACATTCCTTAGCCAGGTCGAAGTAAAATTCTATTATATGTAGACATGCTTTAAGCCGAGAAGTCTCTCGCGCACGCGCTTTACGTTGTGTAATGCACGTCACACTGGCGTAGTGGGTTCTGTGAAAAAGGAGACATCTCCTCGGGTCCAGCAGTATGCCTTTCTGCGGCAATCGACCTTGCAAAATAAAGTGGTGTACAGCATTTGGTTCTGGTTCTTTCGTTGTGGTCCTGGGCATATCCAGACTTCTGTAGGTTATTTTTTTTTTATTAGTTTACTTCGACTGGGTAATTGCACGCAGCATGGGCCACGGGACGGTTCGTATAAAAATTTCCCGCTTTACGCGTCACTGGTAAGGGTCGATGCAGGCATCTAGACAACCAAGACCAACTTACGGGTCGACGCATCACCACGGCGTTGAGATTCTGCTGTGTACTTACCAACTCAGGGGCGTTGTTATTCGTGCGTCAGCAAGCCGGCCATATTTATGAGGAGCCTCGACCCATGAGCCCAGACATGATGCAACAGGATGGCCTTTGAGAGGTTCGCCTCTCTGTAGCCCTACCTTATAGCCGTGTGATCACGTCAAAAAGAAGTAAGTTTTCCATAAATGCAAACACCAGTGTTCCGCTCAGCTAATACAGTGGGCGTGATCTTTCGCCTGCCCGTTGATCTCGTCTACTAGTACCGTCCAAAGTAAAACTCGTTAAGAAAGGAAGGTAGTGCAATGAATACACGAGGAATAAAACCGTTTAGATGACGTTGCTTACAAAAAAAGAATAAACAAACATACAAACAAGTCTTACCGGTGCTGTAGTTCATGTGTCGCTGCTCTCTAACGTTGCGTATAGAGAAACGTTGCAAAAGTCGTCACTGCTAATGATTTGAAACGTCAGAGAGTAAAGCTTGTGTGTTGGTGCATAGGTGACCGGATGCTCTTTAGGCGATGGCTATAGCCCCAATACATGGTCATTCTTTCCGTGATTGCGTTGTCATTGATTCCTTCTCTTTCCTTTTACGTCCTTATTGCGGCAAGTGTCGCTGCAAGCGACTGCTGACAGCGTCGAGCATTGGTTGCCTTATCCTAAGAAATTTCGGCGCGTGTTCGCTGCCGCCATGTGGCACTACTCAGTGGTGAATGATACTAAGGAGCAATACCATCGTGACTCTTGGCATTTGGATGGTTTTTGAGCATCGGGTCGTTGTTTTCTTTCTCATCGGCTGTAAGTGAAGGGAGTAGGTGAAGCCAGGGAGGCAGGTAGTGAGAGAACGAGGCGATGGAGTGTGCGATGTTAACGTTTTACATCGTGTGACAGGCATTCATGCGCCCCGCTGAGTTCCATGACCGTTTCTGTACATATGCATTGTGGCGACGCACAGTTCAAATGCCTTACAGCTTCACTTTCAAGCTCTCTACTGCTGAACCATGCAATAATGGTCCAGCAAGCGCTATCACCTTTGTCGCTGACATATTGCGCATAATTGCATACTCGCGGTCATGTGGCGTGTGATGGAAGGAAACTTAACTAAGGTCTTGTCCCGAATCGTCATGCGTGTTCCATCCGCAGGGCCTCGCGCATTGTGAAGGCATTCAACCTCTGCGTCGTTTCTCCTGACCCCTCCGAAGAGCCACGTGAGGAACACTCCCGTGTTGCGTGCGAGGAGGCACCCTCGACGGAGCCCGTCCTGGCGCGGACGCCTGTTGTCGGAGTGAAAAACTCCCCTTGTCGCCTCTTTCTCTTTTAATACCGGCGCGCGCGGGAAGCTCTAATGATTCCGACTGGGCGCGCCACAAGCTCTTTGCGGAGAAGACCCGTCGAGCGCTGCATCCTCTCTCGGCCGCGCTCGAGCTCCATCGTCATCAACATCCGACGAGACACACACGCGTGCCTTCGGCCTCCGACGCATCGATCGTGTCCCGCTCTCTCCCCTTCCCCCACCTGCCACGCTTTGCAGTCGCACTGTGTTTATTCGCGCATTTGCTTTTGCCCTGGCTGTTCTTCGCTCGTTTTTCGACTTCCCTCCCCTTGTCGGTCTCCTATTTCTTTCCCTCTCACATTACTCTTTCTTTTTTCCTGTGCTTTCGCGTGCGTGCGCGCTCTGATTCCCGGGTGTCTCCCCAGGCGTCCGTGATGCTCTTCAGCCGCGTAGGGAGGGGGACAGTGCCGAGGCACGCGCCGGCTCCCAGCGCCCCGCCCGCCTCTCCGGTGCAGATACCGCATGCAAACCGGGGCTCCGCTCGGAGCGCGTCCACCCACCCGAGGAGCCGTGAGTCATCAGCAGGCGTCGTGCGCGCCGCAGGAGAAGAGCGCGCGCTCCCTCCTCCTCCTCCTGTCCGCGTGGCACGAGAGCGCTGTCCCGCCATTCCTGCGAGAGCATCTTTCTCGGCCGATGCCTCTTGCTTCTTGTGTTTCTTAATCTTCGTTCTCAGTCTCGCCAGAGTTCCCGCATTTCTTCTTTTTTTTTTTTTGCGTCCCGGCGCCTGGGCCCCTTGACGAAAGCGACGACGACGGTCCTGCGCGGTGTCGGTGATGTTTCGACCCTGGGGCGTGTTTTCGGCGTGCTCTGTCAGCTGGTCATCGCCGCGAAAGAGCTCCCTCGCTTTTTGCCCTGCTGCCACATCCGCCGTGGCTCTGCTTCTTTTCAGAATGCGGCCTCTGCGAACTGTTTCGCTACTTTTCGCTCAAGGTTGACTCTTCCACGAGGCAGCTATATTCGTTTGCTCTCATTAGGGCGGTAAACAGGGCGAGTTGGTAGTGATCCACGGGGAAAGCATCGCCACGAACACGACCAGTGTAGACCTAGAAGGCTGGACTTGGTTTTCTTTGGCTGGTTTTATCCTCTGCTTTTTTTCTTCCTTTTTCTTTCACGTGTTCATGGAGGAAGTTCTCGTTGGAGCGCCTAATGAAAAATATGCCAACGGCGCGTATCATGCAACACAACCACGTAAAATGAATTGCAGTCGAAGTTGTTTCGAAGCAGCCTTAGCTTCATGAGGCGGCTCACGACTGCTCTTTCTCTTCTTTGGCTTTATAGTCTGTTGTGTTGCTGTCGCGTTGAACGTTAAAGAGGCATCATTTATAAGGATGATACAAGTGGAGGTCTCGCGCTTTTTGGTAGTACTCCGTGCTGCATCTTGCCCATACCAAAATATGACAGCGAAAAAACTTCTTTATCAAGGTCACTGAAAAAATACTGAGAAACGATGTCAGAATGAAGCAACTTTGGCTTTGCATGGAAGCACCACAAACGCAACTGCAAACACAACAACCCGCGGCGCATCAACGAAGTGCTCTTTTGTTTTAAGAAGGCCTGAGCACTGAAATATTCACGCAACTGAATTCGGTATCCGAAGTAGCCCGGCTGTGTTCTGGGAATGAAAATAACTCAGTTGTAAGGATGCAGTATGAAGCATAAGGATATGGCAGTGGCAAGCGTTTATGGCATTTTTGTCTGTGAACAGGCTTTAGGACACTCCTATCGCTGTTCTAAATGTTGCCGTCTTCGAATCCGCTAAATACGATCTCTAGGGAGGCCTTTTCGCATAGCACCATGTGCATATCAGCTCTCATTTCTAGCCAGCCTGCATTTGCGACTGTCATGTATTGTGACACCAGCGTCATTTACAACAGCAAGCGCTCACTACTTGTTGAGGCTCCACCGCTTGTGCTCTCTGGATGATCGGCAATGTTAGCTGCGATTTGTCGTTTGAAAGGACAGAGGACAACTCCGGGCTATTGGCACTTGGATGACGGAAATGAAATTCTCTTCCCTGCGCATCGTACTTCTAGAAATTGCACGCCGCACTTCTCGAACCGGTTTATGCAACGCGGCGGAATTCTTCGCATCGCAGCTCATTCCTTATCTCATCGGGCGTCTGCTCCGCCATCATATAGGCATATCGGGTCACGGCTGGGAATCCCGTTGTCAGGCAACGCTTCATACTCGTGCAGTCCGTACGAACACGGACGAGTTGAGGTATCGATTCATGAGAGATGCCTCGCTCGTAGCCGTGATCCATGTGGCACAAATTTATGGCATATTTTTGAAGAAAGGGGGGGGGGGGGGGTAACCTGCATCGCGAAGGAAGGCCCACTTTGGAACATGGTGCGAAATTACCCTTAACGAAAAGGCTGCTTACGTTTATCACCTGACATTGAAGTGTTCGACGACACGATGAGATGTACCAGGGGCTTTGGATAACTCGGAAAGCAGCTGTCTGCTTTCATGCCTCGCCAAAATCATTCTGCGCGTGTGGTATGCTTATTAGCAGTCGTGAATTCTACTCTGTATAGAGCCACCGTGTTGCTCAAGTCCTGGCAAGCACTCGTCTCTGAGCGCACGTTCACGAACCGTTGTCCTTCGCGCTCTCGCCCAGCCTTGAATGAAGTTTCTTGTTCGATGAGTAAAATCGCAGGCAGGAAATTCAGAGATGAGCCACTTCTCAAATTATGAGGTTGGCACATTGCACTGCGGCGTGTGACCGTGATATACGCTGCAGGAGATTGCGTAGCGGATTCACGGCACATTGTTCACGCGTACTTAAATGGGGCGACATTTGCAGGAATTGAGCAGCTTTTAGCTTCTGCTAAGCAGTATTATTTTGCAAGCAAAATGAGGAAAAGGTGGCGCACTCCGACCGTCCTCTTGACTGAAGAAATCTCAATACCGAGTGATGCGTGTTAGCCTGCGGGATAGCATCGATTAATATCGAGGTTCCTCTTAACGGCTGGTGGTGGGTGCTGAAGTATAGTGGCGCGAACCGCAGCGTAGAATTAGGGCAATTCTAGTATGCTATGGTGTAGAACAATACCTTGCACTCTAGTACATTGCAGCTGACTAGCGTAGGCTATCAGCTGGAATTATAACGCTAATGAACCTTTATCTGGTTTTTGTATCTATGGACCTGGATTACTAGAAATTTAGCCTGTTGATGGGCACACACTTCGTGGTGAGATTTGTGTAGAAACTTGCATTACATTTGTTGCGTGGTGTATCTTTACGTGAAAAGGCGAAATTTTGTTTTCCGTTCGTAAGCGGATTGCACGTTTCATTCCGGTCTAGTTGTACGTGAGGATACAGTCACTGGTGCTTCGGATGAAAGTCTATGCTGTTGTGCACTGTTGAGAAGAGAAGATAAAGGTTTTTTACTGAAGATCAGAAAATATCCGAGTGTACAGTCATGGACAGAAGTTTACGCAATGCGGCCTTGCCCTAGCAGCAATCATTTTGTATCTGTTCCAGTGGATGGAGCTCGAATGTACCCTCAAGCTTTCATGCTTCTCACCGACCTCCTTTTCGTGTAACCTTTTCCTGTGAATCCCGTAAACCTTTACCCATGACTGCACTCTAAAACCTCTAGAGAACTCGCAGTTCGTCTCTGTAAAGGTGTACTGCTGACGGCTTCGTAGGCAACCGGGACACGTGACCCCTTATGCGCGCATGCGCTGAAAACTGCAACTGCCGATAGATATCGCCACTGGCGACACAACACCGCTGTCGCCCGATGTGGGGGCGGCGTATAGCGAGTACGCCGGCGTCCCAAAGAGGCTTCCTTCCTGACAGGCCTCGTCCCCGGTGGACGGGCACCGAATCGCGCTCGCGCTTTGATGGCCGGCCGAAGCGGATGGCAGCAGCAGCAGCAGCAGCGGTGTTGTCCCGAGGGCCCCGCCGCGCTCTCGTTCGCCTAAGAGCCAATCGATAGGCGCACAGCCGCGCGGGAGTGAGTGAGCGCGCGCCCCTATTAGCATAGCCGATAAACAGCGTCCTCGCGAAGCACACTTCCGGCCGCCTGCTGCTGCTGTCCCCAGAGGGGCCGCAGCGCTGCGCACGGGACGCTAGCCTGGGCTGCGCGTGCACCGATAGGAAATGAGCCCACAGCACGACAGCGTGTACAAATGTTGGGTTTGACACGCGGTCCCCGTGCGAGTAGACCTCGTGGGTAACGGAGAGGCCGCCTAGTGCACCGTCCCGGTTATTTCGGTCGCGGATAACCTGCGCCAACGATTCCTACGGGTGTCCACTGCAGCCTCAATAAAGACTGCCCCACGTCAGGGCGTGCAATCTCGTTGAAATTGTGCGGCACATAACCCTGTGTTGGTGAACCCAACGAGCTTGGCTCGGCGGGACTGAGCTTCCGGTGAGTAAACTAAAATTCTATTAACGTCCCCTTGCGTTAATAAAGTTCTCACTCACTCTGAAATTGCAGTGCTGCAGAAGTTCGGTCTCGTCCGTTGTGCCTTCTCACCTTCATACTGTTGTACTTCCTTCGGAAGCCGACAACCGCGAGGTATTGGTTTTCAACGGTCAGTGGAGGCCGAGACGTAAGAAACAAAATAAAAGCGCGTCTGCTGTCCGTGGAGGGGCTGAAAGAGATGCGCTCCCGGGTATCCCGGGTAGCCCTCTCCGCGCCGGGCGCGCCGCCGCTTTTGTTGTTGGCGGGCAGCGGGCGATGGACGCTGCGCAACGCCGGCGGCGCCAAAATACGCCGAACCTTGCCTCGGCGGTTCTTGGTGGCACCCTGCCTAAATATAGGCGCCCCGCCGATCGTGCTCTGGCCGCCGCCTCGGCAGCACGTGCTACCGGACGCAGCTGTGTGCTGCCGGCGGTTGAAGCGCAGCTCGCCGCGCTGTTAGGGCCTCGGTGGTGGTGGGGGTCGCTTTATGAACGGTGGTGCATAACGTGCAGCGGCTGTTTTCTTCGGCTGCGCGACAGATTCCGCGGCGCAGGGGGAGAGCTAACGCAGAGTGGAACCAAGTGAGGCTATGCTTTTCCCTTAGCAATGTCCACGCTGTTTGAAGGAGGGGGATGTGTACTTGATGCGTGTGCTTGCTTCAGCGTTCAAAATAAAGAAATTCGCAGATTCTAGTTCCCTTGACGAAGCATTGATGCATGCAGTATCATGCTGTATCTCTTTATCGCAACGCTTTATGGTTTAGTTTAGTTTATGTTGTTTAACGTCCCAAAGCGACTAAGGCTATGAGAGACGCCGTAGTGGAAGGCTCCGGAAATTTCGATCACCTGGGGTTCTTTAACGTGCACTGACATCGCACAGTACGCGGGCCTCTAGAATTTCTCCTCCAAAGAAATTCAACCGCCGCAGCCCGAATCGAACCCGCGTCTTTCGGGTCAGCAGCTGAGCACCATACCCACTGAGCCACCGCGGCGGCGCAACGCTCTAAGATTAATCATGTGCCACACGCGCGACGGAGTAATTTCGATCGCCTATGGTTCTTAATGCCTATTCCGGCCTATTCCTGTTTCTATAATTAGTTGGTAAAGCTGGTCGTGCCTCCTACGGCTGCGTTTCATTTTTGTTTTTGCAGCGACTTTGACGCTGTCATCTCGCTCATTCATTAAAAAAAAGTTTAGATCACAACAGCACCTTGAGTGACTGTTCGGCATGTCCCGCCAACGACGCTGAACAAGAATTACAGAAACAAATAAAATTACTATAGACCGCGTGTTTCTACGCGCTGCAATAAATCTGGTGGCGTACAGTAGTAGCTGAAGTCGCAGGCTCGCGATGCTTGTTTTACTGCGAGTTTCTGCCTCGAGGCCACGAGGGCTTGAACTCCGCCATGGCTGGGGATTGCAGATTACGTAGGAGTGCAGATTACGCAGCGCAGTAGTCTGAATTAATTCTGAGCCCTTTACTAAAGCGTGCCTCACACGGAGATCCAAGTGCGGCACGTAAATATTCATAATTCCTGGATCAACAGTAGCAACCCCAGAGTTATGGTTTGGGTTTGTCAGTCTTGTTGCATGGCTAGATCAAGCAGCGCGAAACGACCAGAACGCCCGTCCTGTTAGCCTCTGTGTTCGTCCTGCTATTTTTGCGCTGCTTCCTCTAGCCAGTACCAACACCATTCGTATCTTCTTCTTGAGATTGTCACTGCTTTTTGATGTGGGGCCGCTTTTTCCGATGAAACTCCCCCATTTAAGCCTAACACTAACGCATCTTCTTTAAGCTTCTTCAGTCTTAAACTTTCTTCCACGTCCGCCCTGTCATGGTGCCTTTACGATGAGGGATGTTGCTCAAACCTAAAAGAAAGGTGCGCGCTCGCTTCTTCATTAGGATCCGCTGATTGTGCGATAACACTGTCAATTTTTTTTTTTCACATTTCACGGGCGCCTATGGGAATGCTCGTTGCTTACGGGGTACGCTATAGCATTATCGGGGCTCATCATTATTTGGTGAGTTTCTCCAGCCACCATTCATTTAACATGCTGCGGAAGCTTAGGCTCTAAGTCACTGTAAATTTTACTGAAACATTAGAAAAAACTCTACCATGGCTTAGAAACAAAGCTCGCCTCTTTCAACTGGCGAGTGTCGCTTGTTGCTCGCTATGCATCTCCGAGCAGCTTTTAAGCGGCGCTTTCAAGGGTTGCGGGCAACAGGGCGTCGCTTTCGGAGGCAGCGGGCCGGAATAGCGCATGTCTTCTCTGCCGGCGCTATGTTTTTTTGGCTCTGTGTCTTTACCGCGAGCGATGCGCGTACGGCACACCCAGAGACTACTCCCAGCGGGACGAAACCGGGCGCTAGGAAGTTCGCGTCTTTGCAATGTAAACCCGGCCTGTGAACGAAGTATAGCTGTAGTCGTGGCAGGAGCAATATGAAAAATAGGAACAAAAAATGGAGGGCCGCAGGAAGGGGCCTATTGTTTCCCGGAGTTTCCGGTCTCTTTTTTTTTTTTTTCACCCTCTCCGTCTCTCTTTGGCCGTTCCCTCCTCGGCCCCCGAGTTCCGCCGAGTAGATTGATGGGGCGTTTCGGCGCAGACCCGGAAATATTCGCCAGGGCGGGCTGCTGCGGCCGGGCGGCTTGGGTCCCGGGCGCAGCAGGTTCCTGACGGCGTCGTTACCCAAGGGAGGCGGCGTGCGGCCACGAGCGGGATAGACTGCCGTATAAACGAGCAGACTCCGTTGTGCTCTGCGCAGAGTTTTATAGCGTGCCTCCGACGAGAACGCATTGGTAATATTTTCCCGTTTTACGATAACTCGCTAAAGCCGTTCTGCTTCGATATCTCGCTTTGTAAATAACGTCGGAGACATTATCGGTTGTTAGAAAGAGAGGAAAGGGGGACACGACATATCTGATGGTACCAAACTTCATCGGCAGTGTGACAACAGTAGGTTACCTAATTTAGAGCCTAATTATAATGTACTGTTCTCTTTTCCGTAATTTTTCTTTATCTGTCTCTCGAACACACCGGGCTTGTGCGGTGTCTTCGTCGTCCACGATGGGATGCTTTTCGAGCACACTAGCATCGCGCTTCCTTTTCCAGTCCCAACAGCCATGCGACCCGCGATGCGCTACAACATTCGTGTCATGGAGTTCTACGCGACCGTTCACAGTGAGAAAAGCGACTGACGTCTTCATATCTTCTTGTGCACCACTTCAGGTTATTCTCCTTGACACCAGCTTCGCTGCACAAGATTTGCAACCGGGTCGAAATGAAGTTTAAATGCAGCGTAGAGTTTATCGCTAGTAGATTGTAATCGAACGAACTATTTCTCTCACTCCATCTTGCTTCGCCGTAAACGCGGCAAGCGAGCAAGAAAGAAAGAAATCGTCCCTGATATCTTGTTTGTTCGTTTTAATCCAGAGCGACTTTCCTCGGTCCAACCTTCCGCGTTCTGCACGGTACGGTGGTGCACTTTCCGTCTTCATTAGTGCCGCTGCTACTTGGCCGGCTTCGCCAAGAGCAACCGTTTCTCTTTTCCCTCTCTCTCACGTTACTTTTTTTTTTTCTTCTTTCGAGCGTGCGTAAAAGTAGCGCGCGCTGGGGTTGAGCAAGAGGAGGTCGGCCGCGGCTCCTGCCACCGCTCGCCTCGCTTGTCGGCTGCAGTGCAGCGCACAGGGATGCTCAGGCCACTCGTCTCTGGAAGAGAAGGCTGAGCGGCGCGACCGTTGTCACAGATGTCCGTCCCAAGTTCACAAAAGAAATGATGAAATCTTTATTTGCCATCAAATACAAATGGGGGAATTGTAGAAAAAAAGCTGTCCTTGGACAGCTTGACGGGTCCACAAGCCCTTATTTTGGCAGAGTGACGGCATCACATAACATATTCCTGATATCCAAACATATACATACATATTTAATATGATACAGATATAGTACTCATAGTAAACGAAAACAACAGAAAACAACAACAAAAAAGAACAGAAAACAACAGCGGAACTCACTGCTACAAATCCAAAAGAAAACAACAGCAAGGCTAGATAACATTACATAGAAACCAAATACATCTGCCGGAGGTCCTTGTAGGTTGCCGTGAAGAGGTCAAAACAGACCGAATTATAATAATTCAAAAGCATTGGTATTGTGTACTTAAGGCACTGTTTCCCGTAACTTGAACGTGACATCGGTACTGACCAATCCTCGAAGTGTCTTGGATTTCTGTCCTGTAATTGGGATAGGTTACGTATATTGTTGATATTCCGGTGGATTTCTTTTTTATTCCTGTGGATTTCCATATGTCTCTCGTTCTGCGAGACGGATTTTGCGCCTTGGCTCAATTTACTTGCTTCTCCGCTAATCCAACAGCAAATACTGGCAGAAACGTAACTCTCAGGACTGTTTTGCAGGAGCCGCGGAAGCAGTACAAGTCGGCAGGTTGATTCGCTGGTGTAGTACTGATGAGCACATTGAGAAGCAACCAACGAAGAATACGTCAACGTAAACGACGGCCACCTTATTTCGTGCTGGGCGGTGTTTAAACAAAGAACTAACAGTGCACTTCCTACGGAGGTACTCCGGTCGGAGCGGAGTTTCGAAATAATTTTGCATGAACAGATTATCAGGGCGGGCCAGCATCCGGCTATTTTCACACATTTAAGGGCATCAAGTTAATACGCTTTGACCCTTGGTCACGGCTAAGAAAAATGCGTAGATAGCGTTCAGTGCTGATCAGGGCTTACTGCTGACAGCATTTCGTTTTCAGAAGGCAGCATGATGGAAGCGCATCACTTAGCAGGCGAGCTCGCTTTGGCGAGAAGGGAACGCGCGTTGAGCAAGGAAATAGTTTTGACCGCGAAAAATCATTAATTCATAATGATGAACCTCGGAATATTCTTGAGCAGGAGAGACTCTAAATAATGGCACCTGGGCTGCTTAATTTCCTCCGTAGTGGAGGTGTAAAGAGATTCTACTGCCCGCCTCTTTACAAGGAAAATGAATGAAAGCAGAAAATGGACACGCTCAGATGAAACGGACAATGGGTCCGCTTGCGCAAATCCTCAACCTCACGACATTAGACGTTAGGCTGCAATGAATGTTGCAGCCCTGACGCCTACCGTTGGTGCTTCACTACGCGTTAGTCAGCGCAGGAGCCCCGTAAAGAGAGCACAACGCGGAGCCCGGTCCTAACGAGAAACTCCATTGAGTTGCTTAACTCTGCGCGCGCTGTCGCATGCTTACCGGCATTGGCGGTGCTGCACCCTACAGCGAAGAGTGCGGGCGCGGGGGGCCCGCTCGTGAGACCCGGGCCGCCATTTGCATAATGGTGCCCGAGATCCGAGGCCCGGGCTCGCCTTGGGGCCGCGCGCGGCAAGAAGCCAACGGTCGTCGTCGTCGTCGGGGGCCGGGGCCAAATGTCGGATCGCTAAACAGATTAGCCGCGTGCGAATTGTTGACGATGCGCTGCAAATGTTCCTCCTCGCCGGCGAGCACTGCTTGCCTGCATGGCTCTTCTGCGGGAAAAGCGAGCCATGGGTAAATGAATGGTCTAGCATGGCGGGTGAAAGGGGGAGGGGGACAGGGGAGGGGCATGTCGTGCCTCGACGCGCCGACGAACCGTGCGGCTGCAGGCCGCCTTCCCTCGTTGAAGGGGGGCGGCGATAAGAAAATGCACGGAGTATCCAGGGCGGTAGAACACGTTGCGTCACCCGGCACAGCGCGAACGTCGCTTGCACTGCCTGACAAGCGCACGACAGAGCATTTCACGCTTCGCGGCTGTGCTACGGTCCTGGCAGTCTCACCGTCATTCTTATTTTCCCCACTCCGTGTAGCGACGTTGGCTTCTCTCTGCTACTCCTGACAGTGCACGGATGGCTCACTCCTCTTTTCTTCTTCCGCGTTACAAAAACTGCAACCATTTGGCGAGCATCCCATGACGCTTGAGCGCTCTTTTCGAAGCGCAGTACTGTGCAGCGTGTCGTAGCACAAAGTTCGAACCCCCGGCCGTCTTCCGCTGCGTTCAAACACGGCGCCATACAGGGGCGTTGTTTGCATACTCCGCCCCTCACGGTGGCACCAGGCGCCGGCAGTCATCGTGCGACGACGCGCAGTGTCACGAGATGCAGCGTTTCGGTCGCGTGAGCAAACCCTTCGCAAACGTAGTGCTTCTTTGTTGCACGCGTGTTTGCTGCCCCAGAAAAAAACCATGTCGACCGCCTTATCTTTTCCGCGGCTTTAGCAACCCTTCTGGCAACTGGAACAGTAATATGCGGGGCAGGCGTTCTGCATTGTTGCGTGATAGTGTCACAAACAGCTTGCTGCAGAACGCTCACCCACACGCACATGGACGTTTTACTGGAAGAATGCTACTGCTCCACACGGCTGAAACACCTAAAAAAAATTGCAAATTGCGTAATTTAATGCTCCGAGGGCACGCATGGGCAATGAGGGACGCTATAGTGAAGGGTTCCGGATTAATTTATACCACATGGAGTTCTTCAGTGTCAGCTGACATCGCACTGCACACGCGCGCCTTTTGCGTTTCGCCTCCATCGAAACGCGGCGGCCGCACCCTGACAACTCAGCCACCGCGGCGGGGCAGGTGACACAGAAGCTTTGTCGGGAGCAAGCTAAGCCTCACCTTCGTTGCATAGCGTCCCGGCCTCATCGCGCGGAGTGTCAGCGATGCCTGCTGGGACGGAACGAGACAGAAATCACCGCACTGCGCACACAAGGAGAGCAGTGGTATTTCCGGCGGAGAACGGGATAGAGGAACACACGAAAAGAACATAGGCTGTATCAGCGCCATGTTTATTTGTAAACAGCGCACGTTCGTAACGCGAAACAAATCAGACTGTCAGATATGTGTCGCACTGGCGTGAGACAGCCCTGTGTCACACAAAGTCTGTCCTCGGCTCGCAGTTCGCCGTCGGAGTTCGCGCAGGCCGACAACAGAACGTGCTCGTCACAACCGATGCCCGCTGCTGCGAGCACAATCTGATGAAAACCGTGCAGTAGTGTGGAACCAAGAGCCGGGTCACTCGAAAAGGGGCCGAATTTAAAAATATGTTGGCAACTAATAGCCGCTCGTGAAAGTATACGCAAACACAGTTAGCGACGCGGTAATAAGTTACGGAGCCTTCCGATCGCGCGTCGTTCCTAAGTGCCAAAGACTTCGTTAACGCTGGTCCGATTTGTCCGACGCGTGCTGTGTAGCTCCCAAACTGCTGCACGCTTCTAAGCGGACGGGTAGAGAAACAGGCGCACGCGTGGCCCTCGTCGCGCGGATGTCACCTGTGCTCATATTTTGGCAACTGAGCAAGAAGCGCAAAATGCGCCTCGGCTCTCGCCTCTGCGGCCCCGTCCTTCGTCCCGCGGTTCGCTATCGCGCTGCTGCCAAAAGGCGCGCGCCCGTATACCTGCTGTCTCGACTCGCAGCCGTCGTGTCACCGGGATGGGGGGGGGGGGGGGGGGGGGGGGGACTCGCCTACGGAGCGCCGCACGCAGCCGTCGCCAGCGAAGGGCGGGCAAGCGGAAATCGAAGTATGCGAGACAGCGCATGTTCTTCGCTCGGAAATGATGCGCGTTTCGTGCGCGCTGCGTGATGGAGAATGCGACGCAGGCTTTTTTTTTTCTTTCTTTCTTACCTTTCTCTCCTGTCGTTTTCGATTCTCTTTTGTTTCCTTCGCATGATAAAAGACACTGCTGGTACTACTTGTTCGTCGAGCAGCGGAGTAGAGGACTGAGTAGAATAAACCCTTGTAACACCCAGAACGAATTGAAGTTGGTACTGGTATAGTATTGGTATATGGTTTGGTATATGAGCTTTAACGTCCCAAAGCAACTCTGGCTATGAGGAACGCCGTAGTGGAGGGCTCCGGATAATTTCGGCCACCTGGAGTTCTTTAACGTGCTCTGACGTCGCACAGAGTATGGGCCTTAGAATTTTGCCTCCATCGAAATGCAACTACCGCGGCCGGAATTGAAGTTGGATATGTCGACACGTTGTCATGTTCTAATGGCAGTGAGGCTACAGTCTCTGAAAGCGAAGTGTTTGCAAGCTAGAAAACGTCGAAAATCGGAATAGAGGTGTCGCCACCATCGGGCATTTTCGCATGTAAACTGTGTCGACGTCGAGACAGTTCTTTTCGCACGGATCCTTACAGCTAAATAGCCAGGAAGCTGGTCGAGTTTTTTCTGGGCGGAATAGGTTGCCATACGGCACATGCTGCTGTTGCTTGGAAATATCTACCTTTAAATGACGAAGTGTGCGCAGTACTATGAACGCGACATCGAGAAGGATGGTTCGATGCGCCTACCGTAATAGCCCGCTTTTGTCCGAGAAGTCCATGGGGGGCGCATGTACAGGCGCGGACAAAAGTTTGCGGGACGCGGATTTAGTGAAAAAAAATTTATTGCGGCCTGGTTAAGCACAGCAGGTCAATTAAATGCATAAAAGCGTCAAGAGACATGCGTCTCCCATCTCTGACTAGCTAGCGAGGCAACGCAGAATTATTTTTTTCCGTGAATCCGCATCCCGGAAACTATTGTCCATGAATGTAGTACATGTGCGAGCATTATGTAAGCGCGTACTTAGTTTGCACTCTGTCAGAGTTCGTTCTTACGCCAGAGCACATACTCCTATCGGAACGTGTCACAATCGCTGCCTCACTATATGCGCTTTGAAACGTTGCTCAGGTGACCGTTTTTTTTTTTTTTTGCACTGATACGATCGGTAATTATGCGAAATAACCGCAGATTTGAGAGTTAAATGAAGGGCAAGGTGGCGGGTTTTGACCAAGCATACTTTTTGCTTCGTTTTTTTTTATTCCTTTTTTGTTCAAAGCTTGCTTATGGTGCCAGGTTTACGGCACTGCGAGGAAGCCCACCCTCTTAGCGCTCTGAAGCGACCAAAGCACCGCAGAGATGGATCACTCCGGCGACCACCCTTGTCCTCTCCCAAGCGTGTTTAGCTGCTATTTCTGCGGGGGAGCACCCAACTTGCGTTGCGAATTTCAATTAGGTGCCTGCGCGGCGCCCAGTTTAGTATGCAAATCTGATAAGTCGTTAGCGATCGGCCAGAAGCGGCGCCATCGAACGCTCGTTTCTTCCGAGCGCACCGAAGGAAGGCAGAGAAGAGAACGCGCCGCGCTTTTGCTTTCGCGTCTCCGGGCAATGAAACGGACATCCGTCGCGCTAACAGGGCCCAACAATCAAGGTGCTCCGCGGCTTCCAGTCGGCAGCTCGTGGTGTACGACGCTGGCAATTAGAGGCCCAGCTTGCGGCTCGCTGCGCGGTCGTTACCGGGCGCCACTTTCCTTATATACGCTTTCTGGGCTGAGGACGACGTCTAGCACAATTAGAAAGCGCAGCCGCCAACTGCGCAACTTGCGTGTTCGCGAATTCCGTCAGAAAGCGGCAGTGTTAGAGCGAACGAACTTTCTCTTTCGTACAATATCCTTCGAACGATTTGGATGAAGCAGTTTCGTAAAAAAAAAACGTTCAACATTCTTCCTAATACATGCAGTATAAACTCGAAGGCTTTAACTTCCGTCATTACGTATTGGCTAACGGTAGTTGTGTTCTTTAGCAGTCTTAGTTAAACGAGCTTATAACGTTAGAGCCGTAAACTAAAAACCAAAGGCCGTACGCTGCTGCGCTTCACCCACGCGAGGGAGTCAATGGCTTTCTTGGGCTGCACTGAACTAACCCGAGTCATCGCAACACACTGCGCACTTTTAGATATTCGGAAACCCCAGAGAGTAGTCCAACGGTGCACGCAATGGACAATAGAAATGACGGACTTCTGTTGTCCGCTCTTTCCCTTGTCGTTGTTGTTAAACAAGAATTGAGAACACAATACGCCCATCTTGAAGTGTTATATATATGCGTGCGTTTCCTTGTCATGTATTGTCAAAAACAGGATTCCATCGAATTAGGCAGAGTCCGCTCCTGAGAGGCATCAGGGGCAGTAGCGAGCTGATGTCGAAGATTGCTGTGGATGGCTGTGCTGCTATCCGGTGGGCCGTGTTTCGCTGGATAGCTCGATGCGCTGCCACTGATCTCCTCTTTCTCTCTTACTTATGCCCTTTCGCGGTTCCTGCGAAAGAGGCACACAGCTGCGGGTCAGGCAGCACGGCCGTGAAATGGCACTTACTCCCACGCACACGTCCGAAGCCCTTAAAAAACGTCGATACGGCACTGAAAGCCCCCCGATGGCTGCAGTTTCGTAAGGCTTGAATCTAGGCCCTGTTGCGGCTCGAGGTAGCGTGGCCAGTTTTTGTTGCACCTGGGGGCTCGTCCGGGATGAGGAAACGGTTTGAACTTCAGATGGTTGGAGATTACAAAAACAAGCAGATTTAATGGCAAGAAACTGAGACACTTATTTACAAAAATTTACAAAGAGAAGAGCAAGGAATCAAAAGTTAAGAGTTCATAGCGTCGAGCGTCTGGATGAGCCTGTTATCCAAGGCTCAGAGCCACTGGATGAACCTATTACCCAAGGTTCAGAGCCACACTGGATGAACCTATTACCGAAGGTCCAGAGCGTTCGTGCCCACTTTGGTCGCAGGTTATATAGCCCAAGACTCCGCCCCTGCACCAGGCGACATTCCATCGCGACACAAAAGATCGGCACCAGTACCATTGTCGAAGACCTGTTGAGCCTCCTCACTAGGCGGTAACTCATCGTGGCACAAAAGATCGCCACCACACACCACTGCCAACTAAGACATCTGCTTAGAGCCCGCACGTGGGAACTGGCGAGTCCGCATTCCTAAGTCCGCAGTCCGCATTCCTATAGCATTGTGTCGTGTTGACGTCACAGCCGCAGCTGCGCAGGCTTCCTCTGATTCGTTCCGTGTTTTTTTCTCAAGACGAGGGACACCCTTTCTTCTCCTGTTGTCGGTTGCTTCTCGAAGGGGAGGTCGTTTTCGCCGAGCCGAGTGTGGGAAGAGCCTCGTCGGCCACTTCCCAGAAAGTCGCCCTTTTCTGTGAGGTCATCGAGGGGTCAAGTTGAAGTCAAACGACCCGTCAAAATTGCCGCTACGTAGAATCTCCCTCCGTTTCATCTCGGGTCTCAAGATGAGTCGTAACAGCTACCTCCCACGCCAGACGAGTCTCGGCGAGTAGCAGTCATCGCTGCTGCACGAAGAGACGACTTGCAGAAGCATGCCAGAAGCATGCCAGAAGCCTTCTGCCGCTCGCAACGTGGTCTTCTATTACGCCGGCCAAATTCTTTGAGGCGTCTCTGAAACCTCAACCACATGCGCAAGCAAGCACTCAACTTTCCTCCGAGCAAACCAGTTCCAAAAGAGGGTGCTATTATCCGGTTAGTATAGTCGTTGTAGAAAAGCTCACACTGAAAACCCCCAAGACCCACGCAAGCTGAGAAAAACCGAACCTGCTACTGTACACCCTCACTTTCAAAAACGCACGAATAAAAACTATTAGTAGCAATTTTGGTTCATAAAGAGCATTCCGGACTGATTAAAAAGAACAGCTAAGAATTCCGCGTCCCTTCCGGCATGTACTTAAACAAAAGTAAACAGCTCCAAAAGCTGCATAACTGAGTGAAAATCCTGTAGTCCACTAACACCACTCAGCTTTAGCACTAAAAATGGGAACTCGTTTGCCTTCACCCCTGTCTCGTTTTTTTTTTTTTTACAGTGAGTCAATGCACAAAAAAAAAGGCAAACACTTATTCCCCGAATTGGGCATTCTTTAGCCGCGCCCTGCGCGGTCGTGGTCGGATGGCCGGTCCACAAGCAGGTGCTTCAAGAAAACTGCGTGCTTGATTGGTTCCGCCTCCGCTCGACCTACTGAGGAAAGGGTGCCTCCACCATTTCTTTGTCCCTGCCTGCAGCGACCCCCTCCGACTCACGCGCTCTCTGTGGCGCCCTTTTGTGTGGCTGTCGAGCCCTATTCTTCGTAACATGTAGCATGCGTCACGTGTCCAACGACTGCGCCGTCTGTCCCTCTTTCGGCCCACCAGGGCAGTCCCCTGGGCTTTGATCGGGCCCATCCGCCTTCGGGAAAATTTCACTGATTTTCCTTTTCGGTCATTAGCTTTCGTGGTGCCGTCCCTTGTTGATCTGCCGGCCCTTGCATCAGCATGAACACCTGCCCTGGCACTTCTCAATCGCTTGTCGCGTTTGCGATGTTTCTTCAATGGACAATGGTGCTTTCGGCCTGCAAGGGCAGTCACCTTGGCTTTCATCGGGCCCAGCCGCCTTCGGGAAAATGACACTGTTGGTTTTCCCTTTTCTTTCACAGTTCTAGCGGTGCTGTCCCGAGTTAATTTGCCGGCCCTCGCACTAGCATCTACACCTGCCCTTGCATTTTTCAAACGCTTGTCGCGTTCGCGATGTTTCTTGTGTAGCGACGCTACTTGCGCTTTATTCTGAGTGCCAGGCGACGGACTAACTGACGAATCGTCCACTCCTGTGGTTTCGTCTGAGCACCCAAGCTCATTTTCCTGCTGTCTTTCTATCGGGGCAGCCTCCTCCTCATTCCGGGCAACAGAAACAATCTCGTCTGTACGGCACTTTTCAGCGAACGTTGCGCTCTTGCCTGGCGCTTCACTGCTACCGTCAGGCGATTCCCTTTCACTCTTTGTGCCGCTTAATACCGCCTCGACTTCCTGAATGCTAGTGCTCGCCAGCTGCACCAGCGGTGTCCCTTCTCTGGCTCTTTCATTGCGTTTACACCGAAACTCACTGCATTCTTTCTGGCGCGGGACCTCAGTCTTATCTGCCAACGCGCTTTCTGTCTCAGGGTTAACAGTAAGCGCGTCACACCTTTCTTTTTCCTCGCAAAGGTTTCGCTCTTCCTGTTCTTTCTCCACGCGGAGGCTTTTCTGCGGAATAGTTTTACACTTCTCGCCTGCCTCCTTGTTGAGAAGAGGTACTACTTGCTGGGGACAACTGCCCGACCTCTTGCTCAACTCCATTTCTAACTTACTGAGCTCAGTCCTTAGCTTCAGTAATTTTGCTTCCCTCTCACGTTCGCGCTGACGCCACTTTTCCTCTCTTTCTCGCTCTTCCTGCTGTCTGAGCTGCTCTTTTTCCTGCTCTTTTTGCCGTCTGAGCTGCTCTTCCTTTTTTTGTTCGATGAGACTCCACTCTTCAATGAGCTCCTCATCATCTGCCCCCAAATCAGTAATGGCCTGAATTATCATGGGTTTTCGTGCCAAACCCCTTGTCTCAATCCCCAATTCCTCACACAACAGCAACAGGTCCGACTCCTGCAGTTTCTGTAGGTCCATGATAGTTCTGAGTCTGAGCTATTTCCAAAACAACTATGCAAAAATACCAAACCTGTAAGATTTAAGCACAGGTGTCTACCAGTTCTAAATTTTAACCCTCTTTTAGAACCTGGTCCACATCAAAGGAAAAGCCAAGCACTCACCCACACACGTGATCATGTCCAAGACAGCTGCACTCTCGCTGGCCGACCGTTGTTGTCGCTTGTGGCTTCAGATTCTCATCGCTGATCCACAGTTGTTGGGTCTTCGTATCTCACCAGTCTTTGTTCCACAGATGTCGGGACTTCCAGGCCTCGAATCCCAAGGCTTCGGATCCCACCGCTGTTCACCAGTTGTTGTGACGCAAGGTAGCAGATCCCACCACTGCCACCAGTTGTTGGGACGCAAGGTAGCAGATCCCACCGCTGCCACCAGTTGTTGCGGCTCGAGGTAGCGTGGCCAGTTTTTGTTGCACCTGGGGGCTCGTCCGGGATGAGGAAACGGTTTGAACTTCAGATGGTTGGAGATTACAAAAACAAGCAGATTTAATGGCAAGAAACTGAGACACTTATTTACAAAAATTTACAAAGAGAAGAGCAAGGAATCAAAAGTTAAGAGTTCATAGCGTCGAGCGTCTGGATGAGCCTGTTATCCAAGGCTCAGAGCCACTGGATGAACCTATTACCCAAGGTTCAGAGCCACACTGGATGAACCTATTACCGAAGGTCCAGAGCGTTCGTGCCCACTTTGGTCGCAGGTTATATAGCCCAAGACTCCGCCCCTGCACCAGGCGACATTCCATCGCGACACAAAAGATCGGCACCAGTACCATTGTCGAAGACCTGTTGAGCCTCCTCACTAGGCGGTAACTCATCGTGGCACAAAAGATCGCCACCACACACCACTGCCAACTAAGACATCTGCTTAGAGCCCGCACGTGGGAACTGGCGAGTCCGCATTCCTAAGTCCGCAGTCCGCATTCCTATAGCATTGTGTCGTGTTGACGTCACAGCCGCAGCTGCGCAGGCTTCCTCTGATTCGTTCCGTGTTTTTTTCTCAAGACGAGGGACACCCTTTCTTCTCCTGTTGTCGGTTGCTTCTCGAAGGGGAGGTCGTTTTCGCCGAGCCGAGTGTGGGAAGAGCCTCGTCGGCCACTTCCCAGAAAGTCGCCCTTTTCTGTGAGGTCATCGAGGGGTCAAGTTGAAGTCAAACGACCCGTCAAAATTGCCGCTACGTAGAATCTCCCTCCGTTTCATCTCGGGTCTCAAGATGAGTCGTAACAGCCCTTTGTCGAAAGTAAAGTCGCAGAAAAAGCATTCCGAAAGGGAAGTTAAAAATAAAGAGAAATAGGAGACAGCATGTCCGCTTTCTGGCTGAGGCCCGCCGTCCTTCGTTGTGATGGTGGCAGCGTAGCCTAAAGTGGTCGAAGGGGCTCAACAGATTACCGTTGCAGTGCACTGACGTATAGGACGGGATTCAATTGGCTCTCAGTAGCTTCTTGATGCATCCGCCTGGAATTCTTGTTCACTCTCAGACACCGTTCGTGGAAAGTATATGCCATGCTTGTGGGCGATAAATATAAAGCGCTCGAGTTGGTGACGGTGAACACGAAGTATTCTTCAAACAGCGCGAAGCACGGGGCGAGAGACGACGAGCACCGTGAGGCTGCACAGATTTGTTTTGTAGTCGTCTGACTGCCTTGAGATCGGATTTAAGGGTAGTTATCCCTGTTTCACCAAGGATGTGTTAGATGTGGCCAAAGGGCAGTGTACCCCGCGTATGGCTGAATATCGCATGTCAACGTGACCTGTCCTATGGCCTCCAAACTTTACTCTTGGTTTCGACGCTGCATTTCTTGCTGCGCCTGTGCTGACCAGAAACCTGCATTCACGTACGCTGATTGCAAATTCGAAGCTCGCCTCACTCTGAGAACCGGTACACAGAACAAAAATCTCAGTTTCAAGTTCCAGCTCTACCTGTTTTCTCGCGCACTGCCTTCGTTTTGCGCAGCTACAGGTGCTTCATAATTAATAAGAGAGTAATTACTTATTACCATCCTCCCAAGCTCAGCCATACGGCGTCGAAAGAAAGCTATGAAACTCAAAAAAATTTCCTAGTTAACGAAAACTTCGCGCTGGTCCTGGTTTCGAACCCAAAACCACCATCTATCCGGAGCAGTCGCTCTGTCAAGCAAGAAAACCAGGGTGGCTAGTAGATGGTTAGGCGAGGGCGAATTGAATGTTGAGGTGAATCCCCCAAAGTGGAGATTTTTATTAAAGGAGTGCTTACTCGCTAGCATTCACGTAAGCACTGCAATATGGCTAGAAAATAAAACTATACAGCTTTCACAGAAAGCTGTTGGTTAGAGAGAAATTCGTCCGTGCTTGGGGCCAGAATCTAAGACTAATGCCTGTTCAAGGCATTCGGTAAGCTTTGTAGCCGTATGGCAGTGCTTGGGTGGATGGTAATGAGTAATTAATCGTTTCTTGCAAATATGCTGCACCTTGAGGTATTCCCCTGAATTTCATTATTGCTTCAAATTACTTCGCTCCGAGGTGCTTGGCAAGCTGTGTGGAAGCTTTAGAAGTTGCGATTATTTACCAGAGAGATTAATGCGAGAGCGTTAAATGGCTAATCGGTAGCGAAACCCGGCATCGGCGTTGACCATGCAGCAGCAGTGGTTTCAAAAATCCCAGGTGCCGTCACCGTGGTATCAAAGAAAAATGGAATTTCTTCTGAAGGTGCGGGGAACAGTACACCGGTCCTTGAGATTGAGAGGCGAACACGCAACTCATAGGCCACAAAACCGTGTTGCTTCTTTTCGAACAAAGGTGAGCCTAGTATATACGTTGACTTACGACAGCATGCTAACGAGTAGGTGTGTCGTTAGAAGGGAATAGAAACAAAATAAATCAAATAAATAATGCGGAAATAAAAGCAAGCAGTGCTTTCCCATTCAAAGCAAGGTAAGCATGCAAGTTCCCTCCCTACGTTTTTTTTTTTTTTGTCGACAAATTTGTGAGTGAGCGCTCGCTTCGATATTTTTCCGCCTTTCTTCCGTGCAACATATATGTCATTTTTTGCTTGGAGCATGAGGACACTCCATCCTGCCCGGTGGCCAGCACGCTTCGCCCGCGTTCATCGTTCACTTCGCTCTTGTGCATACACTCGATAGTATCGATGCCGAGTAAACAGCGATCGCCAAACAAACGAGAACCTAACAGCGGGGGTCAGCGCTCCATTCCGCCTGCCTTTGGACTGTATGCGCGCGCGAGCATACACACACGCGAGCGAAAGCGAAAACCTGCGTCCGCGACTCCTCGCCTATCGATCAAAGGCAGGGTGGAAGCATCGGCGGCGGCTCAGAGGAGGCAGCAGCGAAAGCCCGCCTTGTTGCGTGCCACCCGTCGGAGCGCTGAAAAGGAAAACGATGCGACGCGGGGAAAAACGCCGCTAGGTAAAAAGGGGCGAAAGGTGGGAAAGAGGGAGTCCCGGGATGCATCTTCGAGATGGCAGCGCGCGATGCGTGCCGCCCCCCTCTGCTCGCGGCCTGCCTCTCCCGCGATCCATCAAGGAAGGGCCCCGAACCACCGCCGCCGCCTTTGCCTACCTGCGAGCGCTCCCTCTTCGGCGCGCTCGGGTTCGGCGGCGACACGCGATGCTTCCTTCGGGCGCCTGTCAACGACGACGACGCATGGGCGGCGGCGTCGGGGGTGCCAGGGGAAGGGGAATCTCGCGGCGTCTTTTCTCTGCTGCACTTGCTCTGCAGAATTGCGCGCTTTTTTTTTTTTTTTGAGTAAGGTTCCCAAAACTTCATTCCTTCGGGGTAGTGCGCCTAGTCTTTTGTGTTGATATTTACTGTTGGCGATTGCGACTTGACTATAGCTGTCACGAGTCACCGGTGGTCGGGCATCGGCTAATCCAGCAGCGTCATAACGTAAAAGCGGTTGCGTGAGTACGGATACCGGTGCCTAGTTTTTGGCCGTGGCTTTACTTGTTTGCAACGGCCATCCTCTTCACGTTCGCGCTATACTATTGAGGACGCCGTTTCCATTACCATCGCCTTTATGCTGTCTTCGCCGTGTGATTCTAGTTGCGACGTTCTCTTTCGCCTCTTCTCCAACAGTCGTGTCTCCTTGACCGCTTGTAATTTTATCTACGAGTGCACACCACCGTGGGGTCCCTGCATTGTCGCCAGAATCGCTAAATACATTTGCACGTCTACCGATGTCCCGGCATTAGCGAGATCGCCGAGAAGAACCGGCAAATCATTAGGGCAACGATGGCACAGATCCAGTTTGCTTGCAAGGTTTGCTTACAAGTGTCACCAACAAAGTATCGCGAAGCGGCCGGAAAGTCAAGGTGCCACTGGTGGTCTCGCTACCCACCACCTTCGCTGCCTCGTAGTACTCCGCCCTGTTAATCTCTTGGTAATAATTTCCGCTCTTTTTTACTCCATTTCTATGTCTTCAGGAACATAATTCTGCAACCACCAGAACTGACACTTCTTGAACGATTAATGGTCGAGTGGTTCTGGTGCTTCCGTAGAAGATGCCGTTTCATTGCCTCTCCTCACAATATATTTTACGGTTTGCTTTATGGCGTTCTGCTTTTATTACTTTCCGAAGCGAGAGCTCATGTTTCTAATAGTGTCATGAAGTTAAGAGGAGCTAAACAGATTTACCATTCTCTGAGCGCAAGTGTACTACTCATTGTCAAGAAGCTTACCCGCCTGCGTTGTAGAATTATACATCAGATTAAGCAGCTCACTAGTTATTTTATTGCGAAGCTGCGAACAGAAGGAAAGAAACCGTCGGCAGAGACGCGCGTTAGAAGGCGTAAGCCCACCTGCTCACTTTGTCAACGCAGTCACTGCGCGACGTGATGTAACCTGATGCCACGCATCTGGCAATTCTACCTCTGCATGGCTCTACGTAGCCCCCGCTGCACGTCTTCTGAACTGCGCGCTAACTTCCTGAAAGCAGTCGCCGCCGTACCGTGGCCCCGCTCCGGCTTAAGGGTGTGTGACGCGATAACTAATGGGTTAGTATCCGTATATGCAGAATTGATCTTTCTCTACTTAGCATTAATAGATCCCTAGGAGTCCTCATACCACTCCTGGCGCAGTGGTGCAGCGCTTAAGCGGTGCGCCTGGGATGGCAGGTGCTGCCTATGGGGAAATTTGTGCGATCCAGGTTGCTCTTCCCGAGAAACCGCGCGTGACCAATCATTAATGTAACTGCCACCTGCCAGGTTGCATGAGGGCACAGTCTTTAATGGCTACCGTCGAGTGTCAAACGCGCACGTTCACGCACGCACGCACGCACACGCACACGCGCACGCACACACACACACACACACACACACACACACACACACACACACTCACTCACTCACTCACTCACTCACTCACACACACACACACACACACACACACTCACTCACTCACTCACTCACTCACTCACACACACACACACACACACACACACACACACTCACTCACTCACACACACACACACACACACACACTCACTCACTCACTCACTCACTCACACACACACACACACACACTCACTCACTCACTCACTCACTCACTCACACACACACACACACACACACACACACACACACACACTCACTCACTCACTCACTCACTCACACACACACACACACACAAACGAAAGAGAGAGAGAGAGAGGGACGAGTTTTCGCTATATGTGGCATGTAAGGCTTACGCTTTAAAAGCACATAGGCGTTTATGTTGGCGTTTTCAGAGTCTGAGTTGACCATCCAGTGAGACGCCCATCGACGCTTTTTTGACGGCCTGATGGCGGGACCTCTACCGCTCTCGCAGAGCCTCGCCCTGTCGTCCACAGACTTCGCACCCGGCTGTCCTCTGGGGAGACCATCTAAAGCGGTTAGGCGCTGTTTCCTTAAGTAGACTTCTCGAGTTTCCAGGGGAAACCGCTGGTTTCAAGAGCGTCTTTTTTAATTTTTCTTTTGTCTTTCCCCCTGGCCCAGTGCGGGCGATGAAGCGTCCACTTGCGCAGCGCCTGCCATCTCGGCTTCCGAAGTCTGCCGAGAAGGGCTCGGCGGAGGGAGGCGGGGCATCGAACGGCTCCATTCCACGTCGTCGATTTCTTTTCTGGCAGCGGCCTGCGAAGCATCAACCCGTATTTACTTCCAAAAGTGATCGCTCTTCGAGGCCGCCATGTGACTTTGGAAGCGGCGGCGCGCGTCTGGAGACCCCCGCTGACTGCAACCTGATTCCATGATGGAGCTTCGTTTTGAAAGCAGCCGTTGCCCTATTACGCTCGTTTCCCCTTTCTTGGTTTCGGGCCGTTACAGTCTTCTGTTTCCATGCACCAAGTGCGGCGCATCAACTCCCCCCCCCCCCCCCCCCCCCCCCCCCCCGCCGGCCGCGCTTCGGTCTCTCTTCGCCCTTCCCACTCTGGGGGTGATCAATCGGAGCGAGTCGCTTGAAAGCCGAGCACACGCGCTACCCCGGGCCCCGATCTCCTCCGATGCGCATTTTCGAAATACCGTATGATTTGGATTGAATAATGGCTCCATACTCCTTCGCTGGTGTCTCTTACCATCGACTGTTACTTTGCCAAAGACGGCTTCATTCCAGATGGAAAAAGCTAATGCCCGTACCCAGAGCGAGATATCTGAGACGTGCCTGAGGAAGACTAAATTCAGTGGGACGCAGCTGAGGTGAAATTTACTCGGCCCACGCAGTGTTTGAAGGTTGGGCTCGGTAGTTGTTTTCGTATGAATAATTCTGTCGTTGTAAACCTGATGCGGGCCTCGTGCGGCGTGCCGTCAACTTGAAAACGAGTAGGAATATGAAGAAAGATGAAGCTTTCCGCATTACTGTGCGGTGTGAGGAAAAGTGCGTGCTGTACTCCTTTTTTTTTTTTTTTTGGTTTTTACCCGCTATTAAGTGTTGACTGCAAATTTATCGCGGGAGGACACACTTGTGTTCTGTGCGCTAAACTCGAGGCTTGCAGTACGCGGAAAGTTTCTTTTCGCGATGTGTGCTGAGCAAACAAGGTAAGGGAAATGAGAGGCTTGTTATGACACATGGCGTTGATCAATGGGAAATTGATAGTGAAATTATTTTATCGCTGAAAGGGAACTGATAAGAAATTAGAAGCAAAACACCGTTATGCCGTCGGTGGGATCCGAACCCATGACCTCCGGATTTCGCGTCTCCTTTCGGTGTTGTTTATGTTGCGTGTAAGTGTTCGCCAGGGGACTGGAGGCTGTACCTGGAGTGGCTTGCACTTAGGTAGCCATTAAGGCACGCACAGGTGAATGTAAAGCACGGTACAGTCAGCCGCTCCGCTAAGCTACGTGTTTTCAGAACACTTCTCGGTTCAAGTCTCCGGTGTTATGGATCTTGTCAGATGTATCGGCATTCACGCACTCGCATCTCGAAAATAATTATACCGTGACAGCAAATGGTCTTGATCGTTCGTAGCTTCTCGTAGCGCGTAGACGCCTTGACGTCTTCACTAAACCAACAGTGGGTTGATGGGAGGAGTTCACTTTTTAGGAAGCCAGATATTTTCCGCCAGTACAATCAACCTATCCTGATCCCTCCGATCCCCTGTGAAAAATAATAATAATAGCAATGAATAAAATCAGAAATGCATTCCTGTGTGATTTTTCCTCTTCGAGTCCTGATTATTTTATGGCCTCACCTTTTTGCGCCGTCCAATCGAACGGCGTAGTTTGCGCGCCAGTTTCGGGCCGTTCCCGTTTATCACCATCCTTTTCCTTCCCCCCTCGCTCTCTCTCCTCCCGGTGTGCGCCGGCGCGCTTTCCGTCTGGGCGCCTCCCCGGTGCTCTTCAATATTGAAACGCCAGCCCGAAGAACGCCCTCGCCGCTGCCGGCGTGGCTTCTTGAACGAAAGCAATTTCTTCGGGATTTGGGCTGCGGGGGCCATCGGCGCGCGCTCCGCCCGCCGCCGTGCGAGCGAGCGACTCGTAACCCGAACGAGTTGAAATCCCCGACGTGTGTTTCTCCGAAACCGGCGCGCGGTGCCGGTTTGTTTGCTCGCGAAACCTTTTCGCCTTCTCCGCTCCCGCCTCGACCCCCTCTCCCCAGGCTGCTCATCTTTTGCTTTTCTTAGCCCTCGTGAGCGGTCGCCGAACGGAGGCGCTTCGGGATTCACTACTCGCCAAGGTGTTCGATGGCTGCAGCGTCGAGCAATCAGCTTTTGGGCAGGAATTCGAGAGACGTACCGAAGCCACAGCCGACGCCCGCAGTCTGTCAGTGTATCCGGCGAGAGGCGCTCCACCGAGCTCTGCCACTGAGGTGAGCCAGGGATTCGACGCTTACGTCAGGTGTCGCGGCTGCATTTTGAGGTCCGACGCTGGCAGTGTGTTACTCGTCCTGATTATTTTAATCTGCTTTTCAAGAGGAACAAAAAAGGTAATGGTGGAGGCATCAGGCGCGTGTATGAAGAGTTGTTTTACCTCAACGTTCCTACGTTTATACGCTGGTCAGAAATCAAAGTATCTTCGATTAGGGAAAGAAAAAGGAGTGCACAGCTGGAGGGGGCAGAGGAAGAATAACGGGATGGATTCACGGGTGGGCGAAGACTCATTTTTTTTTTCATGCTAGCAATCAATTGCTGGGCTCTCTGATGCACATTTGGTGGCTCTTGTCCTACTAGAGTCCATTATTTTTTCTTCAATTATCTGATTGTTGTTTAAGCTCAACGGACTGTCCAGAACATTTTTCTGTCGTGCTTGACACTGCATAAATTTCGAATGTTGCACGAACGCCCGCCACTAATTTTTGAAAATATGCTTTCCGTGGAGAAAGATGGCTTTTGCGCCAAAGATGCCAGTGCTGGTGGACGTCAGAAAACAGTTCAATGTAGACATCTAGTAAAGTTGTTAACTAATTTTTGAAAGTTAATTTTTTGTTATAAGAGTTGGTCGCCTGGTTGCTGCTAATTGTTTGCGGTCGGCCGTTAGTCATAAGCAATGCAGTTTTAGAATTTCGAAAACATGAATACCATCGGCGCTGTGCCTATAGAAATTTTGGCCATCTTACCTGCTATTCGGAAACCGCGCAGCTACGGTGCGCACACAGTGGCACCTACCAGTGTGCGTCACTTCAAGGCGCATGTGACAGGTGACCTTCTCTGTGCAGCACTCGTTGGATTGCTCGCTAGTGGGTCATCAGCGGGACATGGGCAGCCAACGACTGAAGAGTTCTTGAGCGCCTGAGAATTACTTGTGTGAGAACGACTGTAACTAACGGTCTCACTATTCGGTGCACACCTCAGCAGTGTTGTGGGCGAAGAGATTGATTACGGGGTTTCGCTTATGGCGTTTAAGCTCCCAAAGCGACACAGGCTATGAGGGACGCCTAAATGGAGGACTCCGGATTATTTCGAACACCTGGGGTTCTTCAACGTGCACTGACATCGCACAGTACACGGGCCTCTAGCATTTCGTCTCCATCGAAATGCGACCGCAGCGGCCGGAATCGAACCCGCGTCTTTCGGGTCAGCAGCCGAGCTCCATAACCACTGAGCCACCACGACGGCAAGGGATTAATAGATGGAGGGAGTGAAAAAAGGAAAGGAGAGGAGGAACTTTCATAATGGAGGGCTCCGGATAAATTCAGATCACCTGGGATTCTTCAACGTGCACCGACATCTCACGGAGAAATCACCAGGGCCGTGCAGAGGGCACGGGGATGGGGTTGTTTGGGGAAGGCAAAGGCACAGTAACTGTACTGCTCAAGGTGACCGCGTGACCATCACCGTGAGGGAAGGCTTAGAGAAGAGATTGAAAGAAAGGGGAAAGAGTGTTCGTGGCGGAGGGCTGTGAATTAATATCCACCACCTGGGGTTCTTAAGTGTCCAATGGCATAGCATAGCACACGGGTGTTCTTGAATTTAGTCTCCAGCGAAGCGCGGCCGGCTGGTATTGTGTCGAACAACCCTGCTGTCGCAACAGCCTTGAAGCTGGCTACGCCGCATGGAGGTCTGCCCTATTTGCTTCTTTTGCGGTGAAACTCTGAGCACCACTGCGGATATGAGATGCGTGTCGCCAGAGATGGACTCGCCCATGCGCTGTGAATGCCGGCACATTTGCAACCACGGAGCCCTCTGGACTACAGCATCCGATCCTACCGCCAGGTCTCGCTCTACTTCCCAGCTGGAAACCTCGCTCAGGCATTGGACTCCGTGTGTATCCCGCGCGCAACGTTCAGTTTCTCTTGGCTGCGGTCCCGGCGCCCCGTAGAGGGCCGCTCCTGACCACATGTCCTGTGGCGGGACTTATTTTAAACGGGCCGCCGCCGCCGCCGACGACGACGACGAGGAACAGGCTCGCCTCCCAGAGGGGCACTCGCCCCCGTCGTAAACACGCCGGGGCCCCCGACGCGGGAGCGGCCCACGATGATGACTCCGTCCGCAGCCGTGCTCACGCTGGCGCTGCCGAAAAATGCGCGCCTAGTAACTCCGTGAAAACAAACAGCTCCCCAAGAATGCAACAGGAACATGGCAGGGGTCTCCATACGGTCCGAAACTGGACTGCGGCGCTAGTCACGCCACAGGGTTCGTTTCTCTTCCTTTTTTTTTCTTTCACCACTTTTTTATTTGGATGACAAGGGAGAGGGGAAGGGTGGAGGGGTGGCATGTAGAGAGGTTTCTTTTGCTTGAAACTAGCATACCGTTTCAACTCGACAGTGTTAAGGAGCTCGTGTTGCAGAAAATCCGGCGTTGTCGGCGTCGTTGACTGTGAGCCAGAAATCCCCTAAAAATCCCCAAAGAAGCAACCTAGGATGCAGGTGGGTCACCTAGGTCACGTGACCTTGTGGCGTCATCACAGCCTGCCCACCGGGCTGTGAGCAAACTGCGCACCGTGGCAGACGGCGGTTATATGAATGATTGGTCTCGAGGGGTTGCTTTGGAAGAGCTACCTGGGTCGCAGGCCTCACCAGTGGCAGAACTTGCCGTTGGAGGGCAGTGGCGCATCGCTTAACGGCTCCACCACTGCACCAAGAGCTGTATGAGGACTCCCAGGGATCAGTGAATGTTAAGTGGAGAATGAGAACGAGATTTCTGCATACATGGGCATTAACCCACAGAAGCTACCGCGTCATACCGTTAAGGCAGAAATTTTCCCTCTAGTATGTTTTTTTTCTCTTCGTTCGTTCATTGGCTATATCAACTGCGTTGATTGGGGATCGCTTATTTTGATGGGAGGTTATATGCTGTTGCATCGTCCCCGAGCATGTTGAAACGTTCGAAAGGGGCAAGCCATCATTTGTGGTTGCTTGATTCACATCATAATCCTCTTTCTTCTTCTCTTCCCTTTTCCCAGTGCAGAGCAGAGGGCCAGATAATGATCCTGTAGACAGAGCTCTCTGTTTTTCCCCTAATAAACCACTTTCTGTCTGGTCCCACATTATGTGGAGTTCCTTGTCAAGGTCAGTTGGACGAGGTCAGTACGAATTCAGTAAACAGGTGTCGCACTGAGCAGCTTCATGGTGCCCTATAAAGAGCGATATCTAACAATTTTTGCGCCTCTCTGAGAAACATGCTGTGCGTGGCTATAGGCATTCTTCACTCTGCTCTTTTTCTGAGAGCGAATCTCAGCATTACCTCTATTAAAATTTCAGGTGTTCTCAATTATTCTCATTTGTTTTTTCTATCTATAATGATCTAGTGTGTAGCGACCGTAATTTTATCGTAAGAATGGGAACGTGTACTCGAGGTAGCGTAGTGCTCGGGGCGTGCCTGCGTGAAGAAGAGTAGGCTAGTGGGCGGCGAGGTGATGCTCACAGGAAACTGCAGCGCTTGACGCGTAAGGCATAAGAAGAAATGCGCAGTGTCACTCGACCGACTGATTACTGAATGTTAAATGTATAATGGAAGGACGTGTACGAAATCAACGAGAAAATAAAAAACTGTGCTTTGATGAATCCTTCTCGTTTTGTGCCACCCCCGTGCATTTATCAATAAGCTTTTTTTCTTACAATCGGAGGTATTGGCTGCTCATTAAGATACAAATAATCTGACCGATTAGCATCGACCGTATCTTTTATTTTTTGTGTTAAAGTTGCTTTGTTGTTCAAAATCTGAAGTGGCAATGCACTGCTGTCATGCTGGCAATTACTCGTCGCTAAAATTTTTAGCCAATGCGCGACGGCTCGTCAACCAGCCTCATTCGGTGCTTTTTTTTATCCAAAGGCAATGAGAGCAGCGATCTGTTTTTCAATGCTGTGTTGCTCAAATAACATTGGCTTACAACAGATGACGACAGAAAGATAGAATCTGGCGTGGTATCTGAGGGAAAAAATATTCCCGTTTTCGCTTTTGAGCAGCTCTGTGCATTAAAAGGTTAAAATGCAAGTGCGTCACCGTTTTGAAGCTGTGAAATGAATCCACCGTTTTTAAGCGCACGGAAAGGTGGCCGGTTGCGCTGTACAGTTCGCTTGCCTAAAGGACGTACTTGATAGTGCAGTTCGCGCGCACAAACAGACGCATGTGGATAGCAGCCACCTGTCAACGTTTCCTTCACGCCAGTGCGGGACTGCAGCACACTGAGAGAGCACTTGCAAGCAGCAGAACTAAAAGTTTTTGGAAACTTCCAGGATGAAAACACGTCTGCGTCATACTCGCAACTCTGTTTCATTTGTTGCCCTACTCATCCATCTTAATCTCGCCACTCGCAGGCAGCTGTCAATCGTGACGCGATTATCGCGGACATGTCGGTGATAAATGCGCAGTCTGCCTCGCTCTTCTTTGCCCGTCCAGTTTTCTCGCTTCCTACGTTCTGAAAACTCTCTGCAGAATCTGGCCGGTTGCCGCTCTCGGCAGTGAGAGACAAACGAAACAAAACTTATTAACACAGTAAAAGCGGGGAAGATATCAGTTCGGGTTTCTCCTAACCGGTTCTGCTCTAAAGTGGAAACTGATTTGTTCGGACCAGGCTTCTTGTGGCCTCTGCATATCTTTCTGTTTTTCCAAGTTCAGCGAAGTTGTAGGTGTTTTCTTTCGAACCGGCATTTAGCGCATGTTCTATTTCGTTCGTGTCACTGCACATGAGTGAGCTTGTGTCTAAACTCTTATTCGGAAGTTGCGGTGCCCTTTTTTTGCTTTTGTGCCTGCCGAAAGCGCTCTGTCTGTCCGCGGAACTTTTTTTTTTTTAATTTCAAACCACCAAAAGTTCAACTCTTTCTTCTCTCCGCTTCCCGCGCAGACACGCAAGCTCTACAAAAATGGGATTCGAGTGTGGGCGTCCTTCGTTTCAATTTCCCGCCTCAGACGACCCTACTTTTTTTCCCCAGTTTCTCGTTATTATTTTTTCTTCTTTAAGTTCTTTTCGCTGCAACAAGTAAGAGGCATCCTCTCCTCGGGCTTCTTCCCGTTCCTGTCCCTACTGCCCGGTTCTTCCCCGAGTTCCCTCCTTTCTTTCTGTTTGCTTTTCTCCTATTTTTTTTTCGCTTCTTATCAGCTTCTCGGAGCGCGTAAACAGATGGATATACTTTGACGGTTTCGCGTCAGGGCGCGCCGCTGCCGAGCATTAGTAGCGCAGCAAGTGCCGCAATAGATAGCGCCGTGAAAGGGATGCCCGCCGCGCCTGGCTGCGCGGCGGCCTCGATGTGCTTGTTTATTTCCACTGTTATTACTCCTCCGGCCACCGCCTTCCTTGAACCGCGTTTTATTATTTGGCCCCGCTGCTTTGCCTCCGTGTCCTTCCATCGCCATAACCGTGGCTGTTTTTGCTTGTTCCCCTTCTTGTTGCTCCGCCTTTACGAGTTTCCTCTGCCTTTTGCTGCTTGTTTTTCATTTCCATTTAAAATTTGCAGCGCTCCCGCGGTAAAGACCTCGAGTGTTGAGCAGCGAACCTTGCTTTTTATGCCTAATACTTGTTTGGTTGCTTTGAATTGGTTCTTTTTTTATCTTCCGGACATTTTCCTTTTTTTTTTCCCCCTCTTCCTTCATGCTTCCAGAGTTCGTGTCTCGGGAGCGGAACGCCGCACAGACGCGCGCACAAAAATAAGACGGCGACACAAAGTACGCGCTGCAGAGGATACGCAAGGGCTCGCTCCTGCGAAGGTTGTCTCGGGCGCTAAGACAGCGGGTCGAGGAGAAGAAAATGAAGGAAGCACAGTGAAGTAAAAAGAGAACCTACAGGGCTCACAAACACACAATCGCGGATTCTTTTGTGCCTGTACGCGTAGGTGGGCGCCGCCTTGTCGAAGTACAGAGGACCGACCAACACAGCTGGGAGCGGTAGCGAAGAGTGGCGCTGGCCAGCAACACCCCCGTGCCTCGGCTGCCGCTTTTCCATTGTGCTCTGTTTTTAACTCTCTCTCTCTCTCTCTCTCTCTCTTCGTCCACAGTTTCGTGTTTTCATTCGGCCGGCTTGTTCAAAGCGCGGACCCATAATGGCTTTTCCTTCGCCAGTCCCGGACAGGGCGGCGAATCCTAGCGCCGCGGGGACACTGTTACGATCCCGCTGTTACGATCAGCCGCCATCGATTTTCTGTTACAGCTAGCGGGGGGAGCGGCCGCAGCGGGCTTGTACCGCTCGCCGGCGCTCTGACTGCGTCCTCGCCTGTCGTGTGCCCCGGGCTGGCGGTGTGCGTCCTCCCCCGCATTCCCTGGACGGAGGTGAAGGCACCGCGCAGAGGGAGAAGGCGTCCCGCGAAGGTATATACTATACATCGGCGGTGTCGTAAGTCCGGAGCCCAGATCAGCGGATGCCGCGTCGTCAGAGCGAGCCTGCCACGTTCTCGACAGGTTTCGAAACTGTGCGGTGTCTCTGGACTCCTGCGAAGAGATAAAACGAGGCGGTCGCCGCCGTTTTAAAATGGCCGAAGTGAGAGCTCCATCGACCGCTGTCGACCCGTCTCCTATGCCGAGCGGCAAAACTCGTGATATTGCGGAAGATTTGAACCGCTTCGTACCGGCGTTTTAGCGCAAGCCTTTACCCCAATACGCCGTTCTAAAACACTGTCTTGTCTCTCACGTTTTTCTCTCCCCTCAGATTTGCATGCGCACTGTAAGCTCTAGGAGCACGCGGCGTAGGACGTGACCTTAGTGCTTCCGGCTAGTAAAATATTTGTAACGGTTTTACTCTATGCAGCTGTCCCTCAGAGTCCCTTGAAGCCTTGAAGCTTGTTGTAATGGTTACGTGAATTTTCCATTAATCTGGAAGAGTCAGAGCTTATTGCTACTATTTGTGAAAACAGTTGAACTGCTTATGGAGCTGGTTTTCTTGCGTGCGTACACGTGCAGGCGTGTGTGTATTTGTGTTTGTGTGTGGGTAGGGGGGGGGGGGGATGAGTGGGTTCAAGGGGGAAGGGAGGTACGGTTACTGATTGCCGAAAACATAATTTAGGAGGGCCGGCCGTACACGTAACATGGTACAGGAGCCAAATATGTACTAAGCAATATTTCGGCATGAAACGGAGACTGTACGCTTAATAACCTGAAGGAAAATATCTTTTTCGGCACACGTTAACGATGTACGCAAGGTTTTGATCGCTGTAGAGATGTCAAGAAATTCACTTTGCACTGAAGCATCGCCTTCGGTTGTCCCGTGGGGAGGGAGCTGATCAGAGCCGTGACCGGAGCTTTGTGAGTCGCGTGTCTGCCGATTCTTTCGTCCCTAGTGAACACGCCCCAGGCAAAGATTCCAGGCTGACGCCTAATGAATTTCTTCCTTCTTACGATCTAGTAGAGCGCGCGCGCCTATTAATGACCATTAGGCAGAAAGTGCGGCCACGTGTAATTAATCATTAGCCTATAATTAGTGCGCATCGATTCTGGCGTTCGATTCTTCCGTTTCTGTACTTTAGTGTCTTTCGGGCAGCTAAGAAAAAGCGTTATTTCTAGGTTTTCAGCTCTATCTTCGCTTTAGTTCAGCTTTGAGTATTTTGCTTGGCGTTTAGGGAGGACATACGCACTTCTCTCGGTGAATTCAAAGCTTCTTACACCGCCTCGCCGTGACAACCATTTGCGCAAATGCATTTTGTTTCAACTTACGAGTCTAACATGCAAACATGAAGCCTATTTCAGAACTCAGAAGATGCGAAGGCACTTTAAAGGTGAATGACGCTTAGCAGCTGAGTTCACGAGCTAAACGTGTCTAACAGGGTACCTATATGAGCGTTCAGCCAAGGGACACTCTTCAGTAAAGATTGTAGTACTTGATAACCAAACATTAATAAGGGTTTGTCACAACATTCACTAGCTTGTTAGCATCTGCAGTTAGTGACGCAGTGTTATTAACATTCCCTAGCTAAAACAATAAATCCAGACCTAACCTGTCATTTATGGTCTAGTAACAAGACCACATTCGGCCTCGAAGCTCTTGCTCAAAGTTCTTTTGGAGAGCGATACAAAGAGTTGCTTGCAAGTTATTAACGAGCAGTCATAATTAAGGAAGCGTTAATTGGTGAAGTAAACAGCAGCAAGGCATTAACAAGCTTTTAGCATGAAGCCACTGTTACTAAATTCTTGCCCACACTTTGGCATCCTCCTCGTATGCGGGAAGTGCGTGGTTCGATCCCCAGTGGCGCCCGGTACCAACCGGTGATACAAAGAGTGCAAGCTTTGCCTTGGCCTGATGCTCGGCCTTATCTCGGGTGAAATGCCTCGGTAATGCGTGGGTCTACCACCACGCCTTGCGTAGACGACAAATACGTTGTGTCATGTCACTCTTTAGCCAAATCTACCCTTGCGCCGTTAAAACTCATCATCGTCATCAACACCTTACCAACTCTTAAAAGTGTGTAGCTTATGGTTCTTCTATGTTTAGGCAAAGCGGCCTAAGGCACATGTAGTTCGCCTCATTCAGCATGCAAATTGAGTGTGTGCACTAACTCTCAGCCAGTGAATCATGCGTGAGTTACTGAGCAGAAATTTGGGCTAGTTGGAACTCATTCATAATTTCTAGCGCTCAAGAGAAAAAACGGGAGGAAAAAATGTTTTCATACGTGACTGTCTTCGCGATAATCGTAGAAATTTTGGCGACAAAGTGAAGGGTGTGCGTTTTCACTCTCCAGCTGTAATTTAATTGCTTTTTCGAAAATGAGTAATTTTTTTCTGTCTCTTGAGAAGCGCAGAATTTTCACTGCGTGAGAAGAAACGAGAGTTCTGCTAAAAAGTTCACTTATTGAGCGTGGAGTGTCACGGTTGGTATTACCTTCGCATGATGTTGGTAATGAAACATACATTGAACCCCGCCGCGGTGGCTCAGTGGTTATGGCGCTCGGCTGCTGACCCGAAAGACGCGGGTTCGATCCCGGCCGCGGCGGCCGAACTTCGATGGAGGCGAAATTCTAGAGGAACGTGTACTGTGCGATGTCAGCGCACGTTAAAGAACTCCAGGTGGTCGAAATTTCCGGAGCCCTTCACTACGGCGTCCCTCATAGCCTGCGTCGCTTTGGGACGTTGAACCCCAATAAACCAAACCAAACCATACATTGACATCATTATGTGCGCAGGAATAGCGCATTACAGGTATATACATAAGAAAGTTCCCGATGAGCGAGTGTATACCTTAGGGTCTTGCGACATTTCAAACCTATTTAAACTGAATTCTACAGCTATCGTGGGGAAACGCTACGCCTACTGTGCGGACCAATTAAAACTGCGTCGATGGCTCCCATGTTTCGAAAATTGCGCCAGGCCTCAAGTTACGCGTTCACTTCTCTTTCTTCGTAATTTTTTTTTTCCATCCCTCTTCCTCCCCCTCGGTCCGTCGTGCCGAGGCACGAATGCCGCCGTAACTTTAGTCCAACTGTCCCGTCTCATAATGAACCTTTCTTTCCTCTTTTCCTCACAGTGTTCCCTTTTTCGGCGGGCACGAGTCGCGGAGTTTTCAAGAAACGATTTAATTATTCGCGCAGCCATTACGGAGCAGCGCTGCGTCGGTGCTGCGTCCGCGCCTCTCATCAGCGCCGGTAACTCGTCCGGAACAAAACGTGCGCCGCCGTCCCGAGGTTTTCTTAATTAAGAATACTTGATGACTTTGCGCTGCGCGGTCGCGTGCTGCGTGTTTCGCCTCCTCCTCCTCCTCCGGAAAAGCAGCGTCGGAACAAAGAAACGCGCACCGCGGCGCCTTTTGCGGCGAACCCGCGCCGTTCTCGCGATGCGGGCGACTTCAGACGTCTCCATCTCCACGCTGCCACTATGCGCGGCCGCCGTCCGAGCGTTCTGCTCCATTTCGGCCCGCATTGTGGCGCCTCCGTTTGGCTTTTTAATGCGCCGGAGCACTGCGGGGTCCAGACAACGAGGTCGTGTCCGTTGATTGTTTGTTGCCCGTAACCGCGTTTAGTGTTTTGTAATAAAAGTAGTACACCAATACCAGTAGTACTGAGGGCTCTTTGGCAGTTCATTATGGCGCAGATTGTATAGTATAGTATAGTATAGTATAGTATAGTATAGTATAGTATAGTATAGTACAGTACAGTACAGTACAGTACAGTACAGTACAGTACAGTACAGTATAGTATAGTATAGTATAGTATAGTATAGTATAGTATAGTATAGTATAGTATAGTATAGTATAGCATAGTATAGCATAGTATAGTATAGTATAGTATAGTATAGTATAGTATAGTATAGTATAGTATAGTATAGTATAGTATAGTATAGTATAGTATCGTGTAGTATAGTATAGTATAGTATAGTATAGTATAGTATAGTATAGTATAGTATAGTATAGTGTAGTGTAGTGTAGTGTAGTGTAGTATAGTATAGTATAGTATAGTATAGTATAGTATAGTATAGTATAGTATAGTATAGTATAGTATAGTATAGTATAGTATAGTATCTGCATGGTTCGATTGCGTACATTGAAGTTTATGGAGTAGGGGAGCAGTGCATTACTTCTTATAGAGTCTGAAGAGATTACAGTGGGGTGAAATATAGAGCATGCTATCACATACAGCACTTTACCGACGATTGATAGCGTGAGTTTTTTTTTCTTGTTTCTGTATAGTATAACTAACATCCATTAACCTCCTGTCCGCTGCATTCTCGCTTTCTGTGCCGCATCCTGAAATTTGAGCGATGTTGAAGTAGTACGTTCTGCGGACTCTGTTCAGCTCTGTGCTATGGGTCCATTTCTCCGCGGGAGCCCATTCGCCAGCCGTAATAACGTGGCCTAATTCTTGTCCAGGTTCGAGCAGCAACAGTTTTAATTATTTCGCAGCACCGTGTGCTAACGTCTTCGTTCTATACGATGCGCTCCTATCAATTCGTATGTGTATTACAAACGAACCCAAAATGAAGAAAAACAATTAATACTTTGTTCAAGACAGTTCACGTTAACTGATTGCTCGCGGTAAGGGATAGATACTAAGTGTTACGCTGTGTGTCATAAATAAAAGGAAGCTCTGGTTGGCATAGCTGGTTGGCCCGAGCCTTTCCTAATGCGAGAATTTCCTGAGACATGCAGAGAAGAACGAAGTGCACCACACAATGCACAGCACTGACAACTTCCGAAGGAATCACTGTGCACCGGTTACGAAAACCAAAGTACCAAACACTGCAAGATGCTGAAGCCAAGAGTGAGATGACAAAGTCAGCCAAGAAGATGCCACACAGGAAGGCCCGAGTAACAAGGAATAAATTGTGGCTGAACGTTTTGCTCGGGTCAGTTGGTTCGGAAGTATGGTATCTTCCAGCACGGAAGCGTATTATCTTCTTGACTCTCTTTATGTCATAACCGTACTGGTTTCAGCATTTTGCAACGTTTGCTACTTAAGATTTTGTAACCAGCGTGCAGAAGTGGTCAGCCTTGTGTACTGCTTCGTTTTCTTCCTTTTCCACTGCGTGTTAGCTAATCGTAGCAACTTTATTTTAAAGTCAAATTAAGTTGGTGCCCTGTTCGACTACAGCCTGCTTATATCCGGCTCGACTCAGTTCAGCCAAGCTATCCAAGTTGTTGCCCCCCACACCATACCTCAACTATAGCTTGTGTGTCTCGTTCGGGCCGCACGCTTCATGATGTTCAGTTCCATAGTGCAGCAAGAACTCAGGACAAACACAAGCGCTAATTTCCACTAAGGATTTATTTGGTGCACACCGACTCAGGGCAGTATGCGGTGTCCCGGACTAAGGATACCGACCATGCAGCAGGGTTTATTTTTACCCTCAAGCTCTCTTTGATTAAAGTTTTTCACCACCACCACCACCAGGGCAGTATGCCAACCGGTTAAACGTGTTGCGTTTGCTTTTCAAGGTGATTGTTCAAAAATTATCTTGTCTAATCTGACACGTATCGTTTTTTATTCATGTATAAAATTCTGTGTGCACCAAATAAAGCCCTAGTGGAAGTTAGCGCTTGTGTTTGTCCCCTGAGTTCTTGCTGCGCTATGGAACATAACGCATACCCACTAGCCCGAGCTATCACCTTGTTAAGCTTCATGGCTCTTTCCTCGTTGGCGTTGCATAAACCTCCTCGCAGCGCCGCCCCTCCTCCTCCGCTCTAAGGGTGTGTTCCTCGTATTTTCCCATTTTCGTTTATTTACTGGATGTTTCTATTGCACTGATCTGTGCACCTCGTTTGAATTATTCGCAGCGGCGACTTGGGCTTCCCCGCGTTGAACTTACAGTGATACCGCGAAACCGTTACCACGCTCAGCAATTGCCGGATAAGTGTTGTATTCGGTATTCGAGGGAAAAGGCAAGAAATTAGTTTACGTTCTGAGCGCATGCAGCGTGAAATAAACAAACTGGATGCACCATCAGTATTCTCTCTGTAGACTTTTTCAGAGCTGGATTCACACCTTCTAGGACAGTGGCAAGCAGTAGGTCAACTGCACACATATTTTCCTCTGGTGCAAAGTAAGGAGTGCAAACATTGTAGGAAAACCCAAGTCGCCGCTACGAATAATTCAAATAAGATGCACAGATCAGTGCGATATAAACATCCAATAAACAAACGAACAGGGGGGAATAAGAGGAACACACCCTTAGAGCGGAGCAGGAGGGGCAGCGCTGCGAGGAGGGTTATGCAACGCCAACGAGGAAAGAGCCAGCTTCATGATGCTTGCAAACTAGCGAAACCAGCCTGCGCGTCAAAATGCCCTAGCGCACCTTTTTCCAACTGCAGCTTGGCGAATGTGCGTTTTAAACGCTGAACGCGGCGGTTGGCTTCCTCCCGGCATGCGCGTATTCCTTCCACGGAGCAGCACTTTTGCCGAGAGCTCCCGGCCAGGTGTGCGGCTTGACGCTGTGCAGGCGCCGTTTCGCCGGCTATCTGCGGCGAGCCCCGCGAAGTGTGCGGCCCCGGCTCGGCGAAGGGCGGTTCTTTACTCGAACTCCGGGCCGTCCGGGACAGATTCCAGGGACCGACGTTTGGCGTTCGCTTCGCGCTGAAAGTGAGGCGAGCCCCGGCCGCTTTTTCTTTATCTGGAAAACTCCGGAAAACAAGCCAGTTTCCGGGAAAAGAGGCATTTGCAGCTGCCAGTGAGCTTTCGACAGCTCCTGCGGACGACATTACGGTGTTGAGGGGAAAATTGAGGCGAGTGCGGGGGAGGGGTGGAAAAAAAAAAAAGAAGTGCACTTAAGTTTTTCTCTCTTTTTTTTTTGCGCTTTCGCCATTCTCTTATTATCTTCGTCGGGTTCCCTTAGTGTACTTTCAGGAAGAACTGCTTCGAGCGGTGCGGAAAATGCTCTGCTTACATTAATACGTCCGTATACTTCCCTCAAGCGCAGCCTATAGGGACGGAGTCACCGAACCCACTGATGGAATTTAATTGTGTTATAAACTATGAGTGAAAGTGAATGACTGATGAAGCGTTTTTAGCAGAGTAGTTGTGATAGTTTGCACTAGTAATCATTTCATCTAATACTATTGTTAATTGTTTTTGAAGACTTTGCTTTTCTCGCCTCTGAGTTGTTCTTGAGTGGTTTCTGCCTATACGTACACGCCATGGTCCCCTAGGCGGGCAAATGCGGATGTTTTGCGCAAAAAAAATGTAATCATAAGTTGACTAACTTCTGCAAGAATTTCTGAGGCATAGCTTGCGCTTGTTTTCAAATATACTTTTCCAGCTCAGTTGATTTAATATAGCTTCGCATTTCAGAACTACACCCTAACTGAAAAGGGACGCCATAGCAGTGATCTTCGGCTTGATTTCGACCACCTATCGTCCTTTACCGTGCATTAATCTTAGAGCATTTAGTTATCTCCGCCCCAGTTCAAAGGGTTGGCGAGGAAAAACTGATGTTACAGTGTGTTGATATACAGAGTGTTGTTGCACCTACGCAATTTTTTAAGCTAGTCTTTTTTTTTTACTTAGCAGAGCGTTTTATTCGCTATAGTGCCGTCGCCGATGGTGGTCACCAGAAAACGTCTCAGGGGTGTTAATTTCGAATCGAATAACCTAAAACCTAATTATTTACTTTTCAAGACTACTGTTGAACTCCTCATTCACTCTGAGGTCTGTAGCTCGCCATTGGTGATACTCATACCAATGGTGGGCCTTATTCTTTTGCACAGACAAAACCCAGGAGCAGAATAGGACATGCAGCCACGCCCACCAGCGCGCGTCATCCGGAGGCTAGTGTGTCACGTTCTCTTTTTCGTGGTCACGTGCCGCCGCCGCATCCGGTCCGGCCATGGAGCTTTATAGCGGGGAGAGATATATAGATGTCGCCATCTGTATTTAAAACGAAGTGCAAGTGTCGTCATCCCCGGCCGTTCTGGCAAGCAAACTGCGTTACAAGAAAAATTTTTGCGCGCAGATCTCTGGGACTAGGCAACAACGTCACTCACTTGTAAAACAGTTATCCCGAAGTTCTTTTCGGTATGGGCGTCAAGATATTGAATTGAGTGGCGGGGAAAATTTTTAGATACACATTTGCTTGGCAATAAATGTATGCCTTTTTTTTCTGCCGGACAAACGTGAGCACAGCCACAAACAGCCACATCATCGATTTTTGGTGAGAAATTAAGCCGGACGGAGCTGCCCTCAGTGTCCCTGCAACTGCGGCCTCCACGGCTGGATATCGAGCTCGTGGTCCAGGGTTCATCAGCTGAACGCCTAAGCCGCTTAACCACCCACGTGCGCGTGCTTGCTGCTTCCTTCCGGCGAGTCCCCCTTTTGCTCCGTCTCGTGCGTTGCCATGTGCTCACCTAGTGGACTGCATGTTCGCGCGGCATGCTTCCCGCTGCGGCGCAGCTATTACGTCAAAAGGGGCGCCGCCGGGTCGTGTACCGTGCCGCTCCGTGCAGTTTCGCTTCCTCTTGGAGGACGTGATTACACCAGCGCTCCCCCCCCTCCTCCTGCGCCGGGGGTGCCTGGCGCGGGCAAGGCGAGGAGGCCGGCTCCCGTGGGACGTAGACTTTGCCCTGGGTGTGGTCCCGGGCCTCGGGAACCGTTACGCTGGCTTCGGCCACCAGCGCGCACGTCCGAGCGAGGAATAGCCTTTTTTTCCCTCCTTTCCCGGCGCGCTGCCGCACGTGCCCCCGCGCGCTGGTCCTCGGCCACGAAGTGCGCCGTGGCGGGGTCGATGACGAGCAGCTCTTTCTCTTCCAGCGGCCGCTGTCTTGCCGCGCGTGTGGCCGTCTTTCTGTACGTTTGTGCTTTCCGTCGCCCGACCAGTGCTCTTCGTGCGGCCGCTGCAACGCGCCCGCCGCGTATCTCCTTCCAATAGGGATGATCTATCGGACATTGGGCGCCGGCCTCCATTAATGAGTGATCCGCTGCCCTTCTCGGCAGGCTCCGCCTCCACGTCGCGAGCCAGGCTGCGAGGTCTCTGCAAGAGGGGCGATCTGTACCGCGCCACGGCCTCTCCGGTGGCTCGGCGAATGGCCGAGCGGATCTCTCCGTTCCACCCTTCGGACCTCCGTCTTTTCGTCTTCTTCTTGTAGCAGTCTTTTTCGTACTGTGGTGGTCTGCATTATTGAAGACGAATTCTCACCTGCGAGCTAACTTGGTCCAATTTTCTTTCGCTCTTGCGTCGTGTATAATCCCTCATGCGGGTAGAACAAGGAAATTTGTTTACGTGATGCCTCATAAGCTCAGGCAGAATATGTGCTAGTTGATAGTAAGCAATTAATAAGCATTGAATTTGGGATACAAGGCATAAAAAGTAAAATTATCTGTCACCAGCCGCCTTTTGTCTGCTCAGAAATACTTCCCAAGGCCACACCTCAGCTTCGCTTGTTTCAGCACGCAGTTATCTCTGGATCAGTTCGTAGGAGTGCAGTCTGATGTTTATAGCATTGCCTAAATGTGCATGATTCTTATATATACCATTAACGTCGCGCTTTCGCCAGATAATCAGCATGATAAGCAGATCGTTTGCTCTGACAGTGCGATGACAAAGGTGGAGGCGTCAGTGTTCTTTCCTGAATGGTACACCCGCATGCATCCGAGAACCGTGCAACGGACGCTTTGACGCTTTCAAGAAGACCGGTAAATTTCTTTCCTCAACGGGCGTCGATTCCACGACCGTTCGCAACTTGGACGAGCCTTCGACTCGAGAGAAGGGTCCCATGTTGAAAGATCGGCGTTACAGGCGGGTCAGGTAATAAAAGGAAGGAAAACCATGAAGCTTAATTCGTGCCCTGTCTTGTGCGCTGAGACAGCGAGACACGGGATAAAGGAGAAGAAAAAAAGACAATTTATCAGGCACTCGGAAGCGTTGCTCGGAAATTCGTCTGGCGCTGATACCTGCTTGAAGCTTTCAAATTTTAGTACGCATTCCTGTGAGGTGACGAACGCAAGAAATCTTCCTCGACGTTTACAAGCGGCTGCGCATCAGGTGGTGAATAGGCGCTCTCTGCGCTAGCCAAGGGAAACGCATTGTTAAGACTAATTATTGATCGTAGAAGGCGTCGCGCTGTTACTCTATTAGTGCTACGGTACTATTTCGATGGGTAAACCCCGAGCAAGATCTTGCGATATATGTCAGTTTGTGCCAAGTATCTTGCGATGTTTGTGGGTTTGCGTCAAGAGAAATATATAACTAAAATTAAATCAAACAAATTGTGGTTGGGAGCCTAACCCGGGGCGGCGCGAAAAGATCAGCTTCGCTGGCCAGTGCTCCAGAGCACTAGGCTATCGCCGCAGCCGAACACGGCTCGTGTTAAACTGAAACACACTCTCGCGCTGTGCACGATATGGCGCCATACCCTTAAGGCGGAGCTTGGATCAGATATCGCCGATCTTCGTCTCAAGCATGCTTGGCCATTAAAACCGAGCCTCGAACCGAAATCAAAGCTGGAGTGAAAACGAAAGTTCTTGTCCACCTAATTCCCATGCGGCCTAGCCAGGCTGAAACGTCCGTAATTTTTTTTCTCCCTCTCTTAGCGCAAATATCTGAGCTGTAAGGAACCATCCACATTGATCCTGCATCACTGCATTCCTTACAATTTTGAGAAAATTTAAGGCATAATTCTCTTTTCTTTTCTACAGTAAGCAGATAGAGTAATGATATACGCTCTTCGAGCATCGATGGAGGATTACTCTGGGATTTTGTCCTCGTCATAGAGAAATAAAAACAATGCTGGCGCTCCAGGCAGCGGGTCTTCGAGTAACGGCGTGGGATGATGCTGTTCAACACGCCACCGGGCGCTTATCGCAAAAAACTCCGCGCACATTCGTCGCTGACGCAAGCCGAACTTATACGGAGCTGTCACACGCGATGTGTGCGCGGGCGTATAGGCGGACGCCATTAGAGGGTCTTTCGCAAGACCCGGCGCGAACATGCTCGCGGCATTTGCGCCTGCCGCTCGCGGAGACCAGCGGCAGCTCCGGCGCATTACGAGGTTCTGGAAGAACGGCGCTCGACACAGCTCGCGCAGTGGTGCGCGGCTGAGCAAGTGCGAGAGGACTCCGTCGCGAACGTGGGAGCCGGGAGAGTGCGAGGGAGAGGAGGGGAAGGGTTCGTGTCGACGGGAAGGGCCTATCACGTCGCGCAGCGCCCGAAACTGCGGGCTTTCAAAAATTGAAGCGTGCCGTGCCGCCTGTCTCTTTAAAGGCGGAACGAGAGATCCTCGCCGGGGGACTGCGGCGTGGCCTAAATGGAGACGGCGTCGCACGTGCCGAAAGCCGAGGTGTTATCGCACCTTTTTTTTTTTTCTGCTTTCTGGCGAGATCCTACCCCTTTTCCTTTAACGCCCCGTCCTTCCTTTCTTTGTTTTTTGCCCCGGTTTGCGCCGCGTGTCTGCGTGGCACTGTTGGGCACACGCCCCGGAGAGAAACGCCACACCCTAGGCTCGGCTGCCCCGGTGCCGTCGGCAGTGCCGTTCACTCAGTTCCTGCCAGGGCCCGGATAGCCCCGCGAAACGCCGTGTCTCGGACTACATTTGTCGTAGAGATTTTTCTTTGTCGTCGAAAGGCTTATTCCCAGACAGGTGCCGTAACTTTAGAGCCCGATTAGTTCCCATATTTGTATCGGTATTTCGATTCTTACAAAAAAAAAAAACGATGCAGGAAGGTGCAAAATGCAACATTTCAGTAATGTTTGACGAACTTTTCAAAGCCGAATAAAAACAGAACTTCGAAAGATGTTTACACAAGTTCACAATGCAGTGCGTAGCAAATCTGCACACTTAAGCGATACTGCAGTCGCACCCCAAAAACAAGTGCGTCCAGCAACTTAAGATCAGACGACAAAAAGTACGACGTCTCGCAAGATATGCGGGTTGTAAGCAACGCAACATATGCTTAAGAGCGATTTGAACGGGTATAAGATCAATTCACTCAACGGTCATTGGAAAAAGCTATCCCAAGCCTACAGTCACCTCTTGCTCATGATTTTTGCGATGTGTTTGTGCAGTTTATCTCCTCCTGCCATACCTTCATGAGAGGCTGCAGGATAAGAAAGAAAAATAAAATAAAACGATATGAGGTTGTGTAACGATCTCCACTAAAACACGTTTTAGTGAGACCAACAAGGGACCAGAACGCGCCCTGTTATTATGGTAGAAACATAAGGGACCTCGCCTCATAATGACAAAATTAGGCACAATAATATCTATGAAACGAGGATTTATAGTTGTAATTTGCTATTGACGATCGCAAAAGTTCAAGTAGCAGGAACGTCCTCGGTGAAATGGTGTATTTTGCGCAATGTGTGTTGTCTTCCTATTTCTTGCAAACTGCACGTTCTATTTTATAATGGTTTGCCCACTGTTCATTGTAAAAAATGAAAACGTATATGTTGAAAAACGGCGCTGTCTCCGCTTTTTCGAGCTGGCGGTTCGAGTTGTCTTCCGTAGATGGCGCCTCAGTGCCTTGCATTTAGCGGTAGCCACGGTTCACTAAAGCTGTCGTAGGCAGGACGTACTATCGCTATCAAAAGCTTTCGGGGTGTTAGTGTGCACATTAGCGTGCTGAAGCGAAACTGGATGCGACGAATGTTGAACCTCTGTAGTCTCTGTGTGTGGGCTCGAGCCGTATTAATTTTGGTTTCCTCATTTTTTTCGCCGTGCAATCGTTATCGCGCTCACCTAAGGCGAATTCCAGATTCCTGATACGTAAAAACTAACCGAAATCTTAATAGAGCCGAGCTAATTGTAAATCGAAAAATTGTCCTGAAAAATATGCTACTGCGTTTCCTCGGCAGTACTGCTTCGGTATCAAGCATCTTTGGCACTAAGCTTTTCCTAGCGCCAAAAATATGTGTTTAAATTTCATTTGTCGGTCCCCGAAACGTTCACCGTTCAGACCTCGGTGTTCGGTTGCATGCCTAGCTGGGTAAAGAAAGAATATTGTTTGCAAGTGGCAACTCCTACCCACCAGTCTTACGATGAATACCAATATGTGTTACCATTAGTTTCTCTGACATGCAGGGTGGGCCAGAACAGGCGTTAAACGGAGCTATGTTATAAGTTTGTTGAAATTGGCTCAAAGTGAGCGAAATGAACATCAACGCGCTGGCGACAGCATCATGCTCGGCGTGCTGCGCTGATTGTCTTTTCGCTAGGTTTAATGACAGCATTGGCTGTTTTAGTTCTTTGGATTCTTTTATTCCTTTCCATGAAAGTCGAAACGTCGTCTCTCTATCTCTTTTTCTTGGCTCGTCGCATGTATCGGGAAACTCGTCGAGGACAGTGATTACCGACAAAACGCCCGCGGCCATGTTCCGCCTGTGCTGTCATTGTCAACTCGAGAACCGCACCGTCGCAGCACGTTGCGCAAAAAGCTAGTGCCGCGTGCTCGTGCGACCCGCAACCTGTTCCACGTCTGTCCTGCCTCATGCAAACTGCAGCCGCGTGGGAAGCCAGAAGCGAGTGCTTGCGTCCCTGTCGCTGGTCTGTCGCGGAGTCTCCTCTCGCGTACTCTCGGCTGACGCTCGCGCGCACTTTGCGGGGATGCAGCGCGCTTCCCTTCGCTCGCTTCCCCTCCCCTCCGGACCGCGCACGGGGCCGCCGCGATAAAGCCAAGTCCGCGCGAGACGTGCTCGCGCGCGGGGGGCGCAATTAGGGCGCCCACTCTGTGGCGCTCTTTTGATGAGGCGGGCATAATTATTCATGTTCCCCCAGCATCCACCGCAGCGGGGCCTCTGTTGCGCCCTCCGCCCACGCCGCCGCGTATTTTTGGCGCGGCCTCGCCTCCTGGCGTCGGCTGGCCGAGCCTTCGGGCGGTGGCCCCTCATGCAACGCACCCGGTCGCCGTGTTTGTTCTTTTTGATCTCGCGGACGTTTAGGCTATCGCTTCGCTTCTCTTATGTTTATCTTCGTCTCGCCGAGTTCATTGTGTCCACACGGGCTGCGTGCCTCGACGCGAAAGCGAAATTTTGAGCGTGTGGTTTTTACTTTTAATATTTTTGCGCGTCGCAAACGCGAACGCGTGATTGATTGTCTGTGCGCGTGCTGCGGTTCTATGGAGGAGAGTGGCGCGAATGTTACGCTTTGACCCGTTAGCTACGATTCACTGCAGGACGTTGTCTGACACCATCTTGGTAAGAAAGTGTTTCAGTAACGGCACCGGCTTATTCGTGTGGGTCTAGAACTCACCCTCTGTGAGAACGAAGTGTTCGTGCAAGTTGACTGCCCGAAGGCAATGATGTCATCAGCTGTTTGAAAATCCACGTTGTCACTATCATACGCCTGCTTATTGTCTCCACTTCAACTCTATTCAACGTGGAAGCCTTGTGGAATGGGACGTCAGCAAAGAAGGGGTCGAATTCTTTAAGCTTTTCGCACGCAAGACCGGTTCATGCCTAGCTCGTGTCTGGGACCTCGACAATCTTGGAGAAGTTATCAGAGGGTGGCAAAAGAGGGAACCACTCCCGAACAACTATAGCCTGAGAAAAGTTATAAGAATTTCTTTTTTGTTCTATTTGTTAACGTCTTGTCTTCCTCAGCGGAGCCGTATATTAGTAGTTGATTACATAGCGCAAGCGCAAGGACGGAGGTTTTTGTTTCTCGCTGCGGTGTCACACACGTTGACTTTTTTTTTTTCCTTCCTTTGAACAGAAAGAAGCTGACGCAGAAATGCAACGCTTTAATAAATAATGTTTGCGGCGTTTTGAACTGTTTGTGCGATCATTTTAGTCGTATACACAACTCGTATGGCTCATTACGTTCGCGCAGTATGATTAATATTGCCGAGCCCTTAGTCACTACAATGTTTGCAAGATCAAAGCGTAAGTGAGTCGGATAAATAGGTCATGCGGGGTAAGCAGATGGAGTGCAGGAAACACAAAAGGCTTAATTCAGCCGTCAAGCCACGTAAATATAGGCAACCGCGTCTTCCAATCAGCGGCAGTAGGGCCGGAGCTCTCGAAAGCCAGCGAAGTTACATCGCTTCCCTTCCTGCGATTAAGGGCATACTTTTTACATTGCGCGCAAATGAAGCACACTTTTCGCGAAACGCGCTGAGGTTCTTTTAGAGCGAGAGCGATAAGATTTTGGCAGCCTTTCTCGAGCACAAGACTGTCTTGGCCTTATGGGAGTGTGGCGTCTTTTTTTTCTTTCCCGCCCACTTTCTTTGAGATAGTGATAAGATTTTGACAGCCTTTTCCCAAACTCACAGCTCTTCAAGTCTTATCGCAGAAGAGGCTCACTTGTATGTGTATTCTGTTTTTTACGCTTTCCGTTCGCTCCCCCGCCATAATCTGGCGTCGAACCGAGACTGGCAGTGCCCAAAGTGCGGCTGGATGGGCTCCCCATCCAGCGGATAGCACGCCGGAGCGTCTCGGCTATTGATTAACTCCCCCCTCCTCTTCCGGCGGAGGCACGCCAAGCTCTTGCCGGCCCCGCCGTCGGCAGCGGAGAACAAAAGGACCGCGTCAGCGCTCTTCTCTCGGCGGCGCTGAATCGCTCCCCTCCGTCGGCGGCCCCCGCTTCGCCGCCGAGCACGCGCCGTCGGTGCGACGTGCCGGCCGCGTCCCTGCCCGCGGCCGTACAGGCCTCGTGCGGCTGACGCCGGCGGAACACTGGCAGAACAAACTCGGCCTCTTCGCGCGGCAGGTCACGTTAAAACCATTGGTGAACGTCAGGCGCATACGCCACTTCTTCCGCCGCTGGGGCTCCGGTCAAGACTCGCTCGCTCGCGAACAGTTGTTCATCGGCCGGTGGTTTAGCGCCCGTCCGCTGATCGACTGCCTCGCAGCGCAGTGAAGTGCGCTTAGCCGAAGCCGCTTTTCGTGAGCGCACTGGCAAGCGTTGCAGTTTCGCTTCGCTCTGCTGCTTCTCTCTCCGGGCTCGGCGACGTGATGCAGCCTTGGCTTTCACGTGTCACATGGAGAGGATGGGAAAAGCTTGTATTGTAAGCCTTCTGCCAGCTTTTACTTTCTTTCTCCGCCGACATGTCCGTTTTGACCTCGTGCGGAATGAACGGTTTGCAGTAAATGTCGGGGGCCTAAATGAACGGGCTCACGGTAAACGCATCCACGCAGTTCGTGAATAACGCCTCATTGATACTGACAGGAGAATGCATTGCAAGTGACGCCATCGACTTTTCCATAAAAGTGAACGGGACCTAAAGTATTGTTTTTATTATTACTTTTTTTGCATATGTAATTTTACCAGCAGCGACTCCAGTATGCACTTGCATTCAAAAAAAGAAATGGGCTGTCCGTTGGCTACCGTCAACACCGGTGCCATCGCTAACCATTAGCAACTCGCATGCCAGTTGGTTCCCGTTAGGAAATCCTCCTCAAAGAGAACTGGCCGCGCGATCGCTTGCGATCACGATGCTTCTTGGCAGCAGAATTAAACTGGGCTCAACGTGGCCTGGCATCTCGTTTTTGTTGTTGTTTTTTTTTCGTCCTGTAACGTTCCTCAGAAAAGCAAAACGAACAATGCGAAGCGCCTAACTAAAGAAGACGGACGCAACACAAACTCCGCATTCTTCGTCCTTCCTTTCTTGTGCCGCGCGATTTGTTGCACGCAAGTCGGGAAGCGAATCGAATTAGACCCGTTCGCCAGTCTTTGTTTTCTCGAAATGATCCGTCGCTTTTCAGGTGTCCCCTGCTCCTCAGGGCGGGTGGACCACCTAAGAGACATGTCTCTTGCTGACTGACGACGTGCGCGCACTCGGTAGCAGACAGTGGGTGCCCTCCTTCCGAAACGGTCTCCTCTGCCGCGCTCGCTCAGAGCGGACCGCGCGTGCGGTCCTATTAATGGCAGCGGGGTCGCTCGAGCGATGGCGCGGGCCGCAGCCGCTGAATGACAGCGATTATACGAAGAGAAGAAGGGGGGGAGGTGCATCCCCACTGAACGCCGAAGGAGGGGGCCTCGAATCGGGTCTGTCGTCGTTCCACTCGCTTCACTCGTCGTCGGCGGCTGTCCGCACCAGGCGCGCCCCGCTCTTGGCGCGATCGGGACCCCGTTAATTGGAGCCTCCGAGAAGAGGCACCGGGAATCTCCACCGAAAACCGCGGCGTCGTCGGGCTCGCCGTTCCACGCGGCTTCTCCCGCACACCAGTCGATGGCGGCAAGGCCCGTCCTGCTGATAGAGACTTTAATGAGGAAAGCGGGAGAGATCGGCCGGAAGAGCGCTCCTTTGGCTCTCTTCTCCACGTGCGGTTAAGGGAGATGGCAAGTAAGCGTACAAGGAAGAGAGAGAGAAGGGAGATGGAAGATAACGGTGACATTATCATGCAGTTAGTTTGGTCCGCCTGTGTCAAGTGTTTACAGACCAGGGCGAAAATATCCCAGACATGTTTTGTTCGCCGGGCCTCGTTGGGCCGTTTTGCCGCTGCTGGATCTTTGAATGGTTCAACACCTAAGAGGGTCGGGTAAGCCAAAAATATGTCTCTGCATTGAGGTGTTAACACATTTTAATACCTTGGGCAAACCAAAGGTAGAAAGGGAATCACGGCTTTGCATGTTCATCGTCGACGTTTCGAGCGGAACAAATGACGGAACTATGGTCGCCATCTCCTCCATACCTGGCCGAGAGGTCTTATCGTTTGCAGCATGCGAGCACTGGAGGCCCCACGTGCGCTCCCTTACTCGACCGAGTGGCATGCGTCGCGCGCGCAACTGTTCTCAAAATTTGACACACCGAGACATTGCGTCCCGTTAACCAACGTGTTGTTGTTCGCCGGCGTGTTTGGTTCAGACCCTGAAATGATTCTTGCTAAATCTTGCATCCAGGTCACCTTTGGACGAAAATATTAGGAGCGATGCGCGCATTCTCAACATCACCCCTTCGCCCCGTTAAGCTGGCTTCGGTAGCCCTTCGTGGTCTGCTCGGAAGCGGGCGACGTGCGTTCGTGAAGTTCGGCGGTGCTCCCCAACTAGGCGAAGCGCAGCGCACCGGGCCACGCTAATGAGTGCAGGCGAGTGCCTCCGGGCCATGGGCACCGCTCGCTGCGACCGCCGCCGGCGGTTGCCTTGCTTCTAATTGGAGCAAGCCTGACCGCCGGAACGTGATGGGTCGGCTGTCACGCACATCAGCTACGCTCAGCACCGTACTGATTTTCGATGCGTCACTTCGGGGCCCGAGAAACGACCTTAAAGTTATGGACGGCTTCAAGGTCCGCACTGTTATCAACATATCGTGTTATATTTTAAGCGTAAAATGCGTTTAGCTCCAGTTCTAGGCGGGTTCAGGCCTACAGTGTCCGGGAACTACGGCGAAGCTGCGCTCGAACATGAAGCCGATAATCACGCCGAACCTGACGCACAACATTCCAAACTCTCTGCCCCGACAATATTCAGGTAGGAGCACATCAAAGAAACCGGAGCTCGAGACCAGGCTACGGGCTTCAGCGGGTAGCATTGTGTGTGTTACGGTGACATCCTTTCCACATCGCTCGGAAGCCGCAGCATTTGCAGCGCCGAGACGTACGACAAGCGTACGGAAGGGTAAGGGTACGTTTGCGCCGTAAACGCCGTGTGTGTACGCGCCCCAGCCTTCAGCTAAACCAATAGATGCGGTACGCCTTTAAGAGTGCCTAGCGCCTCTAAACGGTCCGTGCCGTTCATCTATCTCTGTACGCTCCAGACCCGGGTCAACATCACTGCCTCTCAACGCGTCGAACCAGAAGAAGAACACGCTTGACTCAAGAAGTCAAAATTTTCGGAATGAAGCCGTCCTAGACTGTGCTACGCCGAAGTGCTTGCATTTACTCTCGACAACGAGATGGACTATGTATTTTTGTTTTCTTGTTGCACTCGGCAACCATCTTGTTCTTATCTTGGCTGGCGATGTTTCCTGGAAACATAGACATATTGGCAATCACTGTATACGACAACACTGAAATTTGAGCAAAGTGCACACACCAGCACAACGATACGTCTACCCTACAAAAAGCGCAACGCCTACAGCTGGTGTTCTGGCATTGATCCGATGCGCACCGTGTTTAACATCGAGTGATCGATTTTTTTGCCCAAGCTTCTTTGTGCCTTTTCGCGCCCGTATCACCAAGGCTGTCTACCAGTGGAGGTGCAACCACAGGGGTTAAAGTGACGGGAAATGTGTCCGCAGTTTCTTAAATTTAGTATGAATTCTTGTCTTCGGTAAATATCCAGAGTACGGTGTAATAAAAAGCGGCAACAGTAGTTCGTAAAGACACTTCTTTTTAAAAGTCTGTTGCTGAGATAATTGGGAAATGCCGTGAAGTCACTGTGAGATAAAATGGTGCAGAATTATTGTGATATATCTCGTGAGATGCCACGACCCTTCTCATCTTCGCGTATTCAACACACTAAATACAGGTTTATGACAAACGACTGTCGAATTTAGCGACGAGCTGGCCGTGGAGCTTTTGAAGAACTCCGTATCGCAAGCACAAGTCTCGTGACGTCGAGTGCCGCCGTCTGTCCCGCTACTCGTATAGTGGTATGCTCACCAGTCCTATTGCTTGAAGAATGCGCATTCGTAGGAGCACATCACGGGTCTAGATCGCGCGTGATGGACGGCCACGATCTCACTGCGTCACAGCATGCGATTGGAAGCATAACAGTTAGCAAGCATTGAGTTTGTGTGACGATGATCGCAATGGCGCCATCTTCCGTTAAACCCATGAATCGCGAGCTTACAGAGACGAGAAACCAAAGTGTACACTTCAGCACAGAAAGCAAACAAGCGTTGCTGACATTACAGAAGGTGCTCATTAGGAGCAGAAGCCAAGTTTTCGGTACATGAATAGAAACAAAGTTTAGCTAGAAAAAACACCAGACCTCCTTTTTGTTTTTTAAGTGATGCAAATGTTGGCTTGGTAAGCGTAACGCATCTGCAAGTTCTGTACGCTCAACGGAAGTCATTACTCTAAAAAATTTGATCGTCTTAGTAGCTTAAGGAGCGGCAAAACAAATGACGGCCACCTTCCCCCCCAGTTCCTTATCCTTTAATCCTTTTGTTTGTCTTCTTTTTTTTTCAGCAAGAAAAAGTTGTTTAGGAGCAAGAACACCACGGAGGATTGCAAAATAATTGAAAAGTAGATCGGTGCAGCACATTCGGCGCATTTAATGGCAGCGTCCTGGGAAAACAAGACACTGAGCTTAAGATTTAATCGTTGCGTTCGAGCAGAACTTCCATCTGATGTCGCTTTCTTCCGAAAGCTTTCTCGTGCACGACTTTGACACGGAGTTCCCTGCAGCTGTCGGATTACCGCGGAGCTGTCAAGTTCGCGTCGACTTGCACGGTGGCAGAGCTGTCAGGTAGGAGGTGCCTCTTTAGGGTCGGCTCGTTAAAGCGCAGCATTACAAGAGGAAAATCAGCTGGTTGGGATTAAGCGAACCGCAACGCACAACTGTATGTTTATCACAGATTTAGCCTGCATGAATTTCGCTTTGTAATTTTTGTATTGCCATAGGCGGATTGTCTGCCTGTCCAGAAAGAGTAGATTAAGGGCTTTCACTGACGCAGTTCATATATAGACTTTATGTACGTTTGTTAACTTTCTGTGTTTAGCAAACGTTCTGTGTACATCTTGACGAATGAGTGCTTACTGCTAATATCTTCTCAAGCGCAGCCCACGACACCGTCTGGTCGCATTTCTGCATAATTGAGCACCACTTACGAGCAGTAGGAACAGCGTAGATTTAAAGATACAGAGCCGGAAGAAGAAACTTCTTTTTTTCTGCGGTGACATTTGCGCTCAGGGTCCATTCCAGAGGTGCTCCATCACTGAATCCTAAACATGGCTCGGGCAATACTGTAAGCCTAATGCAAGCTAAGCACTCCAATAACAGATTCGATGCTCACTTTTTGACTTCTGCAGTTCGCTCCTGGCGCTGAAAATTTCGGCAGTCTACAGAGCTTCTACTACCTGTTTATTACGTTTATCTTTTTACATGTCTTTTGTATACAGACGCGTTTAGTTGTCACCGTTCGCATATCGTGCTTCTGACTTCGTTAGATTACATGTTAATATTTTGGTAATTCCGCGACGGAAACGAGTACGGACCGCCCTTCTTTTCGCTTCCTCTGAACTTTTCGACCGGGCGTTGGTACTTTGCCTGCTTGCTTAAATCAGATGTAAGTCACATTTTTTTCTTTTAGGTTTAGTGTTGTTTGAAATCAGTGTGACGGAACGTACGTAATTTGCAGCGGGAGACTCGAGACCTCCAGTCCTACACTCAGAGCACAAATACTCCTCTATGGGAGAAAAAAGAAATAATTTGTCTTCTAGTACACTCCCTTTTATAAAACGGAGTGTTCTAAAGTACAGTTTACTCCCTTTATTCTCCTTTCCGTTTAAAGTAGATTCAAGGAAAGAAGGTACCTGCACTTAGAAAATACCTATGAGACACTTAAACGCCAGCTTAAGGGTGCGACGCTATAGCGTTAATTGGTCCCTTCAGTGGTCTGGGCGGTTGCTTGGGTATCATTTCGGACACACGGGCATTGTCCTTCCTTTCAGCATCGAATTACGCTTAGCATATCCTTAATAGTTTAATACTATAACATTAGAGATCCCTTACGTGCAAGTAATCCTCTGTCGACTAGGTTCTGCGTACATGCCCATACATACGGAATTTGTCTCTCTCCACTTAAAGTTAATGGATCGCGAGGAGTCCTCATACTCTACTGTGCCAGTTGGGAATTAGGACAAATCATCAGGTGGGCAGGTTGTGATGACGTCACAACATCACGTGACCTAGGTGGCAAGTGAGCTGCTTGCTTTTCTCGACACTCCAACACCACTGACACCGGGTTTACCGCTGAACGGGGTCCTTGACGCTATCGCCTTTAAATATTTAAATTACCTAAGGACTCGTTCAGGAATTTCACTTGAGCATTTTAGATGCAAAATAATAAGCATAGCTTAAAAAACATCTGTTAGTTCAGCGCTATCAACGTACGAAGTATTTAAAACGGAAAACGAACCCATCCGTGCCGGTGGTGGGCTCCAGCGTCTCGTAATTTACCGCTTGCTATAAATGAATGCCAGGAGTTGAACGACTGTTGGCAGTGAGTTTGCAGAAAATGAGGGAGAAAGAATTGTTGTTTTACAAGAATGGGCATCTTCAGTGTGTTGGCCGCATTGTCAGAGAATAAACATCGTGTCAGTAAGCTGAGCCATTTGTTTACTTCAAAGTTCCGCTGTTTTAATGGTTGAGAGCGCGAATTGTCGAAAAGAAAATTGAAATAGTACCCGTTGCTGGTGTGAGGTATGTCCGTCCGTAGATATTCGCTATTGCCCGCTCTTGGAGGCAGCGATTAACCCCAGCGATGCTGCGTAGGCAACGGCTCTAGTCCTGCCACACTGGGTGCCGCGAGGGCGAAGGGGAGCTCCTCCGCGGAGCCAAAGCGCTCGCGCGTGCCACCCAGCGCGGCCGCTTTAAAGGCGGCGGGCATCGGCGGGTCGGGGAAGCCTGATTATAGACTCAGCTGGCGTTGACGCGTCTTGAAAAATGAGGCCGCGATAGCGCGCGCACGCGGGCCCCTCGTCGTCGGTCGCCCCCGGCAAGGCGTTTTCGCCGCAGGCTAGGGAGCGTTGGGACAAGCCCCTCCTGCAGGGGCGGCACCGAGGAGGCCGCCTCGCCGAAAACCGTGCAGCGTCGTCGACGTTGGAGAAGGCGCAATCAGCCCACCCGGAGCGGAATTCCCGAAGTTTTTGCCGCACGCGGGAGCTCCTTGTGATTAGCATTTGGCTTCATTTGCGAATGGCTGTTAATGTGGCGACTTTTTGACTTCTTTGAATCGCTGCGGCCAGTCGCCAAGCTGTTGGCGTGCAGAGTTTTAGTACTCTGCTGCTGGTTAGCTGGCTCCATGACTGGCTAGGCTCGGCGACGCTGCATGATTTCGATGAAGTCGAGTGAAAGGTGGCTTTGGGAAGAGAGAGGGGGCGAGGTGAGCCGCACTCCTTCGCGCTGTGGGCACAGCGCTCGGCCCTTGTTGCGCCCAGACACGGTGATTAGCCTGCGTCGGGGCCCCGTATTTACAGCGCGCGAGCTGAAAGGCCATCGAGGCGCCTGTTTGGCTCGTGGAGAGTTCGCTAGTCGCGGTCCTTCCAACGAGCTGCTGCGAAATTTCCATTTTAGGACGGTGTTTTTGTTTTGTGCGTCTCATAGTTTTTACTCTGCTGTTATGTACTTCTGTGTATTTTTTTTCCCCGGCGTAAGTTCCCCTTCGCTGGAGTATTTGCGATGGAGCTCTCGGATTCCGTGACAATGGTTTGTTTGTCGGTGCGACTGTGGCTCCCTCACCACTGCGCAAAAATTTAGTGGGATTTAAATTTGTCTTAAGTTTATAGTTCCATTTCTCGACGGAACTATCTCATCCCATCCCCGTGCGACATGAGTTTATGCTACTCTTTACTTGCTTACGCAGTGAGGAGGACCTTCATCAGCTCTTCTTCGTTTGTGTAGTTGACAGCCAGAAAGCAAGATTATCCGAATCTGCTAGGAAACTCCGTTGATGCTGTTTTTGCGACACACCTTCCGGAGTTCTTTCATGGCAATATGACGTGGTTATCTTGTGAGATCATTATTTCGGGTGCCACTACAGAAGCGCCAAGAAATATGGGTTCGCGTAGCGGTACTGCAGCGTTGCTTATAATGTTTCATCTATCCAGAACGCATCTATGTTTATCATCGTCATTCCACTTTAGCGGTGACCGATCCACTTCGCCTAACGACGTTGCCAGCTTCCATTTTCCGGTCGCTTCCCACTCGGCACGAGGTCATCACGCGCCCGAGCATCTCGTCGCATGAGCGAGTTCCGGCTGAGCCGAATGCAGTATAGCACTGCGGAGAAGCGCCCCGCCACCCGGAGGGGTCGGCGTTCATTCCATTTGCCACCTCGTCCGCTGAGGAAGATGCGTGCGTTGCCGCCGGCGTATTCCATTAGCGCCTCCGGCCGCTCCGTCTTGTTTTTCGGCGTCACCTTAATTCCTTCGCGGACCGGCCAGCCGGCGTGATTGAAACTGCGCGCGCTCGCGTCGGCTTCCCGGTTCGCCCACTTAAGCCGCACGCTATGCTGTCGCCGGCTAACCGGACACGACAGCCGCAGACAGCGCTGCTACGATGGCTGCGACCGAGTTTGTCGTCTCCGATGGCCCTAGGCGAGGCTTCCATTGGCCGGCGCATTATCCAATCAAAGCTCGCGAACTTGGCGCCTCGCCGCGCCTGCTCGATGCCGGCGCGTCACGTCAACACTCATAAACGGTCGTTGTGCGCAAACTTGCTTTCCCGGTCGGATGGCTCCGCTTATCAGTACTGGCGCCGAGGCGAGATGGTCGCAGCCGGACAGTGGCGGCCGCCAAGCTAACTCTGGCCTTCTGCGCGCCTCCAGGGCAAGCCCAGTCCGACCGATTAAAGGGCTTAAACTCGTGTTTGCGTCCCCTGAAGACCACTGCCCTTCGCGCGCTCTCGCATCGGTTCCTTCTAATTGCACATCCGCGCGCCGTCTCTATCTCGCTCTGCCCGAGTATAACGCGCGGCGTCCGAAGCAGACAGAAAAAAAAAAAAAGCGGACGAAAATAAAGGGCGCGCAAGGAGCAGCACGCCAGAGAGCGCACGTGGCGCCGAATTAAAGCGGCCTGCTTCTTCACGCCGGGTGCACCGCCAGCGGCCCTGGAGTTTGCCCCCAGCGCTCGGCCGAGTTTAATTGCAAAGTCGAGTCCGAAGGAGCGGGCCCCCCAAGGATAGCAGCCGGACGTCGTGCGAGGAACTGGCCGCCGCCCTTCCTCAGCCTCCGTTGCGCGCGGGCTCGGCGCAGGGGTATTAGCAGTGCGCGTAGCGGACCGTGAACTGCGCGCCCTCTGTGGACGGACTGCGCGCACCGCTGCCTCCGGCGCGCCGCCGTCGCAAGGATTTGGGCGGAGGCAAAGAAGAAAAAAAAATGAAAAGTGCGCGACCAAGATTCCTCGACCTAGACGCAGTGTCGCGGAGCCCGCGTTCGCGACCTTTACTCTGGCACACAGCAACTTGGAGTGAGAAAGTTTGTTGGCGTCTCTCTCCGTGCCGCTTGGCTGCCGAGGTTGCGGTGCCGGGGCGGCAGTAACCGGAGCGCGCCTTTCCTAGTAGCGTTTCTCGCCTACACCTGTGTTGGGAGGCGTATCTGGATATCGCGAAGTTGCAACTGTCTCGGCGAGACCCCGGAAAGCGTTGTGCCTCGAGTAATCGCTCTCGGCTCGCAAACGTCTCTGGGAGATATGCGGGCGCTTTCGGGGCTGAGTTTGGTTTAGGGCTTTTTCGTTTAGGATTAAGCTGTTTCTATTTGTCTCACTATCAGCTTCTCTGAAGATCAAGGAGAAACTTTTGGCCCGCGTCAGACATTCTCAGCTGTCACTTCTGTTCTCCCGTCTTAAATGCTACATTTTAAGCTTATTTTTTTCTTATTCTACCTTATTGTTCTCCTTTTGGTGAAGGCGCCTAAAGCATTCGACTCGCACTCTTTTGTTTGGAGACGTGCTTGTTTTTGTGAGCATATCGGTACCTGAGAAGTGGTAGGCGTGGAGGGTCCCTGCTTTCAAATTGTATCAAGAATTGCTTTTCATTTTGCAAATACTTGTCATGCCTGTAATGAACACATATGGGCAGCTGAGTCGCTGTCCTGGATATTTCCGTATATTTAGTGACCAGTGAGGCATGCCAAGCCATGTATTAGTCGTGTCTTCGTCCTATCACGAGGCGACCGCCCGTGCGGAGCGTAACATTCGTCACGAGCTGAGCTGCGTGCGCGCTGCAAGCAACACACAGCCTCTAAACTTACTTTAATTTTGCACCTGAGTGGTACATATGGAATTGTCGGAATACGGAGTCCGTATGGTATGCACAAGTTATTCGACTTGCGGCAACGTGGGAGCAGAACAACGGGCAACACTAGAGTCGGAGCGTTCACAGGTTCCTGCAGGAGAATAGCATACATGACTGCCTCCTGTATGTCGCAAGCCCCAACTTATGCTACATGGCAAGTGCTCAAATAAAGAGTAAGATATGATGCGCAAAATGCATGGAAGCCCTTGTGCTTTCCTCGTGTCTTCCGTGCGGTTCCCGCATCCTAACCGCGTACATTCTCGATGATTTCCATATTATGGAGATAGCTTCATACGGAGTCCGTCTGAACTTCAACGTTTCCACGTGAGTTGTACGTCTGTACAGACCGCGTATGTTCCGCGTATGATTTCCATATGAGCTATACGGAAAACAAGCGGAATTATGCGAACCTTAGTGTGGAACGTTGCACTATACGGATACGTTGCAGTTTTCCACAAAGATGTCAAGGCAGAAAGCTGAACTAGTTTGTGGTTTATTATTAATTAAGAAGACTAGCGCTTAGAACCTGTCCTGTCTTTTTTCCTGTTTCTTCGTCCTCGTTCTAAGCGCTAGACCTTTATATTAATAATGAATAATTGCAAAGTGAGCGCAGGAGTCGTTCGATTCCTGGCACTGTGAAGCCATAGCAGGCAGCAGCTGTATAACGAGCAAGTAAAAAATGAAACTCCCGTTTATCTCCAAGGTGATGTTGGGATCAATTCATACATCTGAGCAACCAAAGTTCATGGCATGCACAAACCGTGCTGCGGCGCTCGCCACTTTATATGCGCGCTGCTAACCGATACGCGATGCTGGTGTCTTATGCTTAGACGGAGTTGGAATCAAAATGTAGGAAATTTCAGCAAGTAAGTATCGCGAAAGAAAGTCAAGTCTTAGTTTTCGCCGCTATTTTAGATTAAGCTGTGGACTGGAAAGCACATGGAGCGAATGGGAACAGAGGGTAGGTTGCATTTAATGCAAAAGATGCGGAGCGAGAGGTGGAAACCGTGTTTCTTATGCGCCATTTTCGCTTGTCCGAGATTCACCGCTGTCTAGAAACTGTTCGATCGCAGAAGGCTGCGCCGGTGGCGAAACGGGAGTGAAGAAGGATAGCTGTAAAGCTGAGCGCACGAAACTTTGCTTTGAGCGAACGATTTTTTTTTTTTTTTGCAGGTCTTGAGCGAAGTTTTTGGAAGAGGAATAAATATCGACCCGCCATTTCGCGCACAACTAAAATTTCAGCGCGCGCCCACTGACAGGCGGTTTCGCCTTTATTGTTCTTATCGCTTGAATACTCAATAAGCGCGACCGTCGCGCCTGCAACGTGCATTAAATTATCGTGCAAGTCTGTCGGCGTGCGCTTCGGCGTCGACGAAGCCTGCCTGCCAGCTTGAACGAGAGTAGAAATCCGCAGTACGGCGCATCGCGCACAAGTGAAGTTGGAAAGGGATACCTACCAAAAGGCTCGCTGTAAGAAAGAAGCCTGCAAGAAGCAAAACAATACCAAGAAAGCCGAAAGAGCCAGTGGCGCGCTGCCGCTATCTCTGGGACGCAACACTCCGGAAACGGAAGCGACGCTCTATTTCCGGCGGCTGAGAGCCCCGAAGACGCAGCCGGCGAGTTATTCGCCATATTAGGGCCAAGAAAAAAAGGAGTGGACCGCAAGTGGACCAATCGAGAGCGGTGTTGGCAGACAACAAAAAGATGAACACTAAGCAGACGAAAGGGTGGCTTCTTCGAGCAGACGACGAAGTGCCTGCAGCGCTCTGCCCGTGCGCGGGGCCCTCCATGAGGCACAGGTCCCGCCGTTTCCTCCGCTGATGGCAGCATCTCGCGCTCCGCTGCTCGACTGCTGGGCTTTTTTCGTCTGCTTGCGGGTTCAGCGTGCCTACACGCGGCTTTCTTGAGGGTCCCAAAAAGTCTGGCGGCCTGCGATCGCGCTATGACGACGCTCGACGGACTGCAGTTTACCCTGCATCGCCGTGTTCTAAATCTGTTCAGGCAAACCATCTCCTGTTGTCGACATGCGGCGGGACGCTGATATTTCATGCCACAGGGCAATTTCCTTCCTGCGTGCTCTTTTGTTCGTATGCGTACGCATCAGAGGGCGTAGGAATTGTGCGTGACGTGATGGATGAGAAAACAGAGAGGAAATTTCGCCCTGCGACAGGATGCGGGCCTGGCCTTCCAGATTGCAGGAAATTGGGGACGCCTCCACAAGCGGTGGTCGCCTACGCTGTGCACGAGATATGTAAAACATCGCAGAAACAAAGTGAATATTGTTGGGAAGGACACGACGACAAACGGGGCATTCTTGCAAATTAATGGATATCCCTACAGTTTCTTGTGTGCAAGGTGCGCGAATGCAGGGGTAGCCCGTAAATACAGATGGTAAATAGGGTCACCTCAGAGGAGACCCGTGCTGCGTGGTTGCTGAAAAGAAGATATTTGCGGCTGCGTACAGGTGGACAGACGTATGAGTGTACATAATTTAGTGGACGTTCGGTTCTTGCGGGGTGCCTCTTTGGCGACAACTTTCAAATCAACTTTCGAGTATGTGTAAAATTAGGAAGAAAGTTTACTCACTCCATTCATTATTATGCCAAATGTCTCCTTAACGATGTGCAATGCTTGATAGAAAGCGGATTATTTTGCTACACTTTTTTTTTTCAGCGCGTTGGCATTAAAGCGCCCATTATCGCAAGATGTGTCCGGCGCTGGCATGTGAAGCCTTGTATGGCAGGAGGCGAAGACAAGAGCGGAAGATCCCCTCTCCACTTTCAGGGGAAACGGGGGAGGGAGAGAGCTAGTGTGAGAGGTTAGAGGCAGAGAGGATTAGAGAGGACGGCAGGTGAGGGACATCGCGGTCACCAATCCGAGTTCAGGGGTGGGGAGAGTGGTGAGGGCGTACAGCGCGTCACATGTGCATTGATGAAATGGATCACGCCACCGGCTCGCATAGTCTAAACCCTTCAGCAACTGCGGCTGCAAATAAGGCTACTGGGAGCACTAATGTTAACGCATATTTTCCTGCATAAATCGAATTTGTCGTCTGAATTTTTTGTGTCCATTGAGACTCTTCGACTGCGTTCTAGCCTGGAAAAACGAATTACGTTTCGCGGGCTCGCCGAGATATCCTTAATTTCTGGTTTCGCATATCGTATGCCCATCAACAGTGTTCTGATAGACTGCAGAATCTAAAACAGCGTATACGCTAGCGTAGTTTCGTGCGTTAAAGGGTCGTTTTGATTAGGACTGTCGAGAATGCGCAGTCCTTTCATGTTATTCTCGTGTTTGCTTGTGTTCGTTTCGGTTGTGAGCGTTCGCTGTCGTTAACTTGTACACTCATCTTTAGGCGGCGCTATGGAGGGCGCTAACTGATATGTGCCTGAGCCATACGGCAGCTGAAACTGCTTGATTGTCGAAACTCGCTCTGTTGTCAGGAGAGGGCCATAAACGCAGTGGGCAGGACAATGTCTTCGTCCTGGTGGCTGAAGCGGTGTAAAAAAAATTATGACCATCATGCACAGCCTGAGTAAACCAATAAAAGGTAAAAGAACGAGAATAACTCAAGGACAAGAGACATAGGAACAAAAGCGACACACGGGCGCATACCCGGACTTGTGGGGGCACCAACGTGCGTTTTAAGCAGTGCGCGAGAACGCGACATCGGCAGGTAGCCACAGCGATGAGGTTCGCACGGGAAATTGCGGCATGTTGCTTCGCTTGCATACACAAAACAAAGGCCAGGGATCACTGTGACCACATGCCAGTCCCGTGTTCTGGCGTACTGCTTAAAACGCAAGATGATGCCCCCACAAGTCCGAGTCTGCGGCCGTGGTGTCGCTTTCGTTCCTATGTCTCTTCTCGTTGTCTAATTCCCCCAGTTTTACCTTTTAATGAAATAAGCCAACTAGCCCGCAAGAACATTCTACTGAGTAAACCAGATCGACGAAGGTGGTGTTGGTTTTTTTATGGGCCGGTTCACAGAACTGCTACCACATAACAGCACTTCCTGCTGTGCATGCAGAATGTTATCTAAGGAGCAGGCCAGCCACGAACAGCTTTTAAGAGCAAAGGATTCTGTGAAATCAGCATCGGTCCAGTTGGCGTCACCTCTAGGTGTCATTACAGAGTGTGGTTCTAGTGATACAGCGTGTACTACTGGGGCCAGTTTCACACCACGGATCCCCTGAAGTATCTTTTAAATATATTCTGCATGCCTGAGACGGTGAAATCTCTCAACAGTGTGCACCTACATGCTGTTGTTCAGTGAAGTAAGCAACCAGTTTTCTGACGTAGTTTTTTTCTCCTCCCTTTCTGCTGTTTCAGATGAACCGTCCAATTCAAGTGAAGCCGGCCGATAGTGAAAACAGGGGAGGTAAGTGCATGCTGGATTTCTCATCATGTTCGCTCCACAGCGGTGTTAGCCGGATTGCCAGGCGTCCTTTTTCAGGTTCTACGTTTGGTCATCTGCGCTATCACATATTTTGGCCACGCTTTTTATCGGTGCTGGCTGAGAAAGCGACCGCCCTGTTCTGATCGTTTCGGGATTTATCTCTCTGATTTCAGACAATTTTATTTGTCCGATACGAAAGAAAGCTCTTCTTTTTTGGAGCCTCGAGACTGCGCCGTAGTGAATGTTAATCGCATTTACTTCCTGGTCCCGGCACCTAGTCATCATTGCGCGTACAGAAATCGCGTTGATTTCGATGACGCGAAGTATCTTGGCAGTGCGAATGAAGAAATGGAAACGCGAAATAGTTGGCGCTCGACATGGAGCTTTGGGTCGCACAGTGGGGCGTAGTTCGTAATGAGAGGGTTCGTCGCAGCAGCGTGCCCGGATATGACTTGCCGAACCATTGCCGGAGCCAGGCGAAAGCGGAAATTAGTTCTCGCCTCGCGAGTTCCTCGCCGAGCAGCGTGAAAGTGTGGAGAATATGCAGTAGGGACGATAGGGAGACAAGCGCTTCTAGCGTTCAGCTGTCATTTACAAGTCGGAAAAGAAGTTGCGTCTCCGGCGTGCCGTCATAGCGAGAGCCTCATTCACGGCAGAGCGCGGAAGAGATCTCATCGCTGTTGTGCCCCATCCAGCCGACGCGAACGTGTAGCAGTAATCTAACCATGCGTTATTCCATACCGGTCATAATATAATAAGGAATGATATTCGTGCCCTTGCTGTTTCAAAGACGAGGCCTTATTAATTTGCCGATAGTAGAAGAAGCGCTGGAGGCTTTGGTAGAAGTAAACAAGAAGCAAGTAAACTAGGCGTGTGTTTTTGTGTGCGTGTGCATGGAGGGTTCGCCCTTTTGTATGTATCCTTGTCAAGGGCAAAACGCAGCAATTACTGGGTCGCAGCGCTGGTGAAGTTTTGAAGATGTACCAACTAGCTCAAACCACGATTTTGCTCCAATTACTAGGTGGGCTACTGATACCTTCTGGTATTGTGGCTACTGTCCCCACATCGTTACAAAGGAGAAGGACATAAATATTTGTTTATGCGTTTCAGCAGGGCTAACGACAGGGAGCTCGCATGGGGCCGGTTGAGAAACTGCTATGCATACGTTCCGCTGAGCTTTGTTTTTTGCACGTTACGCTTCCCTGTCCAGTTTTTCGTCCACAGGAGCGTATTCAGTTTCAGTTCAACATAGTCTTCCTTTTCTTACGTCTGCGCTGAATCTCCAGCAAAGTACACTATTCGCTATTATTTCTTTAACCAGGACACGATCTGCTGGCCTACTCCGCACCTTGTCTGGACATCGTATGCTGATTACAATGTCCAGAGCACATTTTCATCAGCTGGGACTACTGATTTAATCTCGTATGAAGTAGCTTAAGATACTATTCTGGTCTGGTGTGATGAGCAGTTGTTGAACTACTTTGATCTGAAGTATGTGCATCTCGAACGCGTCCAACGTTTAGAACGGCGGCGAGGTACAGGTGCTTTGCCCATTACTTCGTCTTATTCAGTGTGTGAGAGCTCCTTAAATGGATGTCGTGCATGCAGTCGTTTCTGGAAGGTGGCCCCTCTAAATCCCTGAGGAGGCTATTGAGCTCCGAACTCGCCGCTCTCCCCGTCCACGCTGTCACTGGTTGCAAAAGCGGTTCGCGATGATCATAGTGCGGAGTGATTCTCCAATCAGCTCCTATTGGAACGTTCTCGCCGTCTCCCTGGCCGAATATACGTGACTTCCATGCGCGCTCGCTCCTTCGTCAGAGGTGCCACCCGTTCCGACAGTAGGCGGGGACCGCTTGCGCAGTACTTCGTTTGCACGCTGAACGACGTTTCCGGTCGGCAGAAAAAGGGGACTGCGAACTGGGAAAGTGTGCGACGGGGCATAATCGCGGTGCACTCGCACTGTTACGCTCCCCGGCCGTCTGGTGTCGCAATGCACGGGCTGTATTTGAAGGCGCGACCACCCTTTGGCGCGAAAGAAATCCGCGCCGTGAGTGCGGCCATGAATAGGCATAAACGAACCTCGCCCGTTCGTCCGCTTCGGGCTGGGTGTCCCAGGAGCTCCCCAAGTGCCGAGAGTCACGCGTCCACTTCTTTCCCGACGTCCACCCGATAAAGGAGAGACACTCTGAATAGCAAAAAAAGGAGCAGTGAGAGGTCGGGGGGACGCGAATGCGGGGAGAGGGGGCACCTTGCGAGAGTCTTGCCGTGCATATTGAATATCGGCTGCTCGGACGGCGTGCGCGCGCCGCCCGAATAAAGAGAGGCTCGGAGCAGCGTCGAAGACGGCGGCGACGGCGAAATTCGGTTTTCCACGCATCGCGCGCGCTGTGCCCTCGATGGACTGCGGTGGTGGGCGCCTTGGTATGCCGCGCGGGCGACCGGCCGGACCCATATCGAACCGAGATGGCGCGGGACAACGCCGCCCCCCCCCCCCCCCCCCCCCCTTCAACCGTGCACGTTCGCGGCGAAGACAAAACAGCGCAGTACGCATGGCAAGGCGGCGCCCCTCCCGAGCTGCTTTGTATGAAGACGGCGGCACGAGCGCCGTATATCAGACCGCAGCGCCGGTCGCCGCCCCGCCCGCCTTTCTGCGTTGGGGCAGAGCGTGCTCCTTCCAACCGGGGCTGGCCGACTTTTGGCGGAGGCGGCAGCTGTGTGTGCTGTGCACTGCGTACGTGTGTTCCTGCCACTGGCAGTGAAGACGACAGTGTGTCGTGCGGCACGGCTCATTCGTCATCGCCTTTCTTGGCGATGCTTCCCCGCAGGGCGCACTGTTCTTGCCGTGGTGTCATGTGTTTTAGAACGAAACTGCTTTGGTTTTAGCAATATTACCCCGCATTCTACCGTGGAGTCTACAGCGTCAGCCGTAAGATCGTTAATTAATTACTAAAATAATTTGATTAAACTCAGGTAATTAAATGCATTCAATTAAATGTCTCACCACCTGCCAACCATTCCAGGTTGCAAAGTGAAGAGGGGTAAAGGATATTCATTTTTAAGAGATAGGAGGGAGAGGGTGGGAGGCGACAGGTTGCCTAGTGGCTTGGGTGGTCATGAAAAGAGTGGAGGAATGCGACCCGGAAGGCGCCTGCCCAAGGAAGAACCCAGGGGGTGGCTACCGCGGAAGGAGGAGTAAATGACGAGGGCGGAAGAATGCGATGCCTGAGGGCGGTCCAACGGCAGAACGCGTGGCTATATGGCTAAACCAAAGCTCTAGCAGCTTTCGCTGGTTAATTCGCTAAGCCGGTAAGCCTAGGTGTAAAATTTTGTTGTACCGAGTAAAACTTTCCGACTTACTCTCCTTGTGTTTCTCCAGCATGAAAAATCTGAAGAAACTGTCATTAGTTTCAATTTCCGGGCTTGTACTGAGGAGACTTGTATCAGATTTCGAGGCCTATTTACGCCCAATAGATGCAGCTCTCTGTCCCTCTTTTCGCCGAACTTCGCTGCTCTGAAACACGTAGACCGACATCTCAGAGCCCTGCCTGTCGTTGGAGGTAGCGCCGTCGTCCATTCAGCGTACCCGTCATACTCCATTCCGCACCTTACGCTGGTATCAATCTAGTGACGTAGGTTTCATCTCAGGCACCTTCCGATCCTATGCGTGCAAGTCAAAGCCCTAGCCAAGTGTATGGCGCAGGACGTACGCTACCTGGTGGCACTTTATGATTCACAGTAAGCGCAAAACTAGTGACTACAGCGCCACCTAAAGAACCGCCTCCGAACTCGCCGAATGAGGCCGTGTCGCACTGAAACTGTCTTTTTTTCCTTTTGTTTTCCTGACTCCGTTTGAGTTTTTACTACTTTTGTATTTTATTATGAACACTGTATTTATCGCGTTCTATTCTGCTTGGTAGCCTTCAGGGCAGCTCTTCAGATGCTTCGTTTGCATAAAACATGCACAGTCATCGAGATTTAGGAGCAGTTTCTGTACAGGGTATGCACGCATAAAGAGAAAACCTAACTTAAAGCATATGTGAAAATAATTCAGATTTAAAATAAAATACATTTCGTCTCTTTTTCTCCAAAAATAATGGGCTCATATGACGTTCCGATTGATGTCAAATTAAGGTTAGACAGCAGGCGCTAACAGGTAATGATCCGTAATGAGCGCTTGCATACTAATTTAGTATTCCCACCGTGTTACGACGCGTCTTTTTTTTTTTTGGTGGATTTTGTAAAATTTTTAGGGTTTGTTAATTTTGTAAAGTTCACTAAACAAGCGATTGTTGCGATTTCGCTGAGAGGTGCGTGACGTTGACCTGCATTGTCTTCTGTTCCAGCACAATAACGCGGCATTTCGTCGACACCTCCGGCAATGCCACTGCACCGCTTGTTACGCCTGCATTGGTGCGGAGGGGCATTCCGATCGTACCACCGTCGCGTGCGCCGCTTCCATTAAGATGCAACTGCTGCAGACGCCGAAAAAAACGGTCTCTCGGTGGACGAAAATTGGTGGTTACTGGTACGGCGCTTGCTCGGTGAAGCCTAGGGCCGACGCTTGTTCGATGTCATTATAATATCCAGTCACTGGGCGCTTGCGTGCTCCGACGCTCGGGGTCGCTCATGATCCGCTGCCGCCTGTCGCGTTGCATCTCTTGTAGCTGCCCCTCCGCACTTCTCCAAGTTTCCTTTTTTTCTTTTTTTAAAGCGCGACATGTATTCAGTGCTCGTTGTTGGCGGCATTATTTAGACCAGTAGACCAAACTTTGGCTCCATAAAAGACAAACTGGGGACTCCTGGTAGCCGGGTTGGTGAAAACAAGTCTTTGAAGTTTGCGTCAACCTGGCGACAAAATCCGCAGCGTCTAGATACCCACATACTAGATCTGTGGCTTCATGATCAATGCAGACGGGCCAAGTAGAGTTCAGTAAAGCTGTGCAATGAACGCCCATTCCCCTTTCTCGAACCCGATTGTCGGGGTCAGCTGTGTAAGGCATGGAGATAGACTATAATGCGAAGCCGTTCTTAGCCACCGAGATTTGGAGCCTGCGGCTGGCTGCAAGTGTTTGGTAGAACTGCGAGCCGTGGCAAGTTTCAGGCTGATTTCGAAATCTCATATCACGTTTTTAAGCTGCGTTTGTTAGGAAAACGGGCAAGAGTTGATATTAAGCGGCCCTTCAAAGTGGCGACTCTGCACTTACCTTGAATACGTATAACCACGAGTTTATCAATACCTGGCGAAGAAATCAACCAAATCCTACTACCTTTTCGTTTTAACACGGAGGGGAAAGTCCCAGTTCTGTGTAGAAAAAGAACCACTGCCGTTATCGTTCGGTGCAACAACATTCCTACTTTCACTGTGAGCGCTCGGAAGTTGGGCGGCATGTGGCCAAGAAATGAAGGTTTAAATATTGCACTATTTCATCTCGCCTCACCGCCACGAGATCTGGCCCAGAGAGTGGTGGCCAGGAAGTTTTGGTAATTTGCCTCAGAAAATCTTCGGCGGGCCGCCGTCGGTCCGCAATTTTTTACTTTCCCTGTCAAAGTTTGCCTTTTTTTCGCTTCCTTCGAAGTGCGTACCTAGTATTGCTACTTTCGTACTAACCTCAGTGTCGGCTTGTTCCTGTTGCGCGCGATTAAAAAAAAAATAACAAATCGACTACGAAGATTACTGCTGGCTTCAAGCTTCTCGCAGCTACGTCGGGTAGCAACATTTTTATCACTTGACTAGAGCTATGGCTCCGGCGTGTTCTCTGAGATATTTAGGTCGATTCGCTATTACGGGCTCGGGTTCTCAGTCAGGCGCGGAGCGGCGGCTCAGCGCGAGGCTCGGCCGCGTCTGTCCGGAATCCTGATTGGCCAGGCCCTAGCTGCAACGTCCCCGAGCCGGGCAGTTTGTCAGGGCGCGATGTGTAGAAGCGCGCCTGTAGCGGGGATAAGCCTATGCCTCCGTGGCCCCCCCGTCTTAGTCGACCGGAGATTAAAAGTTGCGCCAGACTAATCCCGCCTCGCGGGACACGCCGCGGCTAGCTGCTCGGCTGGGCTTTGCGCGTGCTTTGTATTCATTACGGGCCCCAGCTAATCAAGCGCTGCGCTCCTTGCGACGTCCTCAACAGAGAAAGCAATTACCCGAGGGTACGCCGCTCGTGCTCGTCCCCGTTATTCGGTCCCCCCAACGCTTTTGTCTTTCGCGCCCGTCCCCGAGCCCGTTTTCGCTGCGCCCGATGGGTCGCCGGACGCGCACCTGCGCGCTGTCGCCGCTTTGATGCGCGTCTCGGCAGACCCTCAAACCCCGTGAAAAGGACGGAACACTAATCACCCGCCAGGAAGAAGGGACCTCGGTGCAAGAAAATCGCTCTGTAAATGGCGAAGAACGCACAGGGGCACTGCTAGCGTCTTCAGTTAATGGAGAGTTTTAACATGGCGGAGACGTAGTGCCGCAGGCTTTAACGGAACGCCAGAACACCGCTGCGCATGCTCAGGGGCAGATGGGCGGCCATGGGGCACTCACCTGCGACTGTGTATGCCCAGCAGGCATCCGCCAATCCGGTATCCGTCAGCGGCAGTATACGTCTCGGCAATGCTAAAACTCTCCAATAGGAGGCAAAAACCCATCCTCTGAGGGCCGGTCGCGTCATTTTCTACCCCGTAGGCAGCATCGGGATGTCACGGATGTGAAGTTGCGCTTCTGTGGGCGTCGCGGTCTGCAGACTCTTGAGGCGATGTTTTGCGAATCTTCTTTCTTGTACACACTTTGTCAAACAGTAAAGAAACCAAGGGGTTTCATTTTCGGCCACGCTATGTGGGTTGTAATGCACCGCCTGGCTTCCGAAGCTCTTGGAGGTAAGACGAACTCCCGTCCTCGCCGCTCCGAAAGTTAGGACTTCTACGGATGTCACAACAGCTTCATTACACGGCTTAGAAACAAACTGCTTGGTCTGTAAATTTTCAGCGAATGTTGTACTTGCAGATCGTGATTTCCAGCCTCGGCGGTGATGATTTTCTTGACGCTTATCACCATTTGCCATCGCTCCTGCGAGGACCAATCACGTATCACTTGTACGTAAAATAAGCTTCGTAACTAGCCTGGCCCTCTGCGTGGGATTGATCAGCTCCTTGAAAATCAAGGTTGTGAGTTCGTGTTCGGAATTCCTTCTTAAGGTGGAAACTTGGGCAAGTTGGTAGGGACCTATTATGTTCGAGCGCCCACGAAGACGCAACATGACCTTGGTCCGGTCCTTTCTTCGCTGTGTGTTTCGACTTCGTGGCGCTCGAACATCGCGGCTTTCTTTAAGCACGCATGCCTGTGGAAAATATTTTCCTGCTAGCTGTTTACCGCGACCGATTCTTACCGACCTCCACATGTCACTTTAAAGAACAATGGAGGCCTCTCTAACAAGGCTGTTCACTGTAGTGCAATGTAGGGTATTTATTTGCTCGGAATCAATGACGATAGAAGTTTATAGGAAAACAGTGCAAGGTGATAGGTGTCGGAGACAAACGAACACATCCACAAAAGTTTTATGGATACAGAAGCCTCGAAAAACTTGCATTTCCTCTCTGCCCGGAGGCGTGACCTGATATTGAGGAATGCACTGAGCACGTAGTTTTGGTTTGTTCAGTTACACCCTCAAGTTAGTGGCCGCACTCTTACGCTATCAAAGAATTGAAAACTTCTGTATGCGCAAGGTTTGAATTGTGGTGCGTCTTAAGAATGTATTCGGTGTGACGGTGCGCAGCTTTCTTTTGCGAGTCAGGAATCGGTGCATGAGCTAAGTCTGGAACTTAACACAGTTGCCATGCTACTTATTAGCTCGTCGAATTCTAACTCTTGCCAGATGTAAGGTGCTATGGTTCAAGACAATTGGGAAACTCTGCAACAATTTTACGAACCTTGCACTAAGATATCGTTATTGCAGAAATCGTCGTATATTTGCTACCGGCGAAATACATAGCAACGGCGTACCGTGATGCAAGGTGTCCCACTTTGTTCTGAATGGCTACAGTTTCGCAGCAAACACCGAGTGTTTCTCGTTTAATCTTTGCTATTGTCGCAGCAGCTTTGGCGTTGCCTGTTTCGAGCCCCATTACATTTTTTTTTAAAGATTATGAAGCTCCCCGTCGAAGCTCAATAAATACGTTCGTCGATAGTTCTTGAACTTTTCTAATCCTTGTTTTGCGAATCCTCTTTTCAAAAAGCAGACATCAACCGTCCGACGCATTATCTTTGCCAGCGCTCCCCTGAGAGGCTGCGCAGGAGCGACGACCTCCTGGATAAGCGGGATGTTCGAGGTGTGAGAAGGAGTCTGTCGGCGGCCGTGGCAGTGGATGTTAGATAGGTGGAGGCGGCCCGCGGATTTTTTTCCCGGAGAAAGGTGGCGCTACTGGACGCGTGGGGCGAAAAAGGAAGGAAGCAGGCAGAAAGAGAGGGGGATGGAACAAAAAGGTGGTGCAAGCATGCGGGCAGAAGACTGCGCCCCCTCCCCCTTTTTTTTTTCTTTGCTCTTGCACATCTCGCCCGCGGCTCGGGGGCGATGAAAGACGCAGGAGCAGCCAAGCGCCGGTCCGATCACGTTTTGTCCGCAGCGGCTCGCTGGTTCTCCGGGTTTCCTTATCGCGTCCGAACAGGAGCTTGTGCCGCGCGCTGTGAGCCCATGGTGCGAGCCCGGCTCGACTTGTATCCACGTGGCCCGGCTTCCCCCTCGCTCTCCGAGCGCCCTCTAGATGCGGGTGCGAGAACGAGCGCGGTGCCGCTGAAAGAGCGGGTAATTTGAGCGGCGAAGAAATCAGAAAACATGAAAGGCGCAAGATTTTAGGGCGGTATTCATTCTGCGAACGGCAATGAGAGATTGCGGCGAAGGCTGAGAACGTTGACGGCCTTCTCACAATCAAATTTTTCCCTTTTTTTTTTGGTTTCCGGAGGGTCGCGTGGGAAGAAGCGAGCTTGAATTACTTGCGCTGCACGCGGTCATTTTATTTTGCGTTAAGAGAGTAGCGGCGCAAATCGGCATCTGCAATTTAAACGAGGTTCGGAGCTTACAAAAGCACCGCTTGAAAGACGTGTCTTCTTTGCTTAAAGATTTCCACTCAAGCGTTAAGGCGTCGCACTAACTGATCACGTTATCTGGTTTTTACGTCTTGGAGCTCGCCTTGTCGCTATTCTATTTTCGCTTAACTCCGGACTGAGGCTCAGTGGATTAGGCTCATTTATTCGCCGAGCCCAGACATTAGCACATTAATACGAATATTCTTTAACTAACGAATCGTTATGATCAGGAACGCAGCAGGATGAGGATAATTACGATTTTGGTGGACCCATCCAGATTTAGCAGCTTAGAACTTGGAATGCAGTCTTAGGCAGCCACAAAAAAGTGGTGTGGGCGGATTTGTGGGTGTCGCAAGCTGTTTCCTCGCTCGGTATAGACATCGGGAGAAGAAGGGCACATTAGAAGCAATTGGAGACATGTATACGTCCTCAAACCGCGGAGGATGTACGTCTGAGGGGAAAAAAAAGGGAGTTCACTAATATCTTGGTGACCAGAGAAATTCATTTGTTCGATCTTTAATAAAATAATGACAAATAATGCCGCCCGCTGTGAAAGTTGGTGATGGTTGCGCATGTGCATTTTGTGCGATATTTTTCTAGATTACTTTGTATGCATGCAATGTATGTATGAGAGAATGTACTGTATTTATGCACGCGCTTTATATGTATTTCATATTTACATTCTTCCAATACCTCCTGTTGGGCAGCAGTGTGTGCAGATAAATCAATGAGTGATTGAATAAATAATTACGTATGATTGTTTGGAGCTTCCCTAAAAAGATTAAAAAATAATAAGCCCCAGCCTGCACCGCTGGCGCACAACAGGGCTAAGCACTGTTGTGCGCTAAATGTGAATGAACATACATGTGAACATCGTGAACATAAATTCACACTAAATGTGAATGAACATGTCCACTCCTTGACAGTTGTGTATTTTTACACCCGTAGGTGAAAATATAAGTGAAAATTTGAGTAAACAACGACATACGTTAGAGAGGACTAGAAAAAGAAAGAAAAATAACCGTTCGTGGCCGCACCGCCAACATTGGTACAACAGGCAGTGAACAGAGACTGCAGGAAGTGTTCTTGAAAACCCCTTCCTGTGAGCGGGTTGAAGGTAGTGCAATCTTAAAACTTCGCTGAACGGACACGTTGCCCAACGCCAGAGTACTAATCCAGTAGCCTCGAATCACGGGGCGAGGCACTGCAGAGATGCGAGTGTCCGGGTGTCGTGTGTGACATAGGCGAGTTTACTGAAACAATCGAGGCTGTCTGGCTTCATCGGGCTAGGAGCGTGCGTTCGTCTCCTATGCGCCGCCATTCAGAGTCGTCGTCCTGAGTCCCTTGTTGAGCACGCTGAGCGTTTCACATATCCCCCGCTTGTTGAAGGAAGGGAAAGCAGGCATCGCCGTGGGGCGCGAAAGGAAGACACGACTGAGGTCTTAGGAAGAGAAATGCTGGCGCACGTCCTTTTCATACAATCGTAGAAGCAAACGCAGTGGCTGCGGCAAAAACGTATATTGCAGGACGTGCATGTGTACTCGAGCGGCGAGTTTCTGAAGCCCCGCCGAGGTGTCCATCGGCTTACTGCGAGGGAGCGGCGGCGGAACTGTTTCCGCGCATATGGGTGCTCATACTCCGCGTGCGTGCGTGCGACGCCTGGGGGGGAACAGCTCACGCCCGCCGGGCGGGAGGATGGAGAGCGAACATCCGGACGGAAGGGGAGAGGAGGGGGGGGGGGGGGGGCTAACGGAGCAGCGCCCTCATCCCGTCTCCCCCGAGCGAGCAGTAGCATCTCTCCGTGCTCCGGTCCGCGTGATTAGCACGTATATTGAAAGAGAAAAGCAACCCGGATTATTCGGCGAGGCTCGCTCTTTCCTCGGGCAGGCCCCGAGTTATCCCCGTCACGGCCCGCTTGGCGCATTGCCGGCCAACGTCGATGACGATGCTGGTCTCCCGACCCGCTTCGCTGTCCACTGGCTCGTGCCTCGCCGCTGGACTGAGCTCTTCGGTGCTCGGCCGCGAGGGTTGCGTGCAGCTCCGCGCAGGGCGCTCGGGCACGGCGCTATGTAGAGATACTCGAGGCATTTCCTGCTGTCTCCGACTCATGTTATTGGGGCCTTTCTCCATCTTTGGTGGCACTACCATTCCTCTGTGGGAAGGCCTGTGCACATATATTAGTTGCCACGTCTGATCAGCGGCTAATTATAATGACTGATCGTGACGTTATGCCAGTTTCGATGTGTGTCGGCAGCTACACCTAAAATTCGACCTTTACCAACACTCGATTACCGTGTCCTGTGCCGTAATCTGTACATGGGCGTTTTTAGAGTGAAAACTTCAATTGCGGCACCGCCCTCGGACGTATGCGCGCTTCGGAACCTCTCCGCGGGAAGGCGCTGTCTCACTGCTGCGCGCAACTCTTCAAGACACGGCACTGCTTCGGAGAACGCCGGCGGACGTGCCGCGGAAAAAGAAGCCGTGTCATTTCCGCGATCCGGTTCCCGGCGTCTGCCGCTGCTCGAGTCGCTCCCGATTGTTCGACGCCTCCCGAGCGTCCGTCACGAACAGCGACCACCAGCGATGGGGAACGCAATATTGGCGGTGGCAGAGGCGGCCTCCGTATCTCCACAGGCCTGTTCTTTGACGCCGAGCGCAGCTCGCGGCTTTCGCGTTCTTCGGCCAGTGTCGAGTGTCTGCCGTCTGACGCTGCGTCTCTCGGTAGAGAGCTTCGTTACCACAGGGTACTCGGGGAATCTTACGCCTGCAGTAACGAGGCTGTCCTTGCTAGGCGGCCACTAAGCAAGAGAACAGGCAATCCGGAGAACCGGAACTGACAGCGGCCAAGGCATTGTGCATTCAGACCTGAAGGCAAGACTGGGTAGCGCATGCAGAGGGTTTGCGACGCAGCCCGCGTCGCGGCTCTCGAGACAGATTCTGGGCTGTGTCGAAACCGGACGCATGGTGCGGTTCGTGGCTGCTGGGCGCGTCAAGATAAAGAGCATTATGAATCGTCGTCGTTGGAAATAAAGGCTCGTTTCAGTCAAAACACCCGTGGTTACCGCCGACTGCGGCCTTTGACAGTATTGGGAAGTCCCAGCTTTGTCTGGGCACCAGGGCAACTGTTTGGACGGGTGGCAGCAGCAGCATTAAAAACATCAGAAGTATGTCAAAACCTTTCACCGACGCGACTTCGATCTACTGAAGTTTCTAGCTGGCGCGAGGAAGTAAGGGTCTCGCGTCCAGAGCGGGCAGCTGGCCACTGAGGCAACGCTTCCGGACTCCGTGATCGACATTGCTGGGTAGCTGGTTGCAGCCATTATCGCACTCCCCCGCGTTGCGTAAACCGCCGCAACCGAGATTACACAACGCATATCGGCTCTTTCGCGCGCCCCCCTCACAGTTTCAACTCACTCGCTGCGGCGTCAGCTCTCAGGCGCCGCACGCTGAAAACGGGGCGTGTGAGATTTCGAAGAACGCGTCCAGCGCCCAACTGGGCGTCACGCCTGTGGGGGCGACGTGGCGAAAGCAAGAAGGAAGCGGAGCAAAATAGCAGCGATGCGCTACGAGCGCGGTGGGCGCGACGCGCCCGTGGTTGAGCAGGCTGGCCGCAAAAAAACTTCCTGTCACGCCCAGAGCGGGACCACGCCCGCGCCGGGCTAATTGCGGTGCGCGCTCGCGATAAGTGAAATGAGCGCCAGCAGCGCCTCACCCGGCGGCGGTCAAAGGAGAGCTGAGATCAGCGAGCGCTGGCTGTGCCGGATTTCCCAGACATGTCGTTATCTTGCTTTCTTTTGTCTTCCTCTGGGTTTTAAGCATTGGACAAGCGTTCTTAATGCAGGAACATTGTGATGCTCAAACTCCAGGTTAATCCAAAGATTCTGTTCAAATTTTGTTCGTTCTCCTTCCTCTGGTCGCCCTCGTGAATGCGACAGACAGTAGACAGAGGGAAATGAAAGGAAAGGAAGGGTAACATCATACCGCTGTATATCATGTACAGGACGTACTGTCGAATTCACATTTAAATATTGAGCCGACCAAATTCAGAACTTTGAGTTCATGTGCATGTTGCTTGCGTGAGCATGTTGCTGCAAATCGAAATATAAGGATGTGCTGGGGCAGTCGCACTTTTCGTCTGCAGTGCTTGTGCGTTGATCTTGTTGGATGTATCGGCTTGTAGCGCTCGCTTACGTAAATGTCGCTTACGTAAACGATGACGAATTCGCTGCAGTCATGAATTCTATTTTCGCTGTTTGTATGTGCTGTTGCCGCAAATTAAGAGCGTTGATGTTGCGTTCTGGTTAACTGTGTTGAATTATAGCAACACTAATTCGTGTTTCTATCGCCGCGTGTCGTGTAACATTGAAGAACGTAACATAGTGCACTTGAGGGCTTCAGCTCGCTGCTAATAAAGTTTTGGCTAATCAGCTCAGTAACCAATACTATTCACCTGTGCTATAATGTCCGCCACAGTTGGTATTAGGATGCCTCAAAAGATGTGTATGTATCTCAATATACCTGATTGGGATGATTACTAGTGGGTTTCCGTGAAAGACCCGGTATGCGGTATTCATTGCCGTAAAACAGGTAGCGTCGGGTGAAGTTTCGTTGCTTTGCGCCAGTATTTACATTTTTCTGTTTCATCGTTTCCGTCCTTCAAAAAAAAAAAAGCTTGCCGATGAGGTGATCATTTCCATCAATAAATGCGGGAAATGATTCCCCGGTGTCGTGACGGTGATAGCCGTGATGGGCTCTGACTCACTTGTACTGGTTGGCGCCACACTGTTCTACGTGTGACGGTTCGTTGCGCTAAAACTGTCGTCGATAGCACATGCTTCAGTGGGCCAATAAAGACCGTGAGTGCGGTATGGCATGTTGACGCTACTATATACTACATCGTTTAGTGGTCAGAGCGGGATTGCCACGGGCAACGACGACAACTTGGCCCTGAAATGCGGACCCCGCTCTCGGAAGCGCAGGTAGAGGGTAAACGGAGATGCGTATTTGAGCTGAGTGAAAAAGAAAAAAAAATACGGGTGATTTAGCATGGTTAAGCCAAATGCGAATTTGATGCGCTTGCTCTACGATTTTCGCTTCGGTTTCGGTTCCAGGCCGGGAGGACAGTGCGGTATTGGAGTGTTCTGCATACATTGCGCATGGATGAAAGTTGATGAATACGATGACATCCAAAGCACAGCGTGAGAGGCTGGCGGTTAAACATCAGAGGCCAACAACAACACGGAATGTTCGGCTGTAGCGATGACGCAGTGGTCTAATACAGTGAACGGCGAAGCTGATCTATGCGCGCCGACGTGGGCTCGAAACCCACTCGCGATGACAGAGTATTTCGCACAGTTTCCCATGAACACTGCTTGCAGGTTGGCCACAAAACAGGTATTCAGGTTGCCACTTGTCAGAGGCTTCTAAAAAAACATCAGGGAAGTCTGAGATTGTGGGTTTTAGTGCTAGGTTCTTAAGAATCCTCATTACGGTATCTTTAATTTCTGCTCTGTTGTATGGCGCTTGGCAATAATTCTTTCGGGATATTATTCGTTGTAGGACACTCTATACCAATTCCAAGACGTTTCTTTTGTGTCGGCGAAAATCTGTTTCCGGGTGCCTTTCAAGTGACGCCGCACATCTTTAGGGCGGATGTCTTTAAGAATTCTTTTTCCACGCACCATTCATGAACGAAATATGCCGTGTGCGAATATGGCTCCCTGCTAATATTTAGTTCCATTTCGTAAAGCGTAGTATGCATGCCGCCCTTTCGCGGTAATATCAGTACGGTGTTGCAAACTGGACGAAGACAGAATAAAAAAACGCATATTTTAGAAATATGCTGCAGTTGAAGCTCAGTGTGCATTACTGTATGCGGCTACCAACCACAAAGTCTCAGAGCCGGCGTTTTTCGTGCCACTGCGCTGGCGTTGTTCGCGGGAAAAGGTAAAAGAAAGAAGAAAAATAAAAGAACGGGATACGCCACTGTCGCAAAGGGCGAGCTCCGGCACATTTCTTTTTCTGTCCTTTTGCTTGGCTTCTCGGGAAAGCTGTCTTCTACTTTCTCCTTTCCAGCAATTTATCCTTTCCAAAAGAAAAGCTAAACGAAAGTCTCTTTTTTTTTTAGCTCGGGATTTTTGTGAGCGCGCACCGACTTCGTTCTAAAGACCGCGTGGAAACCACTAGCCCCAGTTTCGGCATCATCTGTGCAAGTCGGGAGCTCCTGTTTTGTTTTACGTCATTTTATTTTTTTTCCCCTGGCAAAGAAAGCGCCGGTGACGCAACGTTTCGCCGCAGGGAAATTTTCTTGTTGCATGCCTTTCAGGAGAAAGACGTGCGTTGCCAAACTTACCTTCAAATTCTCGGACTGTCGGCTTAGCAGCAGCGCTGCAGCTTCGTCTCCTTCGGGTGAAATAAAGCATAAAGCTCTGTGAGAAGCGTGTGCCTTTAACAAATACTGCAGTGACATATTTCGGTAGCAACTGTTTTTTCAGAGTATGAAACTGACGTCGTTGCAAAGTTCTGTTCGTCGGCGCTAAATCTGTATTGTGCCATGAGAGAAAAGTGGCCTTGTATATCCTCCGTTGTTTTCTGTTTCTCTCCTAGTTGTTTTCTGCACTAGTCACGAGAGAATGTCTGTGCCCCACAAAAATTCAGTACGAAGTTCCTGTGAGAGCTGCATAGAGAGAGAGAGAGAGAGAGAGAGAGAGAGAGAGGGAAAGGCAGGGATGTTAACCAGAAAGGATTCCGGGTGGCTACCCTGCACAGGGGAAGGGAATGAGGGGAATTAAAGAGGAAAGAGAGAAGTAACGGGAAATAATCACAGTCTGTCAATCAAGGCAGTCGCTCTCAAAAAGCGAAAGAGTGCCTTGTAAGCCCTGATGGCAGTTGACTGTTGTGGCCACGGACCGAGGATCTTGGCCTCTGTGAACGGGCGAGGGTCCAGGCGGTTCAGAGCACATCGCAGCTTATGTCTTTCGGCTACAAAGGCAGGGCACTCACGCAAGATATGGGTGATTGTCTCATCACAGGCGCAGTTCACACAAGAAGAACTGTCGGCCATCGCGATCCGGAAAGCATACTTATTCGTGAAGGCCACGAGCCATAGCTTTCTTTTGCAGCCGTATAGCTGCGCTTATGTGGGTGTATGAGTTTATTACTTCCTTATTTCAAACCTACTATACCTTGGGTGCATCCCCTGCACTCATTTGAAAAAAAAAAAGGTAGTTGCTTTTCTCAGCAGGGTATCACATGTCTGACTTTAAGGGAGCGTTATTAATGATTTTATAACTTTCTAGCCCCGCCTCGGTGGCTCAGTGGTTATGGCGCTCGGCTACTGACCCGAAAGACGCGGGTTCGATCCCGGCCGCGGCGGCTGAATTTCGATGAAGGCGAAATTCTAGAGGCCCGTGTACTGTGCGATATCAGCGCACGTTGAAGAACCCCAGATGGTCGAAATTTCCGGAGCCCTTCACTACGGCGTCCCTCATAGCCTGAGTTGCTTCGGGACGTTAAATCCCAATAAACCGTATAACTTTCTAGCGCACCGCTGTCGCAGCTGCTTACGTCCGGCTATAGCTTGAGTCACGCATGCGCTGTTAGGGAAATGTTAAGCTTATCGCTACCACACGAACGCTGTCGTTACCGCACTTGGAACTGACAGAGCGTACGCATGACGCATGTGTGCAGCCATCGCCGCAGGCTAGCTTTGGCGGTAGGCATTGAAAACTTTAGCATAGGTAGCTTGATTTGCTGTCATGTGTATATACCGTGACGAACAACGCCAGCTGCCTACAGCGCATGCGTAGATAGCCCCGACGGGCTTTGTGCTGGCCGCATACGGGCGCATCTGGCCTCTTGCGACCACGTGTACACAGAAGTGCTGTGCCGAAATAATGCTGTGCTAAAGGGCAGCGCCATGCTAAAGTGTTCTTTCAATGCGGGCGTATGTTTTTAGATCATGACTGGCGACGTATGTTTGGTGACTCGCAAAATGTTGCGTACACCTTAGTTGTCGCGTACACTTCTCACGAACATTCTGAGAGTCCGCGGCTCAAAGAGTGTGTCATTTGTAACTGTGGATCAGAAGGTACGACTTCATTACGATGCGCATCATGGTTAATAAAATTTATTTAGGCAGGTGTGGTGTGAGGTACTATTAAGGCTGATAAGGCCGTGCAGCTCTCAGGCGCTAGGTATCGTCCCCAGTTTGCCACAAGCTGTCATTCAGGCTTAACAGTATGTTTGCTGGTGTCCTCCCATGATTTTTCCCTCCAGTCATTTTGGTAATGTTGTGGTTCACCTCCTCTCGTGCAGCCCATAATACTTAAGTGCCTCATCTTCAGTCAGTAATGAGTGAATTGTAAGTGACTGTGTTCAATAACAGCATAGAAGACACGCACAATTGCTTTCGTCAGATCTTAACCGGCATGGCAGTCAAATATTTTCCATTATAAGGGACAGTATTCTTGAAGCAGATTGAAAAAAAAAACGCTACTTTGTCTCAGCTACTTATGTGCTAGTCACTTGTGCGCTTTCGACGTCCTCGGGTGAGATTTCCTGATCTCGTCCTGTAGCTGCAGTATACATTTACTGCTATGCAGGGTAGCCTGAATGTGCTCGGCCAAAAGTGTCCACAACGTGGTTTGCATGTTCGGTTTCTTTCTATGTGAAGTATATATAATGAAGGAGGAGATAAGGGAAGTCAGCTGCTTCTATAAGTTCATATCTCATAAATACAATAAACTTTCGGCCCTGTCCCCCACCCGCCCCTTCCTTAACTTTCCACCCCCGCTTCACCGATTTCATAAGGCACGGTAAGTGAGAATAAATGTGGACCATCTTTTGTCCTGATAGTTCTCTGCAGGAGAAGCGCCCTCCTTGCTGCCGTGAGCCCGAATTGACCAACATTCCAGTCGCCGCCTCGAAATCGTCCTCTTTGCACTTGGGCTCGGCACGTAGGTAGCGATCAGTGGTGGGCTACCAGGGTCACTAGGTTGCCGCCTGAGGCGTTCAACGGCCTGCACACCCGGCGAAGAAAGTCGGTCAGCAAAGATGACTAATATTTCTGCACCCTCCGCGAATGACGGCACGCGTTTCGGGATACAGAATAGCACTGAGAGAGAGCGCGCTTTTTTTGTCGCTCGCAGGAGCGCCGACAAGTGCCTTTCGTATGTAAACAGCGCTCCCAGGAGAAGGCGTCGCGTCCCCGGGCACGTCCCGGGAGCCGCAGCGTCGCCCGCTGTCAGCCAGAGCTGACGTTAATGCTTGCGTCCTCCGCGCCGCCGACGCCGCGGTTGCGCCGTCACGTGCGAGCCGAAAGCCTTCGGGCAGCCGGAGACCAAAAACAAGGGATTGCTCCTTTGTAATGCAAAGTGCGCCGGCGGAAATTCTCTGCCCGGTTCGCTGCGTTGCCAGCGCCGCGGTTCGCCGGCGCGCGCACATCGGTGTGTGCGACGTTGTCTCGCCGCCGATGTTCAGCGCAGACTCGCCGCCGTCATCTCTCCCCGAGCGCTGCGGCCGGTCGGATGAAATTTGACTCACAAAGAGGTTCCCCGCCGAACGACGACGGCGACGTTGCTGCGGTCAGCGCCCGGGGACCTGCGCGGAAATGAGGACCACTTCTTCGCTGGGCTCTGCAGAATGGCAGCTGAAGGTTGTGGCGCAGACTAAAGCAGGCGGAAGCGGGGGCCGCATTCGCGTCGGCGTTACTTTTCTGCTCCGCCAGCTCCCTCTTCACAGCGAGGTTACGCTGCTTCTCTGAACAGGTAGCCGAGCTGTCGGGTGTCGTCCCTCGCGGTGGAGAAAAATAAAAAGCAAAGAAGAAATAACAAGCGTCATTTCCTGCAGAACATGAAATGAAAGCAGGTTACTGGAAGGTTCGCAAGATCAAAACTTAGCCGCCCATGGCTGCAGACGCATCGCTGCCCCTCACAGGTGTAGCGGGGAGGATTTACATCGTCTGCGCCCCGAACAAGTGTCGCCAGGCGCGCAAAGGAAGACTGCAGGAACGGCGCCTGAGAAGAGTATTAGTGGAGCCCACTCCTCGCTCTAGGCGTTGCCTCCAGTTCGCCTACATGCGGCAGTTGACAGGAATGTATTCCCGATGTCTTAGTCCCGCTGTTTTCGACGGCAGCTTGTACTATTTAATGTTTAGCGTATCCTTTACAGTTGCGCGCAGCGCAAAGCGCACCAATATGAAACAAGGTTGTGTCGCAGCAGTTTCAGGCCGTCGTCTTTCAAAATTGGGTTATCTCATACGTTCGAGATATGCCCCCTTGAGTCAGCCTACAGTTTTTGTGGCGTCGACAGTCCTCATCATCGAGCGAATTCTGAGGAGGTCTTATGTTTGCCGGACGATGGCGCGACAATCCGCAGACTGTCTATGTGTGGGACAATCAGCATCTCGTTTTGGTTTCAACACGCCGCCATCGAGGGCCTATATGACTAGCAACCAGACATGTCTTGAGAAAAAAAAAATTTTGTTTTGCTCTTCTTTTTATCACAGTTGTACCTTTACATTCAGATTTATTACTGACATCCCGTGAAATTCGATCTCCCAATAACTACTAGAAATCATGAGGTCAACTTTTGGATCCCCTACGCAAGCAGATGCCAGTCTCCTGCTCGAAGTCGCTGCTATCAGCCGTAATCCCATTCCTCAGTCATGTCTGATTTCGGGTAGAAACTTTTTTTATATGTCTGTGGTAAATTTGAACATTGAATGAATAACTCAGTCGTATGTCATTTCCGCTGCGGCATTTCACCGGTGCAGCTTAGATTTTATTTTTTCACAGTCTCTGTTTCGCACAACAGCTTGTTGGCTTTACGTAGCAGAACATCGGGTATCTTGCTTTTGCGGAGCGCCAGTTAAAGGTACTCACTTTGTGTTTACTTACTTGTCCGTCGTTGCATAATCCGTGAGTGAGTCACCCATGGCCCAAGAACTGTATGCCCTGGCGCCTTCTGTTTTGGTTCCGCCCAGAAGAGTGGGCGCATCAGCCGTAAAGATTGCGTGCTTTCTGTGCTAAAGATGGTCCCATGACTACCAAACATAGGGCAGATCGCTGCGACGCCGGCGCCCTCCCTTGTTAGCTAAGGAGACTGGCTAGGAGGACTCATTGCAGAGAAGCAAACCCAAGAGGATGGAGTGGGCCACAACCTGTTACATCTTCGCGTGCTGGAAAAGCAAACCAGATCACGGCGAGAGAGTGCGAGAAGAAAAACACGTAAAGACTGAGTTGAGTGGGCAAAAAGAAAAGGGGGGCATTGCCCGACAGTAAAAGACCCATGTTATATTGGGCGGTAAAAAAAAAAAGTTCCCAGCCAGAAAATCAGCAAAAAGGAAACACGATAAAGGAGCAATGATACGAACAAAAGGAGCGTTAATTCAGTAGCACACAGGGTCATGCCGCTTTCCTATTACGAGTTGCAAAAAGCTGGGAGTACTGATGAAAAGGAATGCGCATGGTAGAAATATCAAAATATTTCATGTACGTACCTACTATTCGTAGATGGGCTTTCAGTGGACGTGTCGACTGACTTCTGGCTGGGAATTGCTGTGCAGCACGTGACCCGTGCCGCTAGCCCGTGCCGCTAGACCGTGCCGCTACTTTTCACACCACAACACAGCTGGGGTTTTCTCCCTGATATGTGTTGGTCAACCGAAAACCAGCCTCCTCTTAAGCCGTAGAGTCGACCACACCGGGTACGCACGTGTAGCCAGCGCCTGACTTCAGCACGCGCATTATCTTTCACGCAATCAGTTTGTGTCACTCCAAGCTAACAGGCAGTGCCTCCGCAAGCGCTGTCAGTCTAAAAGACAGTTTTTTTTTTAAGTTTTCTTGCGATGTACTGGTTCGCACACCATCGCATGTGGCTCTCTGAGGATCGCCACACGGGCTGTACGAGCACTTAACGCATGCTTCGCATGTTTAAATCATGCTTAACGCGTGCTCCGCAAACTGACCGTCCCTACCTACGGGGTAGCCTATACCTCTGCTTTACGACGTCATCAGATGACTTGGTGTAGCTGACGCTGAGTCTCGGCCCGGGCCGGCACTTCAGCCAGATGGATGGCATTGCGGTAGATTTGTCCAACCGACTACGATGACGACGTCGGCCACGAGGGTAAACGAAGGAAACAAGGACGCTTGCGCGATCTGGCGTCTTACTTGGTCACTGCGGCGCCTGTTGTCGTAAACCTCACTGGTAAATAATTCCCTGGGTTCATTCATGAGCTTAACAGTATTCGCTTCACGTTTGCTCCTGTTCTTAAATTCGGTGGCGATTCGACCCCGTTCCCTAGAATTCAAAAAACAAAACAACCTACAAAGAAGGGTGATGCAAAGACAACGGTAGAGAGGAAGAGAACACCTGACTACATTGGCTCTTCTTTCCTCTGTCGCGCTGTCTTTGCAATGCGCTATCATATTTGAAGTATTATACACTTAGCCCAGTTCAGTACCTTGGTGAATAAAGCCAGCTGTTCTGTGCCACACGCGCACGACTGACAGTTCATCGGAGTGGCTGCGTTGGGTCGGCACCTCATCGCTATTGCAGCACCCCCTCCTTGCGCTCCTTTGTTTCTTTTCTACGTTCTCGCACACTGCGAATGCTGTTGTCTTCAGGGTGCCTTCATAACTGCGACACTCGCGTACGGGCAACCTAGTCTTCTTTTTTCCAGGACGCCCTGAGACGACCCGAGAGCAGACGAACAAGGCGTCCCGGGCGCGCTCGAAGCATATGGCATGGACGAATCCCCGAGCGACGCGCTGTCGTTGCCGCGTGGGCGTCCGTCCGAGCGGAGGCGCCCATCGGAGTCGCACGGCATACATCCTTGGGTCAGGCCGCTGCATCGCTCGCAGGATTGAACTGAGTGCGCTGTTCCGCACAGCTAGGCGCCCAAATTGGAATCCTCCGTCCCCACCACGCACGACTAAATGGCTCTAATGAAACCCGCGGCTGATGGTACGGGCCAGTCGGCCGTGACGCGGCAGTGCGCTCCACCGTCCGGAAGAGGCGCGGGATGAAAGGGCACGCGTGCTGCTACGGTACCGTTGCTCGGTTCATTCCTCTGTTATTTGGATTTGCGTTGCTCTTGGGCGAGATATAAGAGAAGTTATTGCTGGACAGCTGCATCTTTTCGTTTGCGTTGTTAAGGCCGCCTTCAGTGGCTTGGCTTCGTGAGCAGTGTGGTTACGTTGACTAGACTCTGCTGTACTTTTCTAATTACATTTCTGATAGTCTGGTTAAAGCTTAACTCTGTCCAGAAAGGGCAGAAGACCTACGAGCTTATTTAGGTTCATATTTACACTCTGGATTGTTGACAAAGCTCGAAATTGAAAGGGAGACTAAGAGAGACTACGGTGTTGTTTTAACACAAAATAAGTCTGGCGTTAGAAAAAGGAAGAGAGTCAATGAAAACGGAGCCGCACATTTCTTGTGCTGCCGCTTCTTGTGCCCTCATTTTGTATCTTCGCTCCTTTGCCGCTGAGAAACTTCTGGTCGATAGCCCTCTAAACTTCTTGCGAGTTCCTTCCTGGCCCTGCCTTGCCACCTACCATGAACTAAAATATAGGTGGTCATCGTTTTTCTTCTCAAAGCAAGACCCAGTGGTATGATGAACGTGAAGTATGCTGGCTCATGTTAATAATAATCGTTTGAGAATATCGGTGCACAGTAAAATTGGAAAATTGTTTGTTTTTTTTCATAGAAACTGAAATAACGCAGTAAATGTGTCGCACATCTCGGTGAACACCCGAACCGCGCCGTAAAGAAAGAGATCAAGAAGGAAGTGAAAGACAAAAGGAAGAAACAGGTGCCGTAGTGGAGGTTTCCGCAATAATTTCGACTACCTGGGGATCTTTCACGTGCACTGACATCGCACAGCACACGGGGGACTTTTGCGTTTCGCTTCCATCGAAGCGCGATCGCCGCGTTCGCGTTCGAATCCGGGAACTCCGGCTCAGTAGTTCATTGTCAAATGCTCTGTAAGCTTGCGGCGGTGTCATTCAGTACTCCGCCTTGACATCTGTGCTGAGCTTGCACTCTTTGTAGACTCCTTTGTGTCTTCAATCTCCATTTCCTTCAGTCTTGTGTCATCAAGTCCCAGAACAAGGCGGCCAGTGCGAGATCAAACGACGCGATTTGCGCTAGGACAATACAGCGACCGTCAGAAGGGATCGGAGACGACAAAAAGGAGGCACCTTAGAATTTAGCCAATCTCAATTGGCTTCATCTTCGCAACAGTCCAGGTTCACGAAGTGACTTTGCGAAACGTGGCTTAAATTGCGAAACTTTGCGGGGTGACAATAGCTGAAAGGGACTGAAGCAAAGCGGCAAAGTCCGCGACCAATCAGTGCACATTCTGTGAACGCATAGACAATCGTTGCACAATAAAAAAAAATTGTCCTGACGTGAAGAGAGCTTCTGGATACTGAAATTAACGGTAAATTTTCTTTTCCTTTTATCATGCAACGATTGCCACACAACGCAGGCGCTCATATGTATTTGTGAACATATTTCTCTGCCGCTGAAGCAACGGTGATTAATGCCGCTCCACTACTGTATAGATGGCCATCGAAATTTGTACGCCGCGGAGAGAATCGCAGCCGGTAATCACAGTGAAGCGCGCGCGCAAAGTTTCAGCTGCTGTTGGAGCGCTAGTCTGGAGCAGCGTGCGCCCGTCGAGGTCGACCCGCACAACATTCTCTGACAAGATGATTGCGCGATCATTCTTTCTCTTGTGTTAAACGGAAACAGCGGAGGAAGCAGGCTGACGGCGGCCATATTCCCTCGAGCAGGGAGCGAGCCAGCGAACCGCGCGACGCCGGTAGGCTGCGAGGCTGTTGAACCTACACTTTTTATTTGAGACAACGAACTTTCTGGGAGGTGTCCTCGTAGATACATGCAGTTTCGGCGTGCGTTTAAGCTAGTTCCGTGTTCGCCCCAGGTCTTCGGTTTTAGGTGTGAACTTTCTTCTTCGGGCGCAGAATTGAAGAAACGATGGCGTGAAGTTCAATACGCGATGGACGCGCTTGTCGGTCTAGCGCGCCGCTGTTGTAGCGTTGTAGCTGTTGTAGAATGTAAAAGATACGAGAATATGTTGTTTTCTCACAAGCGCAAAAAATTTTTCTTAAGTGCAGTAGCTCTGCACCGCCATGAAAATTCTGTGTCCTTTCTTCTCTCCTGTGCGTCAGCGTAATGCTGTGGCGTTTTGAGAGCGCATTAAGGAAGATACGAAATGCCCCCACGCGGTGCGTGTTTACTTCGTTCAAGAGGCGCGTCAGTTCAGTGATGCGTGGCAGTATGTGGGAACGGTGCAGCTAAGCCTCCCCTAATCCGACATTTTTCCCCGCAATAAGCCTTCTTTGCAGATTTCTCCTTTCTTAGAGTAGAAGCGCACACAGTTTTACTGTGCGCACAGCGCACTCTATTGGGTCGCGCGCGAAGCTTTATTTCACTTGTACTTTCTTTCGTGGAAGCGCAGAATACGAGAAACTAAACATTTATTTTGTCGTGAAAACCGCGGCAGAGGCGGCAGATCTCTTAAGCGGTCGAGACTTCAAGCCCCAGGAAAGCAGCACAAACGAATCTAGTTTGCACTAAAGTCCCTAGATCAGCTTTGCTAAGTAGCGACAAGTCCCTCCTCTCCTACCGCCCTTTCCCCTGCGGCTCGCGTCGTCCGCCATGTTCTTCCTGACGCGCTCCGATGGCGCGGTTGTATGCACTGGATCGGCGGACCTTGCAGAGTCGCGGCTTTGCTGTAAGGGGCAGTGAAAAATGTAGTAAATGAGCTTGGTATGAGAAGAAGAGAAACGTGCCAGTAATGCGCTCCGAATGTGATTTGCGTTCAGTTTTGTCGGAGACAGCGAGTGCGGCAAAACTGCAGTTGTGGTGCGGCGGCCAGTTCGCGAGAGAACACGGACACGCGTGCAACTTTATATATAGCATATTATTGCAAAGACTACCACCGGCGGTTTGTGGCGGTTTGCGGGGCAGTTTTGCTGGCCGGTGAGAGAATATTGACGGGACAGCAGTGCATTTGTTTCTTTATGCTAAGCTTCCTCAGAATTATGGGCTCGAATTGATATTCAGTAAAATGGAGCTTTAAAGAAGGGTAGTCGTATTAGGAATATATATGAAGATGAAAAATACAAAAACCTAGCTGTGCAGGTGAACACACTGAAGTCCCTTCATGAATTTCTAGGACAGACGGAAGCCGATGTCTGCGGGGTGCCGGTATGCACGAAATAATTACGGTGCTGCCTGGCGGATTACTTGTATGGTGGGAATAGAATGAAAGGAATATTATGGGCACTGGATGCTGAGACTGACCGTTGGTTTCGCACAGCAATAAAATTCCTTTGCGCCCGCGTCACAAACTTTTGGCACGTAGAGCACTTGTGCAGCAGACACTCCAATAAATCAGACATGCTATGCGCGAGTGTGAACACATGTAAATTCATCTAAGTTATGTATACACCGCCAATCTTTAATAGTACCGCGCGAGCGTCGACTGGACAACGCCTTATCATGGCGCGGAGCGCGAATCAAGCGAGAATAAGCGCATTTGTTTCAGATGCACTGGTTCTCGCTCGTTTTGCCGCTCAGCGCTGTCATCAGGCGCTGACAAGCCGGCTGGTCGACGGTCGCGCGGTACTATTAAAGAATTGGCAGGGCGTACCGCAGAACACTTCGCAAGAGGTTACGGTTTCAGGGCGCATTACTGAGCGAAAAGGTTTTGGCTACTTGATCTCAATGGACCAGCTGCAGTAGGTGCCGGAGTGGGGCCGTAGGCTGAAATACGCGCGCATACTTGCACTGACATGCATGTTTACGAAATGACAAAGGCGGACAGCAGCGCGTAATCAAACAATCGTCAAGCATAGTGCGAGCTGGGAGCTTTAGCAATTCTGACTCGCCAGCCAAAGTTTGCTACTAGAGCATCGAATCTCAACGATGGAAAACAGGAATTGAGCTTACATCGTATAACTTGCTAGAATTCGTCAGCTTGAAATTTTTTCTCCCAATCCTGTGGAGCCACGCTTTCTGTCGCACAATATCGTTCTTCGCCAGCGGCACTGAAAACAACGCCAGACCTTTTCCTGACTGGGTTGAGTACCCGAAGGTGCAACAGCCCGGAATTTCGGCTGCTGCTGCGGACACAAAAAAGGAGCCCGATAAACTAAAGTGACTTCCAGCAAACAGCGACAAATATAAAGTCACCTCCACTGAATGTCCGTGGCCAGCACAACTATACTGTCACGTTGTAGTGACGGCAGTCCAGCGGTCAGGAAGACAGCAACAAAACTTGCAAACGAAGCTCTTTATTTGTGCTGACTTGCGCCCTCAAAACAACTGAATCACTCGGCGGCGCCGTAAGCAACAGACGTGCTCGTCAGTAGCCGAACTACGAAATGCCGGCCGCTCGCGGCATCGCTCAATTTAAAGCCGGCAAGGAAACTTCGAGACAACCAGGTCAGGATCATCTACAGTAATCTGGAAAAACGTAGATGCAGCTCTGCACGACTGCGATCAGTGGAGGTTAGTCCGGGCGCTTCTCGCGTCACGAAGAAACGTAGCGTGCAAGCGCCGTCAAACTATGCAGCCGGACGACTTAGGAAGAACATGGCGGAACGGAACTAGTTCCCAACCGGAAGTGGGCGCTGTCCAATAGTGTGCGTCGGCGGCGCCGCAAACGTTTTCGGTACTTAGCTTTTTTTAGAAAAGCTCATAAAGGGACTTTAGTTTGCACGGCTGCCACAACGTGCCGCCTGGTGCAGAACACTCAGAATCACCGGGGGAATTTTGAATGCTCCGTACATCCCATTGATTCTCTATTGCTGTCGGAAGCAGTTGCTGTGAGCTCAGGAAGCATTTTATAGGCCATGTTTTGCAGCGAGGTGGAAGAGTTTGCCATAATAATCACCAGGTTCGCGTACTATCCCTAGAAACGATGTAGCTTTCTCAAAACTACCAAGTTCAAAATATCCCCACTCAGTTGCGCGGTGTTCACTACTGGCGTTCAGCAGATGACTCTAGTTTCTGATGTCCGGGAAAGCTGCGATTGTATGCAAAAGAAGGTCTCATTAAAAGAAAAATAGTAGGCAGACGCAGTGAAACAAAAGCATACATTGTAAAGTCTACGCAGTAACTTTATGCCTCTCAGTCAGCATTCGTGGTTGCATGCCCTTTGTACAACCAGTATAAATGCCGTACCAGATGTAAATTCTGCAGAAATTAACGCGCGATGACATGTGGTTGAAACCGGAGATATATGTCCGCTAACTGCTGTAAAATCCTTCCGTTCTGGGTGATTAAATTTCTCGCAGGGTCCTCATCAAAGCATTCGGGCGACGTATACCGCTGCAGAGAATGCACGCGGTAGGAGCGTGTCAGAGATTTCCATCGCATGTGCGCCTATTTCTTAACACCTCTTTAGTGTGCGACCCGTCACTCGTGGCCAAAACTGAAGACGCTGGCTTTTTATCCCCCCCCCCCCCCCCCCTCTCTTTCTGCATAAGCTTCCGTCTCCAACCTACTAAGCATCATTCTATACGTGCCGTCCTATTCTCTCTTGAAAGCTACTGCTTATATCACTGCTCTCGGTTTTTTCGTGATGACATACTGCTTACATAGTAAATAACAAAGTATGTGCATACATTTCCTTGTGTCGCGTGCGATTTTTACACAGCCTGGTGCGTGCTCTGCAAAAAAGTATGATTCGTAAGACTTCGCCAACAATATTTAGGCCAATTACGGACACAGAGCTCATCCCATCTTACTTCCTTTGTGTTTTGTTCCCATGTTAGTATTCACAAATTGGGCGCAAGTATGAGCCACCACCTAAGCCGACAGTGTGAGGTTTCGTTTCGCTCTAGTTTTCGCTTCCAAGATGCTTTGCTGGCAGATCGCTTTTCGCTCGGAAACGCGGAGAGAGAATGCATGACCAGGACTTGAGAGTGGTGAATTGTGCGCTTTACGCTAAAAGTGCGCATAGTTCGCGGCGCAGCGGTCTAGTTTTCATCGCTGGGCTCTCAGCATTCACGGTTCGCTCTGTCATGAACTCATTTTCCTTCTACGAAAGGCGATGCTTGTTTAATTGCCCGCCAAGCTAAAATGGAAGGCTTTGGTAGTGTGTTTCGTATATGTCGTGAAAAATTCAACTTACTGCACGAAACCAGTGGCAGCGATAGTCCGCATTGCAGCCCGCTTTCAATTTTCCGTCGTTGTGCAAGCGAAACAGCAGTGCGCAAGAATTTCCGATGAAGTGAAACGACATCCTATGAGGGCACCTCAAATTGATGCCTATTGATCGAGAGACCGTTGTAAAATGGCGGTATTGCCGTTACATTTGTGCAGGAAAGGAATCTGAACACAAACTGAGGACAGCACTTACTCGCGGAATGTCATTTTAAAACAGTTCTCAGGGGCCAACAGGGCTTCGCGTCCAGGCATGGGGACCAATCAGCGAGCAACGCGCGGCATGTGTTTTTCGCCGAGAACGAACGAAATTGTCTCCAGGCCCGCGGGCATGAGGAGTTGCGAAACGACGTCGAGGCGGGAACACGCAAGGATTCCAGGAGGCACAGCGGCGACTGTTTTGCACTCGGTTCTCTGGTTTCTATTTTTCTGTCGTTTCTGTACAAGCTCTCTTTTGTTTTCACCCGTGCTCGGACAGTATTGTTACAAAGAGACTGCCTCGAGCGCTTGTCGCCATTTATGAACGTTGCCTGCGGGAACTCACGCGTCTTCCGACTGTTTCGGTGCAGCGTTGGGAAGCTTAACGCGGGAAAAGCCTTTAGCGTGCCCCCGGCACGGAAAATGTTTTGCTCTATGGCACTTCTACTCATCAGTCCTCGGTTTCCGCAAATGTTGCGCGCACAGATACAAAACGACCCGGCAAGATTTAGCTCCTCATGTTACCACTTTCCGGATCAAACAGTAAAAGCGAAATGCGGGATTTTTAAAGTTATGCAAGGCAATTTCGTTTTTATTTGTATTATAGGCGCTCAAAAGAAGCGTAGGATCGGCAATAGCCGTATAGCACATAACCGAACATATGGCAAACCTTGCTTTATACCAAGTGCAGTTCACCAATGAGCAAAACCCTATACGAAAAGGGAAGAGGGGGGAGGGGGCCATGCTGTTGAGAACTGTTGCTTTTTTGTAGGTTAGGACTACGCGAATTAGCTTCATTTTCGTGCCTAACTATGTAACTACCTTCTCAACACCCTAGTGTACTTTTGCTAAATGGCTTAGTATTTATTTATTTACTCTAATCTTATGACGTTTGTCCTTTTGTCTACAGTCTTTCTGTAGTTACCGACGCCATTTGCTCTTACCCAGAAGTCGGAAGACGAGGGAAACAGTAAAAATTACTTGTTTTCGAACACGCAACGTCAAAAGTTCGGAACGCTGCCGAGATTTTTTTATATGAGGCGAGTGACTACAGGACTCGAGCCACATGCCTCGGCGATGCTGTACGTCATTTCAAGCAGTACTTCCTTGATTCAGGCATCTGCTCTATACTCTCTCGGAGGTATGCCACCGCAATTCTTAATTGTAGCTGTTCCCTTTATGACTCTGCTGTTACGGTTCAGCAGCGCGAAAATGTCGCTTCTCCGCTGGTGTACCTATAGTGTCTTTCCGAACGGTAAGGTGCGGTGCACACAATTTCTAGGAAGAGAGATGCAGCGCTCTTCTGTTTCTGGCGATGCGCCAGAGGAATCCTTGAGACCGAATTCCAAGACGGGGTCTTTTTCTTCCTCCCTCTGAAATTCCCGCGCACGCCGTCGCCGTTCCTCCCACTCCGGCGGGGCGGCAACGCCGCTGTTCGCTCGCTGGCGAGTCCCACGAATAAAGCGGCTCCACGGAGTTGCCCGCACAGCAGAGTGCAGCGCTGAAGCACTGTCTTCGTGTATTTTTTAAATGATTTAAAAGCTTTTATGCGTCCCTAACCAAGCATCCAGGCGGGTAGTAGTGTTTTGCCTGCTGAATGTAGAGGACCGCGAAACAAAAAACGCTGCATTAGAGCAGGTAATAAGAGAGCACGTTCTAACCCTCAAAAAGCACGAAGTTACCTTTGCGACGGTTACTTAACACCGTATGTTAAGATATTTCTCATTTTCTTTCTCACTCCGCCATACTTGCGTCAAACTCGCACCGAAACCTTGGCGGAAAAAAAGTGATAATGCGACGGTATGAAACGGTTTTTAGAGACCAAATTTTGTATTTCTTCTCTATAAGTGCGCGCTTAGTATAGAAACTAGAATTATTATAGGAAGGGTGCCAACGTCAGTGCTTTACCCATTTCGGGGTGCGTTGATAGAGTGGAAAGTGTCTAGGTGGGAAAACGCACCGTGTATACGCCCATGCACAACGTCTCGGTGCGTTGGTCGCCGGACTTTACACGAGTAGACCGATCAAAACGCATCTAGAAAGTATAGCAGGCCCTCTGCTGGCGCAGCGTGCGATTCTATGACGGAATTTTCACATGTTCCCCAAGAGCAAGGAACTCGTAAGCGCATGTCAAATGTCGTACGCGGACCCCAACGGTTTCATACGTACTTGGTCATGTCCACGTTGCCGAACGCTGTCACTCAATACCTTTTAGATTAAAGGGCAGAAAACGTTTAACTCCAATATACCCACTGCGAGAGCAAATAGTCCACATGAAAAGGGGACGCCTACGCGTCACACCTGGAGGGACTCGCCCTGCTCTGTCCCGTCCTGTACCTCCAGTTTGCCTCCCAGCGCGTTATGCGTCTTTGCCAGTTACCTTGACTAACAACGGGAGGCGCTTTCGTCGAAGCGACACGAGCGCCACGGATGGCGGGACAGCTGCGCGCCCACGGGAAAGAGGAATCTTTCTTCGGTTCGGGAACTCGACGCGCAGTGACGTTCCGGCGTGCGCGGCGGTCTCCGCCAGCGGAGCGAGGCCTCGTGGCAACATTTTCCCGCGAGCTCATCCCATACGGCTTCAGAGAATCTCCCATGCCCTAAAGTGGGCGAACATTCGTTCTTAACCTTGCTGGTGAGTCGTACGACATCGATTCCTTAGCGTATTTTGTTGCCATCTGGCGTTATTGTTATTGTAGCAACAAATGCCATTCTTTGTCAACTAGTGTCGTTCTTTTTTTTCCCTCAGAGCAAGACCCGCAGAGGTCGGCGTTCGCTGGGTAGCGCTTGCGATTACGGGGTGGAGTCCGGTGGTTTTGAACAGTGTCGGACGCGGAAAACGTATTTACACCTCTAATTCAACCCCACACACCTAACCCTATGGTATGAACAGCTCGTACTTGTTTGTCTTTTCTGGCTAAATTACTGCTAGACAGACAGTGTAGTGCAATACGAAGCTCTATCCTTACTGACTCAATGTGACGCGAAAGTGGCGCGACGATGAATGCTGACTATAGGAATTTACTCTCACACTTAATGTCATATTAAGATGAAAAGGTAGTCCGCTTGCAACCTATTAACCCAATCCTGTCAGCTCTGTAGCAAAGTAAACCACCAGTATCGGGTGGCGCTCTTGTACAAGTAGAGAGAGAAATGTGCTATCCTGTGCATTGGAGAAAAGAAAAAAAAAGTCAACAGAAAAGTGGGATATTCAGTTTAGGTTTGGCCTAGCATCGGGAGAGCCGCGCATGCCGCCTCGGGTGTGCTTCCTCTAGCTACATGCGCTCAAGCAAATCTGAGTCAGAGGCAAACCCTCAGGCACAAAGAAAGGCCAGTTTTTACTTTAGGGGGATAACGCTAGGCGACGAATTTCTGTAGCAGCGCAGAAGGCGGGACGAGTGTGATATATCAGCTTCCTGACTGTATTTCTCGTAAGTGTGGAAGAACTTGTGGCATGGGAACCTCTCTAGCTCCTACTAAATATCCGCATAGACTTGTACTCCTTGCGAAAGCCGCTACATTCATTTTCACAGACCAAGCACTGAACAACCGGTAAAGCGTCCGCGAGCTCTCCGCACGCGTTCTCTGGACCGCGCATGCTTAGAGTGCTCCATTCCAGCAGTACAAAGGCCTACAGTGTCCCTCTCGGGAGAAGCCTTCTCACACGAATCGAAACGTGATACGAGTTGCACGCATTCTCTTTTTATGCCTTTTCATACCTAGGAGGGTGGGGAAGGGGGAAGGGTTTCTCTTTCAGTGTGCTTTTCGTTTGTTGCTGGCGCACAAACGAGAAGAAGAAAGCTGCAAAAGTGAAAGAAGATCGATGTCGATTCTTTTCATTGTCTCCCGCCACACAGCGCTGCCTCCGGCTGTCACGGTGCTCCAGTTGTTTTCCTTCAATTAATCCTCCCCAGAGACGTCCCGCCCTGGAGCACCTCGTGTATCAAGCACGAAGAATATTTGCCCGAGGTCGAGTCGAAATAACAACGGCGTGGTTGGGGCTATTCACCGGGGCTGGAGTATTCCTGTGTCAGCTCCTGTCTGCGTGCCGCACGGCCGCGCGTGTCGTGAAAGACGCCAGTGTTAATGGCGTGCTCACCGAATTCTGCTCTGTGTACCCTCTGCTTCTTCCTCTTTCTTTTCCGAATACACGAAACACGACAGTGAACGCTGCTAGTGAATATACTATTGCGCATTTTCAGTGCGGGGTTGCTACATGTGCACATTCGCCGCTTTGAGGGACATTTCGTGTTTCCTTGGGGCGGAGAAGTGCGATAAGTGTACCTCTGTTCTCCCTTCCCTTGCAGGTGCGCCAATTCCCAGGCCCGCCTTTTCCATGTGCATACAAATGGCACATATTCTAGAGAACACCCACTTCTAAGAGAGATGTGTCATTAATAGTGCATGACAATAGGTATAACAAACTCTCACGGTCCAAGAAGCGAATGTGGTTGTTTTGGGTTCCGACAAATTGCGACGCCGATGCCGTTTATCTCGAAAAAATCCCTCTATGCGGCTTTCGCTACAGAGCCAAATGCCCTCCCTGTTCGCCTGTACACGCGCGCAAATTGCTTCGTTCGCATAACTTCGGGAAAGCCCTGCGCCAAAGAGAAGGAGGCGTTGGGAGAAACTCCAGCCACGAACGTAGGAGGAAAGCATCCGCTTCACAAGTTGCTCGGAGCCGCGCCGAAAACTTTCTCCTGAGTGTCTGCCTGATTAATAGCGTTCGAGCTGCTTCGCGCGGCCAGCGCGAGAAGCGGTGGCTGCCGCGCCAGCGCGGCCGTTCCTTTTGCAGGCCGGCGCTGTGGCTTCGTTTGTTGAGCCACTGAAAGTCCTTGGAGAGCCAAGTCTCCGAGGAGCCTCGGTGAACGGCAACGCGTGTTTTACTTGCAACTTAGCCCTGGCATTCCCTCTTTCCACTCCCCACTGAGGAAAGATTGCGCGCCGTAACTTCCTTCTCAGTAATTACACACCTTTCTTCGCCGAAAGCTCTTTGGGAAGTCGCATAAGGATACGTGGAGAGTGTGGGCTACGCACTTCTTAAGCTTCAAAAGAGTGCCTCCACCACAGCTGAGCCATTGCTTTTGTAGGTGCTTTGACAAAACTTGTGTTCATTTTTAGGCATCGTAAGTAGGCTCATTGTATCGTTGTCTTCAATTAAAATGAGTTGTGGCACTGAATACGCCATTGTATATAGCGTTGAAAGAAGCACTGTAGTGCTCTAAATGTGCCTTAAATTTCTCCGGTCTCGTTTATTTTCACTCGCTTAATCTGAGCGAGGTGTGTTTACATACGTTGTATTCCTTTCTGATTCGGTAGACGTAGTGTGCAGTCGAAATGGTAGCATGAGTGGCCTTGAAGCATTTTTGGTCGTAAACTCTGAGGATGTCGTAAACGCCAGACGAAGCGTTCATATGAAGAATTTTCGCTGCAGTAAGTCAAAGAGATCTATGCGACAAACACATCCCAGACATCGTAAAGCATTGTAAAATGAGTCATGCTACTGAAAGACTAGATTTTAGAATCAGAACGTGTTGTTATATTTGCTTCAATCAAACAGCGTCTCATTACGGTGTCAGTTCATTCGGCCTAAGTCTGAAGATTGTCTCCAAAATGTTGTACGCTCATGCGCAACATTCTCCCTTCGTCGTTTTTAAGATACCCTTCTTTCTTTTTATTCATTTTTTTTTTCGTTTTCCTCTTCCTGGTTTTAGAAGCAGAAGAAGGGCAAAACAGGATCAGCAGCGGGAAATGTCTGCTTGCTGCGGGATCTCTGTGTCTGACTGGCCGGAGCTTAAGGACGAAGGTTAAATTTTCTCAAACAAATGAAGCATGCTTTGCGACCGGACCTGTACGCTATAACCTACGGGACAAAGACCCTTCATTTCGAGACTTTCACGTCGCCGGTAGAAATGTTAGATCTTCTTTATCTTCCTTTATCTACACTCTGATCCTTTCCAAACCGCCTAAGCTTTTCGCAAAATGTCTGTTTCATTCAAAAAGAACACAGTGGCTTCCATTGCCGCTGCCTCGACCAACAACTTCGAGCTGTCACCTCTGCATTCTACACGTACATGAACACCGTATTGAACCGATGCAGCTTTTTCTCTGCTCATTACGTCTCGAGGTGCGCTGAAGAGCACCGCATGAAGTGTTCGCATTTTTCACCGCCTCCATCCCTTCTAATCTACCTTCCTACGATTTATCCAATAGTTTCAGGAGCTCCAAACTTGTCCGAACGTCGACTGCCAGAATCTCGAACTATCGAAAAATAAAAAAAAACGTGTTTCTGCTTTGTGGTTCGTGCTTCTGCATCAGTTTACGGTCGTTAGGGTCCTTGGAGCCCCCTTATCACTACTGCGCTATTTTCTATCTCTTGTCTCATCTTTTGTTGCTTTCTTTTGCAACAAAGTGACTTCTTTGATGTCGCTGAAACTGAAATACCTCTGTTTCTCGTTTTTATTATGCTAGACAACAGGATGCAAAGCTTCAGGGAATGCACAGCAATCTTCGCGCAGCTAGAAAAACGAACCGAGCCTATTGGGTGACGTTTGGCTGGTGGCTGCGCGCGTTTCTGGGCTGTGTTTGGGCGGCTTCTCTAGCTTCCTAGCTAGAGGAAAGGCAGTGCCTCAAAAAAAAAAAAAAGCAGCAGCTATACAGCTTATCTTGGAGCTCCTTTCAGCTCGCATTGCACGCCACACTGCGCACTCTGCCCTTTCTGTCTTTCAGTCTCGCTGCTTTTGACGTGTCTGGCGGTGTAAACAAATCGGCCTTGGCCACGACGCGGGGGGAGAGGGGGGGGGGGGGGGGGGGGGGTTGCACGGCGCATGAGTCCTCGGTGCGCACCATGCGCTTGCTCCCGCCAGGCTGCGTCGGGGGGGTCACTGGTGCACGAAGAAACGTTGGCCGTATTTGCGAAACGTAGCACGTACAGCCAGCCTATTACCTCACGGCTCGCATTCTGCGCATATTTGTTAGGACTTGTACGCAGCTCCGGACCTGAACCAAAGTCCGAAAGAGCATGACAACCGCGCAAACAATTTAACGCGCTACACTTTGCAGAGAAAGTACTGGAGACATGAAAACAGTACGTCTACCAAGAAAGTGGAGAAAAGGGAACCTAGTGTCATGCCGCGGCGCAGCATCAGAACCTTTCAATACGAGGTCTGTTAGAAAAGTATCCGACTTTATTTTTTTTTTTTTTTGCGAACACCCGATGGATATGAAGCAAGCGCGCTTGCATCAGGTGACCTTGAACCTTCGCGCGCATGCACGAATTTTTTGCCGCCTGCCGACAGCGTCAGTCGCTGGGACGCAGCGTTTGAGTGAGGCAGTGCGCAGTGCTGTCGTCGGTTTTTTATTGCAAGGAAAATGGCGGAGTGACAGGAGCAGCGCTACTGCATCGAATTTTGTCATAAACTGGGCGACAGCGAAGTGGAAACTATTCGGAATATTCAGACGGCTTTCAGTGACGATGCTATGAGCAGCACACAGATTAAGCAATGGCACAATTGATTTAAAGATGGCCGCACATCGGTGGAGAGCGAGCCACGCTCCGATCGGCCATCAACATGCCGAAATAACCAGGTCATTGCCGAACTGAACACTGTGGTGACGCGGAACCATCGCGTGGCTATCCGAGAAATTGAGGAAGAGGTGGAAATGAGCAATTTTCCCGCACATTCCATTATCACCGAAGATTGGGCCATGGAGAGAGTTGCGGCGAAATTCGTGCCGAAGCTGCTCACAGTGGAGCAAAAGCAGCTTCGTGTTGAAGTTCACAGGACATGTTGGATTCCACAGTGACCCCGACTTCATCAACATCATAATCACTGGTGACGAGTCTTGGGTGTACGGGTCCGACCCGGAAACCAAATCCCAGTCGTCACAGAGGACGCATTCCACGTCACCAAGACCAAAGAAGGCCCGCCAAGTGCGCAGCAATGGGAAAATGATGCTGACTGCTTTCTTTGACTCCTTCTGTGTGGCACACCACGAGTACGCACTCCACAGGGTCAAACAATAACCAAAGAGTACTACAAGGATGTCCTCCGTTGCCTACTTGATGCTGTGCGGCGCAAGAAACCGGAGTTGAGGTCAACAGGAAAGTGGCGCATCCATCACGACAATTCTCCTGCACATTCCTCGCTTTTGATTCAGACTTCTTTGGCGAAAAACCAAACTCCTGTAGTTCAACAGACTCCTTACTCTCCTGATATGGCCCCCTGCGATTTCTGGCTGTTTCCCAAAATCAAGAGGTCATTGTAAGGAGCGCGATTTCAGACAAGAGAGGACATTATGGTCTAACGACAGCTGAGCTAAACTCCGTTCCGAAAGGGGCCTTTTCGGAATACTTCCAACAATGTCAGCACCGCTGGGATAAGTGTGTGGAGTCCCAAGTAGACTACTTTGAAGGTGGCTAGGTTTGCAATGCTCCAGTTATGCAAGTTTTTTTCCTTCGGCCAAAGGTCGGATACTTTTCTAACAGACCTCGTATGTTATGGAAAGGCCGCAGATATGACCACAGAAATGGACATTACGGGAACAACAGAAAGAATGGTTACACTGTCATACCAACAATTTGATCAGCATACGAAACCAGTCTGTCTGCGAAGGCTACATCCTCTGTTAAGGTGCAGCATCGACAGCAAGAGCTTACAAGGCAGACTGCTGGGCGAGTTGGTACATGTTCTCGGCGTGCAGGTCGCGGAGGAAACAACAATAGATTGAAGGCTCCACTGGTGCACTGTCCGCATCACTACTGGACGCCACTGCGCTAGTGGTGTCTTCTGTGTTACGTTGATTCGTTCGTGCCCTTCACGGCGAGAACTTACCTCCAGAGCTAAACGCCCGAACAGATCTCGTGTGTGCATATTTGCTCCGGTCCGCTGCTGCGCGACGTTTCTAAAGACTGAGTACCACAGAGGTAGATATGTTCGAAGGTCACAGCGCCATAACGCCTGCCTGCAACACACCTTCTGACACGAATGTAACGCGTGCTTGTGTGTGGCCTCATTTCGGCTTCTGGCGGCGTTTTGGCCGCGAATCGTGCGCATCAACGCGATTTGCACGACGGTGCGGTGATACGTGCGGAGCCAATCGCACTGAGAGTGAACACCGTGGCGCACACCACGACAGGACACCTTGTTTGCACCGGTTCCCCGCCGGCTGACTCATTTCGCAGCGGTCCCGTTAATGCGCCTGCGACAAGGCCTGACGGCTGCGCAGCTGGCGGTTACTCCACGCATGTATGGCCCCATTGGAAAGCCGCGCTGCGGAAAGAATGCACGAAGCGAAAGGCAATACGAGGACGCTGCTCGAGCCGCCTGCACTGGTTCTTGTTTCACCCAGTGTTCTGTAATCAGGGCTTTTATATGGCGACAATCGCTGCGCTAACGCGTCGCGCTCTAAGCACGCTGCTTACGTTTCCGTTGCGATGATGTCCTACTCTAATAGCAACCACGGGAGCTTCCCACGCGATGGTAGAGAGAAACTTTAGTTTACCGCGTGTGGAATGGCTGTGGGCTTCCACCACCACCACCACAACCTGCACTCTAAACACAAATACGGCTAAAAGGACTAAGACAGCAGTAAACTGTCCTCTAGCCCACTCCCTTTTGTGAAAAGGTGTTCGCAAGAGGACACCTTTACCCCATTTTTACTCCTTCCTGTTTTCTCCTTCCTGTTACTCCTTCCTGTTACTCCTTCCTGTTTGGCGCATGATAGCCATAGTTGCTTATGCGCCATAAAACCCCATATAACTAACTGTTTAGAGTGTGCCCTCTGTGGAATCGTGTTCTCCTGCCACACCATTCGTCTTACCTGCAGCCACTGTCAACTACAAGTGCTCACTCATTCGAATAGCTTGGCATTCTGATTCGCGCGCCTTTAATGTTCCTACCCGCCTAGTAAGAAGATCATTTTCGTGGATGTGTCTGCGCATAGGAGGTTCACGCCAGAAATGTGGCAGCGCTTGAAATACGTCCAATACGTCGTGATCTCTGATCAGTTCAAAGTTATAATTTTTTATTATTTCTGCGTCGGGTGTGTGTAAATTGCTTTGTTCATTTTTGTTCACGTTATGCGTTCTGCTGCATGATCACTATTACTGCTTACCCAACTTGCTCTTGAATGTCTCTTTTGTCTATTTTCTTTCGTTAACATTGCGTTTGGCGCTCCTTGGCCTTAGATGCCTTTGCGCAAAAAAAAAAAAATCAACATCGTCATTTTCTTCCGTTGGAGTCTAAGGTAGAGGATGATGACTCAACCTATTCAAGATAGAGCAAGCAAGCAAATAAAACGGAAAAGTGGCTGCATTCTGTAAAAATTCTCTTCCCGTTTTGATACTTTTATGTTCACATTTTTATAGCTGCTGCTTGGGGAGCGTCTTGTCCATCGTCCGCTATCCTATCTATTGCATCACAGGCCAAAAATTCGAAGAGACAAAAAACGAGTAAAAAAAAAAAACTTGCTGGAGTTATGGCTCCCGTTTTGTCTCACTGTTCTCTGCTTCTCCGTCCTTTTCTATAGAAAGCTGCGTCATGTCGTGCATTCAAACGGTCGCTGTGCGGAGTTTCCGTAGATAACTCCTTCGAGGGAACTTTTTCAAATGGCTCTCAAGTCTGCCTCGGTATAGCAATGCTTATGCGACACATGCCAGTGTCGAAACATCGTCGGCGACTTTCTCCTGTGATACACGTTCGATAGCACCTGCACCTGGTTGTTGCAATATCTCCATCGCGTCGGGCCGTCCGATATGAAAAAGTGGTTTCTCTTCTTATGCATCTGCGCAAGCAGCTTGGTGGCCGAAGTTGCCGCCTGTGGGTGCCGCATGTTTTTTTTTCCTTTCTTCCGGCCTCGTTCCGCCTCTCGTGCACCCCCGAGTGCCATGTCGTCGTTCGCCCTCTCTCGGAGGCGGTCGAGGCTCTTGTTTCGAGGCAGCACCGTGTGCGGTGACGCCACAAGGGGCCAAGTTCCATTGCCCTCCACGATGAATTGGATGCGGCTGAGAAGCCCTCCTGGAATCACGGCACGAACTTCGAAGGCAGGCACCACGTGTCCTGATTATACCCTGTCTCCGAGAACCAGGGCCGAACTCGCGGCTGGGCACCGCTTCATTTCCATATCCTCGTACGGCCGAATATTAGCGCATTTGCATCCGCTCGAACGGGCGACGCGGACGGGCGGTGTTTGTTGCTCGACGCCACCTTAGGGAACATGCGTTTGGTGGAACCACGGCTTGCTCTGAGCCTCGGCTCTCTTGGAAGGCGACGCCGGGCCGATCGGCTCAGGGCAAGCGGCTGGAGCGGGGATCGATACTACGCCGTCTCCTACTGAGCCCCTGGCCGGTAACAGGTGCTCCGAACACGCGCCCGCCCGAAATTGCCCCAACGCCGCTGGAGCCTGGTCCCCGCACAACACGCGCCCAGGCCGGGAAAAAAGGAAGGGAGGCGGCGCGAAATGCATTCAGAATTTCCCCCGCTTCCTCTCCGCTCCTTCCCTCCGCCTTTGCCCCGTTTATTGCGCCCTCTTGAGAAACTCGCCGACCCCTTCAACTGCGCTTCGTTTTCTTCCGCTGCTGCGCTTTCGAATTTTGAAAAAACCCGCCGCTTTCAACTTCTATTGCTTTCGTTCAGTCGACTAGAGCGCGTTCTTCGTGCACTGCCGTTCGCCTGCGTGCTTAATAGTTGGAGTTTCTTTTTTTTCTTCTTCTTCTTCTTCTCGGGGATGTGCTTGAAGCGGAGGCAGATGGCTACTCCTAAAGCTACTAGTACTAAAACAGGCCAGTGACCAGTTTCAATAGATAAGAAATTGCGCAGTTTTGGGGATCCTTTAGCGAACACTACACCGGCTGTTACATGACCATGGTCCTGCTGGCGGAGGAATAACTACCGCAGCTCGACCTCAAACTAAGTCTTGTATTCTTCTATCTGAGCATATTGTGCGAATTTCAGTTTTCCCAATACAAAAGCGTATAAGGCAGCTATTGTAAAGTGTGTTTCAGCTTTTACAAAGGATCTGAAAAAAGTTAGAGAAACGTCATTTTTTTTTATTATTACTGTTTCACGTATTCAGTTGTCGTACTTTGGCTTAAAGAGGCAATATCTTGTCCATTATTCAACTATTTTAGCGAACAGTGACTCGTTCTTTCTGTCTTTATACCGGGTGAATGTTTTCTGTTTTCTTTCTCTGATTTCTTCGTTCTTATATGAATAAAGCTGCGCTCACGTTGGGGATATTTTGTTCCGTGCTCTTTGTTCTGACAGAAACAACGAGCCTTGTGACTGCATCATTTCATGAAGGCGTGTTTCTCACCGAAAACTTATTTTATCGAGAGCCTCTTTGAGGCAATATTTCAGCAAGGCACACTCGACACAGCTATTGTTAGCCTCTCTCGTAAAACGCGGCTGTTCCTTGCGCGCACTGTTAAGCCTTTACTTGCTTGCGCCGTGTTCTTGTCATTGCTTGTAACGCCCCATCTCGAAGTTAATTCTAGCATTGTAAAATATTGACGCGCATTTTGTTGCGACCATCGCTGGAAGCGCATTCGTTGCTGCTGCGCCCGCAGGGAGTCATGACAGGTTGCTGTTTTCAGCAACTGGCATTTCGCAACTTATTTACTTGCACTGCTTCACTCGAAAGCTATCCCCGCCGCTTCGGTCACCCGCCACTTGCGTGGTAGCGAGGTCAGCCCGACAGAAGTGGACAAAACAGCTGCCGTCGTCGAAAGAGACCTTCGCTCACTCGCGCTACTGCTCACTTGCACACCTGACTTGAGGGGTGCTTGAAAGGTATCTTGCCATCAGCCGTTTCCCATATCTGCGGCCTGCGCCACGTTAGCCACGCGAACAGCGCAAAATCCAATGCAGCCTTTTCTAATGTGACCTAATTACAGTATACAGATTGAACAAGGTGATTTGCTCATGAATCGTAGCATCTTCAAGAACGTGTGCACTTTTCTTGGAGCTGAAGCGAATCTGCGACTTTTGGCTGTAGAAGGTAACGGAATGAGAATAGACGTGCCTAAAACGTGTCGTACCGTATCAAATAAAAAAAAGCAGTGAGCATGTTTTGTAGTAGACGTTTTATACTAGTTAAACGTTGGAAAACCTGGTTTGAACAGTTAATGCCTCGCTTTAGCCGCTGAAACACAGACGAAAATCTCCATTACTGCGATGTCATCAACCCGAAAATAATTTTAATGAGACAGCATCACATGGCTCGTCGGCAGCGAAACAGGGTGTCCACAAAACATAATATGAACATAATATATGTTTTGCCTTATAACTGAATTCGAATGAGTAAGAGTGTCATTACAAGCAAAGCGAAAAATATATAATAATGAGGGAATAAAATAAACAATGCATTCGCATTAAAAGCACGTAAGTAGTCTTAAGTGGCCTCCGTATTTTGTGTGTTTGTGTATGAGTGACTATGGCTACCACCTCTCTATTTCCAAATGAACGGAACTAAAAAATAAATGTTGGTAGGTTTTTGTTTGCCGCACATTGGTGTATTTTTACGTGCCAGTACAATACAGTAAGGTGCAAGGCACGCCGCATTGGAGAGCTTAGGACTATTTTCGCGCTCCGGGGGTGTTGCAATTTGTAGCGGATTTAATTTTTTTTTTTAAGTTGTTTAGCAAATCGCCTGACGAAATATTTGAAGTATACGGCTCCTACATTTCGGAGTGACGTTGCTTGTTACAAAATACACTCAGCCCGTAGCAGCGACCACTCTTAGCCCGACGCACAGTAAGTGTTTTACCCTGAGCGCATGCCGAAAAGAAAGTAAGCGCACGCCCCGAAAGGAATAATATATTCGTTGAAGGATGGAGTTTCACGTGCACTCGATATTATTCGCCCCTCCCCCTTTCTACCCCCCTTCTCCGTTTTCCCCGCATGCCTACCGGCACTCTTAGCGGGCGGCGCTGTCCGGCAGCTGTTCATTCTCGAGCAGCGAGCTCTTCTTGCATCGCCAATTAGGCGTGCGCCAAGAGCCACAGGTCTCCCGACGGGGCCTCGTTTTTGCATGTTAAAAGGCCCGGCGAGGACGGAGGGCGAGCAGGCCGGAGAAGCCGCCACACCAACGTTTCTCGGCGCTCAGCCTCGATTAAGATTTCCATCTCGCCGGCGCCCGTTATTATCCGGGGCAGTTGGCGGGGGGGAGGAAGGCGTCTCCTCGGAGGAGAAACGCGGCGGTCGTGCGGTGTGGCGGCCGCACGAGAACAACGAGGCTGGACGGGGCGCACAGCCGCCGCGGCGCCGGGCTCGCGAGGAAGGCCGTTAACTTGCTTTATTAAATTCTCCGAGCCTAATACCCTCCATTCACTTTGCATACAAATAGAGCGCGGGGAAGGGGGCCATCAGGTGTCGGCCTTCGTTTGCATAGCGGCGGCCAGCTACGTCGTTGGTCGCTCGTCGCCGCCTGCCGAGGCCGGCCTCTCCTCCGAGCGTCGAGCCCAGCGCCTCCTTGCGCCCGGTTCCCCTTAACGCGGCCGCCGTCGGTCATTGTTTTCTTGGCGCGCTAACGTAATTGCCACGCTGTTTATCCTGCGAGTATTTGCACGGCCCCACGCACGGCTCGGAGACCGACGTGGCCGCCTTCGTCTCTACGCGGTCGGCCAGCTGCGTCCCTCGCGTGGGCGCAGTTCGGGGCAGCGCGGCCGGCGCTCGACCATGGAATGGGAGGCTCACACACACAGCGCCTTGCTCGCCGTCCCTCTTGCGGGGTTGTTTCCCTCGTCCCGGCTCAGCCAGCCCGTTAGTGCTGGTGACGCGGAAATGTTGTTATACGCGATAGCGTATTCTTGACTCATTCTGGGCGCTCTCCGAGACGTCCGGTCAGGCTCAGTTTGCCTTGCTTGGTCAGCTCGGGAGGTGAGGAAGGGGGAGGAACTGCGGCTGCTATGCGGACAAGGCGCCTTCGTACTGGTTAAAGCGTTCGGCTACTGAATTCGAGGAGGCGGGGTCAAATGCCGCCCGCGGCAGACGCGGTTCGACGGAGACGAAATGCATAGTACGTCCGTGTGCTTCGCGATGTCTGTGCATGTCAAAGATGCCCAGGTGGTCGAAATTATTCCATATCCCTCGAATACGTCACCCGTTTCTCTCTTTCTTCTTTCACTCCTACCTTACCCTTTCCTCGCTACGTGGTTGGCTTGAGACAGTTACTGCGCCTTTCATTTCCTCAATACCAATTTTCGTTATTTTTTCCTTACGGCGTGGTTGAGATCTCCACCCGGAAGGACAGTTACTGCTGCTGTCATTTACTCACAACCAATTCAATCTGAATTCGCCGCTCATTTTGAGCCTTAGCGAAAGGGAGCAGTACAACATTCCGGCATGTGTAGGGCCCTTCAATTTTGCAGGAGCGTGTCGTCTCCCTGCACATTGGCCTATGAACATTGGTACTTACGTATATCTAAAAAGACCTCCGAAAAAGAGAGTGCACACTGGGTGCAATGTTCTTGTTACTGTAGATTACTCGTGCGTGCCCGAGTGCCCTCGTCATCAAATCGTTTTTGCACTAACGGAAACTTTCGACAAGATTGGACGTGTGCAGCAAGGTAGTGACCTCCACTGATTGCTGATATTTATACTGCACAGATGTGCTGCGCGCCCCATATACTGTCTTTTTTTCCTGTAGCTTTGTATTGACGGCGTATATTTTTTTTTTACATAATTCTTTTTCGCTGCAGCAACAAACATTGAACTTTAACTACTACGCGCGACGCACCTGTAACCACTGCGGGCAATATATCTGCATTTTAAGTTAAATCTACGATCCGCAACTAGCAGAAGCTAAAAATGCTGTTGCGTTAGGCGACTGAATACAACGAAAGCGTTGTCACATGTATGCATCGCGAATCTGACTTTAACCGCAGACGTTGAACAAAGATTCCGATCACAGGTGTTCGAGACTTGAACGCCCAAGAATAGCTGAAGTGGGGTCATTTAGAACCAATTTCCGACCGCTACTTTCTCCGCCAAAATAAGCCAGGCCACCACTTTGCGTCGCCTACAAACGCTAAAGAAAAAATGACGCGGCAGCGTACAAGCTCTTAAAGTGAGTTCAAGATGTCAGTACAGCGAGAACCCGGTACAGAAAGCTTGAAATTCGCCAATTTTAGTGGAAAGAAGACAGAGAAGATTGCTTTTTTTATTTCACTAATGAGTTTCGGCGTCTGATGTTTTAACAGAGGCCGTAGTCGAAGGTCCTCTCATTAATTTTGGCCTGGTTAGATTCCTAAACGTGGTTAACAGTGCCGTACTGCGACTTGTTTGCATTTCCTGTCCCTCGAATTCTGGGAGTGGCGGCAGTGGTTGAATATCGAATTCAGGTCTTCATGTTTTAAGCTATATTTTATTTTATTTTCGGAGAAAGTGAAATCGGGCAAAAGAGATTTTAAAGAATACTGGTGAGTCCATGGTTTCGAGTACAGATGACAGCAGTATACAAGGAGCTCTTAACAACAGGAACAGTTGAGAAGAGCAAGTTGCTGGGCTAGTTGGTGCTGTTGCATCGTGGTGGAGCAGCGCAAAGGACGGGACACAAGAAACAAGGAAGGACGTACACAGGGCCTGTGTACGTCCTTCCTTGTTTCTTGTGTCCCGTCCTTTGCGCTGCTCCACCACGATGCAGGAACAGTTGAAATGTTCATGCAAACCACAAGCACTGCACAGTGGAAATTGCAGTAAGAGTTTTGCATACAAACTCAGATGCAGGTGGCGCATCGCACACTCTTTGAAGGGGAGCACAAAAGCGTGCTAATACTGACCTACCAATCGAAAGTAGACGATCAAATATTGGATGATATATCGTGTAACATGAATACTTCAGCAGCGGAATCGCATAGCCGCTCAACCACCATGATAGGTACTAGGATTTTTCATTCCTGTGAACATCACGCGCTCAGCCTTGCATAATGCTGCAGCGAACTACGCGCGCTGCTTTGGGCTTCCTTGTCGGCAGCCTCCCCTCGACCGCTTTCCGTTTTTGGGCGACAGATGGTGCTCGCACCGCAGCCGGGACCCGGTCTCTCATTCTGTGTGCTGGTCGTCCCGGAGAGGAGAGCCGGGAGAGCTGCAGCGGCTTCCTTGCGTCTCCGCTTCCTTCGCTTGTCGATAACTCCTCTCTCTCGGCTAACCTTGCTTCTACAGGTCCCAGAGCTGTTCGGACACGAACCCCTACCGGGCACCATTCCCTACCAGCCCCGTCGCAACGACGCGTCGCCTGCGTGGAGAAAACGAGCGCCCCTTCCCTGCTACTTTTTTCGTATTCGCTTTTCGCACAGGATGAGCGCTACTCGTTTAGTGGTAAACGCAGTCGCACATGGTATGTGAGGTGAGCATGCGCCGCGCGAGAAACGAAGAGCCTGTCTTCCCCTTCGTGTTCATTCCTAATATATTCGACAACGATCAGTTTCGTATTGCGAAACTTTACAACCGGCGAGCCCTTAGCAGTGTGCATGCCTATCATTCTGCATGTTTAGGTCATGATGTTGCGACTGAAGGTAGTCTGTTCTGTCACCTAGATTAGATGTAAGCATGAAATTCATGGCAGGAAGAGCGTAGCGCATTTCAGGAAGGCCCATAGATGGCGGGAGCCGCCACGGTCATTGGCTGCTGAACGCGCCCCCGTCTATACCGGCTTCATCGAGGTAGGCAGCGCGCATGGTCTCCCCGGCTTCTTTGGAGGCATGTTCATCCTCCACCACCAGCCACTTCTCTTAACTGGACAGCGTTCTCGGCTTTCGTAGCCGTTTCGGTTCTTGACCTGCAGCCGCGTTCAACCGCTTCTATTTATATATATTTTTAGTAGGCAGTGCGCTCGACTTGTGTCGCTGTATAACGCGACATATTACTCGCCTGCTCTTCAGCAGCATTTGCAAACATTCGGGACGGGGAGCAAATGGATGAGTAATGGATGAGTAATGTTAACCTTCCCTGTTTCGAGAATATTTCCACAAAATTTGCTCCGTGAACAGCACGTCTTCCCGTTAGTTCTACCCCCTGTCTCTTCCAAGACCATTCTGAGCCATCCGATCCCTCTCGACTCCTGCTTTTTTAATAAGAGCTACTTCTCTTTTAGCTCCCACTTTTGTCAACGCACGTGAATTACCAACAGCTAACAACGTGGGCTGTCTTCTTGCATGCTAAACGTACTTGTACAAACACTTTTTTTTTGTTCGACGCATGTGTATGTGCGCAGTACAGTATTTATTTGAACTTCTTCCGCGGCCCTCGTTTTGTTTTGTTTCGGTCCCCGCCCTGTAGGCGTCTTCTTGTAGACTTATCTGGTGTTTTTCGTGGTTGAACTGGGTGTTTGATTTCGTGCCCCGTGTGTGGCTTTGAGCGTCGTTTGCAGGTTCCGTGCTAACCCGCCTCCCCCCGCCGCCCGCGCCTCATTCTTCCTTCTCGCGTGACGTGGTGTGTGTTCTAGACCTCCATTTAATCGCCGTTCTTTATGGCTGTCGTTCACATAGCCATTATCGTATTGCAGACCACGGGCCTTATTTTGTAGCGATCCATTTCGTTTCCATTCCATTTGGCCGTGACGTCAGTGAAGAAGAACAGGCGTGGCAGAAAACGACCACTCGCAAGCACGACTGACCTGGTTGGGACGTCGCCGCTAGCCCTCACCCTCCTGCCGTTGAATTCAGTCCGGCTGAACCAAACGGACCAAGCTGCGCCCATTCCCGCACAGCTGCCGCCCGGTTTCTTTGCCGAGGCTAGATTAGCGCCGATAAAGCTCGTCAGGCGCGTCAAACGCGTCCTCGTGCTCCGTCATTGGTCGACGTCGGTGCCGGTCCGCCAGTGGGGCATCGACGCAGAACGCTTTTATGCAAGGAAGTGGCATCGTTGGCGTCCATCTGTCGCGGCTAGCTTGATATCTTCTCCCCCTCCCTACGTCACGGGGAACAGCGACCAATGGAAGAGGATTGAATAAAATGGAAAGCAAATCGATCGTTGGAAATATACTCTGATTTTTATTAACCATTACATTTTATTTTAAAAAGTGTGAGATATACGTCGGTACGGTCTACTGAGCCAGACTGAACATCAAGGCGGGCATTACGTGCCTCATATGATTAATGACAATTAGATGATTAATGCACATAAATTAAGTAATAAACGTTTTGTTTTTGGTTTTGGGAGGCGAGGTTGTATCGCGGAATTGAAAGCCGTCAACATCGAAGGTGAGCACTGTTTTTAAGCTTTCTAAATAGAACATTTATTTCGAAATATCGAACGTCACAAAATGCGTTTGAAAGCTCGTTGAATTGGCTTTCACGCATTGCTTAATTATAAAAAGGAATCGCTGCGCGTGGTATCGCCGATTAAAACCACTTAACTTCTTCTGCATCATCAAATACACCAATTGCGCCTGTATTTGATGAATAAGAAGCGCAAGAGCCGCCATTTTCTTTTCATTCTGATGTCTCATGACGTCGTATGACCGATGACGTCACAGGGTACCAACTTCCGGCGGCACATTTTTCGCAAACTTCCGGCGTAAACGAAGCCTTCTAATGCTTCCGCATTAATAAAGTGAACCAGATCCAGTACCTCCGCATAGATAAAACAACCAAACGTTTCTCTTTTTTTTTTCCTGTAAAGCGTGCACTGCCACACAATGTGTCTTTCCGCGGCAAAGCAACCTTTGCAAACGAAGTTGATTTCGGTTCAGTGTGTTTACATGTAACTTCCAGGATGGCGCCTATACAAAGATATTCGCATACCATCAGACGGTGATAGCAATATACAAACATTTCGGTGCGTACCTTGATAGTATCAGCTGCCACTCTTCTTTGTGAATGCGGTGGTACGGAGGAACGGAGCACGATCATCATCATCAGTCTGGCTACGCCCACTGCAGGGCAAAGGCCTCTCCCATGTCTCTCCAATTAACCCTGTCCTTGCCAGTTAGGTGCACACAACTTTTTGCCGTAATTTTTTGGCGATAGTAGCGCAGCTGTTACGCCGCGTTCCCTTAGATGAGGTTGCAAAGGAGACGATAGTTGAAGCGGGGCTGCTGTTAGTGGGCTACGCCAGAATTTGACTTTGAAAAATAACTTCCAAATCTCAGGACATGAATTAAAAGTCGGCAACAGAGTCGCAAGCAAGTGCCTCGATTGAATTAGTATCTATGGTCATAATCGAACCCTTTCTTGTTATTTGTGCTTCAACATGGTGTTGTACCAACGCAGAAATCCCCTGTAGTGTGGCATTTAGCAGAATTGGAAAGGCGGTGATAAATTATGCGGAGCGCTTCTTCTCGTTCATATTTGCTCTTGGCTTTTCCTGTTCCTTTTTGGAGCTTCTACACGTAGTTCTCAGAGTAATGATCTTTTAATGCGCCCTCAAAACAATTATAACTCTTTTCTTTCTTTACGTGTGTCAGTGTGGCTTTACTCTGAACCTCTGTTCCTGTTGATGGAGCACTTGTGCGAAACTTCGCGACTCGGTATTCCACGCGATAAGGTTCAGCTTCTTCATTGCTGCGTTAGGCTATGTCGCTTTCGCTCATGTGCGGTAGAAAGGCCGGGCGATGGAGTCCGCCACATCCAGCGTGCGCGGCCTGTCCTGCGCGAGGATCCGGCGGGAGCGCACGCATGCAAAGCAGCGGCGGCCGCTGACGAGCCGATGTCGTGACGCTTTGCAGTCGGAGTACGTGGCGTGCGCTGGTCGCACCTGGGGCGGCGTCGCGGAAACTGATGCGCCGAACTAGAATATTGTTTTCCTTGTTTTCTCTTCTTCCTGTGTCCCGTCCTTTCGCTCTATCTTCACGGCTGGCAGGCGCGAATGTGGTTCAGTGTATTCCCGCCGCCGGCCCGCTTTGCGTGCGGCGAATGCATACTTCCCGTTTTCGCGCTATAGTGACATTCTCGATCGCCGAGACGGATCTCTCTCCGCTGGCGCACACTGCGAATTCGCGTGCGCATTCTGGCCACTTTCTCCGCACTAGGTCCCGACGGCAGCGCGCTCTGTGCAGTGCACCGGTAGCCCTCACCTTTGGGACCGTTTCATTTCTAGAGTAAGCTAACTGTGTAAATGACCTTCGTTTTCATCGCTCTCTTTTTTCATCACATTCTCTTCGCACGAATGTGTTAGGGCGTTGTTAATGTAATAGTACCATATATTTTAACTGATTATTCTTTAATAACGTATTATTCGCTCGAATGCATTATGGCCGTACAAACGTTTCTCGGGTGACATGAAACAAAGCGTTAAACTATTTGAGCGCTTTGCAAGAATGAAAGCGATGCATGGCTTTTTTTTTGTGTGTGACATTTAGCGGTTACTTGCATTAGTGTTTACTTTTATAGCTATTTAATATTTTCGTTTTCCACCGATCCACCCTGAAAGTTAGGCGCGACAAAATCGGGGCGGCATATTGATTTCCGCTACCTCTTGTTCCTTGCCGTCCACCGAAGTCTCGACTGTCGGGCGTTTCTTGCGTTTTACTCTGACCTAAATGCGCCCGCTACTGTCGAGAACGGATCAAGCAAACTTGTGCCAAGCAGCAGAACGTCATGGCGATTGAGTGGAAGCGACAGATGTTATTTTTAATCAACTAGCTGAGTTCTCAAGTTTAATCAGAAATTCCCTGACCCCGTTTGACGAATGTTTCAATGGGAAAGTAGTAAGGTCTACTTCCGACTCAGTTAACGTGACGGAAACTAACTCAGCATGACTTCGACGCTGTGTCCGAGCACTACGTAAGGCCTGTCTGGAAAACTTGTCTCTATACTGCAAACTCGCCAAGGCTGAGCTATTGTTGCCTTTGTAAGCACGCTTCCTCACCTACAGCTGAGCAGAGGACTGAATATATTTTCAGGACTATACTTTGCTGTCGGTTATGCGTTCACGGGTCCTGTCAGATTGCTCTCAATGCTGGATTGCCTAAAATCCGAACCTCAGTGGACCAGGCAATGGGGCTGCTGACGCTTGAATCTATTCTTGTAAGTATCCTAAGTAAGTCGAAAGCAAGCCATTTCAATGTTCAGGGCGCGTCTCCCCGCGAAACTTCCTTGCTTAGTTGAATTGTGTTCTGTACACAGTAGCCTCTCCGCGTCACCGGCCTTCTGTGAAACCAGGAGAGTGCCAGCCACCTCCGTTGGCAGGCAAATGACGCGCTTAGAATAATTAGTTTGTTTGTTTGTTTTTTGGTCTCTGAAGAAAGCTGACCCAACTCTGTCAAACTGGAAGAGGTTTACTTTCAGTTGATTTTTTTTTTTTGTGACGAGTAGTTTTGTTTAATGTTTCTTGTTATAATCTACGCTCGCTGTTATTTGTGCCGATATTTATGAACTTTACCAGAGTTTGAGTGAAAAAGATCCTTGCTCTTTCTGACTGAACCAGTAGGAGGACTGCAGTGCTTGTCCTCTTCTGCGGAGTGATATTTAACCGAGTGAACCTTTTTACTCAACAACTGCTCTTTTATTGAGAGCTGCGAGAAGTCACGTTAAGTTCTAGGCAGTCTGCAAAGGGGGGCGAGCCGAATTTCTCGTTTGGCCGATGGAGCAAACTGCAGCCGAAGTTTCAGCCTGCGTTCAAATTACCGCCTCCTCCCCTCTGAAAAGACCAGTCGGTGCAACTCGCGTGCGCTCTTCTTCATTTTTGACAGCCTTCTCTCCCTCTCTCTCTCGGCGTGGCAGGCGCACGTGGCCGGTTTCGATAAGTCGCTCACTGTAACGATCCACAGCCGCGGCCGCCGTCCTTCCAGCGGCGCAGGGGGACCGGCCTCCGGCGATGCGTCGTCGGAGGCGGGCGACGTCGGCCGACGCAACGGTGCGTGGCACCGCCCGCGTTTCCACGTGGACTGCGGCGTCTTTGATAATGCGGGCGGCCAATAAACTCGTTTAAGCGAACGCCGGGAGGAGAAACTCGCGCTCCTCGCCAGCAAACGGGGCGCGTGCGAGAGGAAGCAGAGGACCGGCCATGGGTGGCCGAGCGTGTAATACAGCTGCTGCCGCCGCTCTGCCGTCGCCATCTGATTAACCGCACGTCCGACGGGTGCGAGTTTTAATATGTCCCCCTCCCGTCCCCTCTCCCGCTCACCCCTTTTCCTCCTCTCCTGCCCCACTTGCCCGTCTTGTTCGCCTTGCCGTCGTTTTCGCCATAACGTTCAACGACAAGCAGTCTGACGACGGCGCCGATGTGGCTGCGCCTTATCTGCCTCTAAGAAAGAATTATTCACCCGGAGAGAAAGAGAATAAGGAGGCAAACGTTTTATCCTTTGTTTCCCTTCTTTCCTGTGTGTGTGTGTGTGTGTGTGTGTGGGGGGGGGGGGGGGACACCATTCGACGAATTTATTTTTGTTCTTATAAATTAAGCGGAGGAATAAAAATGAGTAAGAAGATGCGGTCGAAATGCGCGCGCCGGTAACAAAGGCAAGCTTATTAATTAACGCCTCTGTGATTAGACCCGCCATGTTGGAGGCTGGAACATCGCAGAGCCAGACCATCGTCCGCCTTGCCGCTTTTTCCGTTTCTTTCTTGAAGTTAATTAAGAAATGTGTCCTCGGACGGGGATTTTGAGCTTTTTTTTTCCACCAGGGCTATGCTTTATCGAGCTCAGAGTTCTTTCTCGTCGCGCGCAGTTCTGCTCTTCCAGTTTATTTTGCTTCTTGAAGCGATGTCACGATGTGGACGTGTTCTGTGCTTTTCTTTTTTTACGAAGCAGAAATTTAGAACCAATGAGGCGTCTTGCTTCGTGTCGACACAAAGCGCAAGATTAGTTTAGTTTCGGAAAATTCCACGTGTGTTGCGAAAAAAAGCTCACGAGACAGGATGAAAATGAGGGTGAGTTTGCGCCATAAAGATAGCAGACCCGCTCAGTGCCGGCCAGCTGTTATCTCGGATGGTCCCGTCAGCACGTTTTGCTGCTTACAGTTGGGAGAAACTACACCAGAGAATCACTTCTTTCGTTCAGGGTTTCTTCAGCGACGCCTATAGTTGTACTGGGTCGCAAGCAGCGATCATAATCAGACACGCAGAGTGGTTCTCTAGAGCGGCCGACCAGTGCGACGTTCCTTCCTAATTTAAAAGGAGCATGATTACCATCGTTCTGTGGCAGGCCTGTCAGGATGACGCAATAGGAATGTGTGAAGTTGCTTCGTCGGGCTAGTGCAAACACTGGTGGGATACGATGTGATGGGCCGCTGCACTCGAGGCCGGCCTAAGGCGTTGTCGTAGAGTTCGTGTAAATGTGCGAGGGCGATGAGTCGAGGCCACCTATATGTAAACGAGTCGGTGGTTACACCGTCGATGGGGCTTATCCTTCACGCAAACGTGCAGCTAGCTCAAGGTATCTAGTGGCCTTCTTACAAACGCGCAGAGCTGCAGTCACCCATACCCACATAAAAGACTCTGGAGCTGTTTTTAGCTAACCTGGGGACAGTAATAACGCAAGGATAGCAGCGCCAACGAAACACCATGTTTGGACAGCCGTGTTATCGGTAGGTGTGCCGTCCCTAAAACCGGAAGAAATGTAATCTTGTTTTGACGCCACTGCTTTTATACGCGGGCCGTTTCACATTCGGCAACACCCCGCTCTCTGTAGTCCCGCCTCGAGGGCGGGTCTGACGGCGTTACTGGGCGGAGTGTGCAATTTTACCCGGAAAGATCGACTTTTTCGTCCCCGCTTAAGAAAATCCGGCGTCTGTATAGCGAAGAAATAAAACTGTCCCTGCCTTCAGCGAGTCAAGATCTGCTGACAGGAGGATGAACTGCGATGCCAAGCGCATTCGCGAGCGTTCCGTTATGCGCTTACTCGAGCACACGGAAAGCGCAGACGAAACAAGACGAGGGAGGTTATTTTACTTCTGAAGACCTCTGCTGAAGTCTACTGCCTTTCATATTCTCCCCCCCCCCCCCCCTTTTTCCGCCAGTCGCAATAAACGTCTCCTTCATCCCTGCCGCGCCATCATTTCTTGTGCTGAATGCTCTGTGCTTCGCACCAAACTGCCTGTGCGAATAGAAAATAAAATGGCGAAGTCAATTGCTGAACACTGCGGGATGTCACGCTGACGCGAATCTCCGAACAGTTGCACGGGCGTCTGCAGAAAACACGACGTAAAACGATGGCCTCGGTACGCGGCAGCGAGCGATGCCAGTGCGCGCTCGGAACGGGGACCTGTAAATCAAACCTGAGGAGGCCACCGCGACATTCCACCTCGGAAGCGCGCGGGCGGCTTCTCCTCTCCTGTGAAGAAGATTCCTCTCATTGGAATTGTAAACGAGGCCAGCGCGTCGTCCCCGTCGCCGGCGGACACGCAGTTGCCGCCGCGGAGAGTACAGGAGCGCGTACGCCCAAGGGCGCCAATCGGGCGGACCGACGGCGTCGCCGATTTGCGCGTTGTTTCGGGCCGCTTCTTGCCCGGGGCTCGTAACTCATGGCTGATTGGATTAGACTCGCAATCGCTCGATGCGCCGGCGCTTGTGTAGACCCGTGAGGCAACTCTGCTGCAGGCGTTGTCGCCGCCCACTCGCCTCTGCCATTCACCGCAGTGCGTGTGTTATTGTTGCTGCTGTTGCGCGCGAATGGTCCAGATACTACTTCGGTTATATATATCTCGCTGCCGTTTCGAATCAGAAGCTGTCCCCGGCAACTCCCACCGGACAGTAGGGAGACGTCTTGCTCATCAAAAGCTGCTTGGGCAAACACTTTTTTTGCCCCGTCTATTGTGCCATTGGAGCCCATTTCTGAGTCTATAAATGAACACGTCTGCAAGTTGTGATGTGTTTGCTGGCTTTCACATGTTGTTTTTTTTTTTTTCGTGTGTGTATGCACTGTTTTTACACCTGCGCTGGTACGCTTTGTCTCTTCCTTTCAAGAAGGCCGTTATTGTGAATAGCATTCGACGCACCACTTCGCTGATGCAAGCTTGCTGATTTGTTATCAAAAGCTGGTCTTTACTTTGTCCTCGGGTCGAATATGGCGTGATGGCTTCTTCCAAATAGCATGGCTTGATCGATCATCAGCTTGGTCAGCGATTACAGACGGGACACTCGTCTTTGAAAACGGTGAGGAAAGTTGTGCTTTCTGGAACGTGTTGGTGGAAGCATCGTTTGTGGGTGGACTTCACAAACTATTATTTCCTACAAATCTCGAATACTTTCGCACTGCGTACCGAAATACTCTCGCACACATACGTTTTTTGTACTGTGCGTTCATCTGGTAACCATGTTCGCTGGTGGCAGAAGTAAGCGGTCCAATCGACGTCTACAAGCCAGTATGTTCAATGTACTCTATTTATTGCTAGGCGTGTTTTGCTTTCACTCTTTATTGCGCCATACCCTTTCTCGCGCACCCAAGTCAGTTTTTAATGGCACTGCAGCAGATTCCGCTTGTGTGGACGGACTAGATATTCTTGTGCGCAAGCCAGCCGTCACAAGTTGATAGGTCGTTAAGAAGATTCTTCTTAATAACTCTTTGTTTCCCTAGTCTTGTTACTGCTCAAATTGAATCAGTGATATTCATTAGTTACTCGACCGCTTGTGAGAGAAACTTCTCGTAAATTGTTGTCTCTATTCAAGGTGCGGACTGTGTACGCTTAGTTTCTGTAAAGCGACCTGTGGTCACCGTGGCTAAGCATATCAACCGCGCGTCTTGAACGCCACGCTTTGATTCGGGCAGCGCTTTGGCAATGGCTGTGCCCGCTGTTTTCTAGTCGCCGCGGTGCCACGCTGGCATCAAGCGCGGCTTTGCTGCCGCGAGGCGTCGTGCCAGCAGCGCTCGAGCTGTGCAGTTGGTACCAGCGCCGCCGCCAGCGAGGGGGGTGCGGGAAGCGAACGGCGTTGTGCAAATGTGTCCCTTGAATTAGTGATGAAGGCCGCGCGCCGTCCTGCGACCACCGGCACAAGAAGCAAGGGCGACAAGCCGGCAGAGGGAAAGGGGATGTGCAGCGCCCGATTATCGCCGCCGAGAGGAGCCGTTTCCGCGCGTGCAGTCGTTTGTCTCGCAGTCTTACACGCGATAGACTGATTCGCCCCCCCCCCCCCCCCCTTCGCCTACTTGGACGCTAAACAGTGTTGTTACGCAATGAGCCACGGGCGAAAGCTGCTGGAAGCGCGAACAAATTAAAACTGGGTGTTTAACACGCATGACATGAACGCCGTGACAACGAACACGAGGGCTTGCTGAGCTTCCGGTTGTCAAGCGGGTCCGCAGAGACGGCTCTTGTGGGCTCTGTAATGTGTGCGCGTGTGCTATTGTTGTCGGCATTTTGCGCGTGAATAGGCGCCCCGCCTGTGTAGCTGAATTCATGATTCGTCGGACGAGCCCCGACATCATCCGGCTGGAAACGCGCGCCATCAACGCCTATTCGCATTATGCAACGCATACCCCTGAAACTTTATCCAAACGACACCCTGTGTATTCTCAATCACGACACTGCAGTCATCCTACTCCCGACACCAGGTCACGTGGATGAGTGGATGACGAATGACGAAAATGCATTTAATCACAAACTTGCCCGCGGGGTCAGCACCCGAATGCGCCTATCACTTGGCGATATCTACCGTAAATCCGTACAGCCAACAGCCAAAACGCCAAACCGCAAAAAGCACCAGGAAAAGTCGCAATGTTTTTCTTTCCCAGTCGCACCTACCATTGAACACCGGACACTCTCCGCAAAGTACAGGCCAACACTTTGCTTGCGTTGCAGCTTCGGATTGTGTAAAAAAGCTCAGTATTCCAACTGCGCGGAGATCAGCGCAGTGACAGTACACATTCTTTGAAGATGCAACGCTGTCATTACCTCTACTAGTTTCCCAAACACAACCCTCCTCGAATTTCTTGCTTCCCTTAGACTCGGCGGACCGCCGATGTGCCCCATTGGAGCAATGCCTCCTTCCCAAGAGGATAGTTTGGTTTTGGTCTAAAATAAATTTTCCCTCTTGCTCTAATTATCAACCAGTATGGACCACTTCTCGCGAAAGCTGCTGTTTGTTTCCGATGCTCTCTGTTTCTCATTCTAATCATGCGTCAGGCTACGGAAGGCAACCGGGCTGTGTCTCGTTTCATGCGCCTGATTGTCGGTTAAACGTAGACACGATGCTGCGCCTCCTTTTGTCTGTTTTATGAGATATTGGTGAACGCATTCTCCTTCCTCCTCATGCAAGGATCCCGGCTTATTGTTTTCGTGACGTATGAGTAGCTTCCGTGGTATCCGCGGCATCACGTCATCAGGCATCACGTCCACAGACGTGATGCCTGATGTGAGGCACGAGGCATGGGGCATTTCGGTTCGAGCGTCCAGACAATGAGCTCCGTCGTTCACAGAGCAGAACTGTTCCAGGCTTCGACCTTGTTAAACCTCCGGTCCAGTTGCTGCCACCTGCCCACCGCCTCGCTAAGCCCGGCCTCGATGGGTAGAAACGAACGAAAAACTTGAAAATAGCAACGAAGACCCTTCAACTCTTCGCGCACGGGACTTGAACAGGAGTCACTATGCACTCTTCGCGCTGCCAGACTTTCGAAAGCCTTAGCAGACTCCACACGTTGCAGTGTTTTTGTTCGCGCCGAACACGAAGAAACAATTGCAGGGGCGCAGTCGTAACTGAGTGTGGGATCACTAAAATATTGCAGCGGTCCTTGGCATTGATTGTACTCAGAGGCTAAATGCCTGTCACCTTCGTCGTCTGCTTTTTGTTTTTTAAAGTCTCAACATTTTCTCCCCCTTTTGATGATCGCTGCGCGCTCTAGAGGCAATGTACTACCTGCACCCGAGCGCATGCTCGTCCTGATAGGACCTTGGTTCGATCCGTGCAGTGCTTGTTCCGCCACGTTCCACGTGATATTCTCTGCCCTGCTTGCGCTGTTGCGCTCACCGGTGTTCGCTGCTGCATACCAGATGAGAGAGAAGGTCGGTTGACACATACTACATCGCGGAGTGACGTGCACTAGTGGGATTTGCTGTGCGCGCCCCGAAGACGCTCGGTTTTCAAAACTGGCACTGACAAAACTGCACTGGCACTGGTTTTCAAAACTGGCATGAGTGACAACGCCCGAGGGCAATCAGATTTCTAAATTCTAAAAACTGTGATTTGGTCATGTTAACGGCCCCCTGCAAGTCCCCAGTTATAATGTACTTAGCTACAGCAGTTGAAAAGTTAACTATTTCGATTTAGTTACCCAGCTCGCTAGTTATATTACTCACCTGTTTTCTGACGCCCGCCAACATTGTTATTGGTATGCCGAAGCAGTCAACTATATAGGGTGTTTCTCCTCAGGCTTTGCACAGTTTTTCAAAAATAGGCATTTTAAGTTATATGAGCCGCTTTTTTTCGGCATAGCATTGTCAGCGGTAGTACATCAAAGTACAGCTAAGAGGTGAGGGGCTAACTAGTAGGCTGGACCACTAATATTGAGTAGTTAACTTTTTAACTAGTACTGTTAAGCTCCTTATTTATTCAAGGCATGAAGCCCAAAGTATGTAATATCCACATCATTTTGTAGAATTCCGAAAAAGCGGTTACCCTCGATGTTGTGGGCCAAAATATTTCGGCTGCATCGCGCCAAACTACATGCGCTTTGTAGAAGATTGCAGTCAAAGCAACCTCTCCAGTGCACGTAACTCGTCAAAATAGAAAAAATTTGTTGGGCCACAGTGTCGAGGGTAACCACGTTTTCGAAATTCTAAAAACTGATACGGATATTACTTGCAGTGGGCTGCACGTCTTTCAGTAATTAAGGCGCCTAAATAAAAGTTAATAAGTTCAGTATTGAATATTAGTAAACCAGACTGCTAGATAGCACGTATAGCTGTATTCTGATGTACGTACTACACCGCCGACAATGTTATGCCGAAAAAAGGGCTCTTCTAAATTAAAAAAAAAAAAAACATTTTTAAAAATTGCGTAAATTCTCAGGTGAAACACTTTGTATATCTCAGAAAGCTTATTGGTGAAAAACTAGTGGCAGGCTACTCTGAATTCCTCGGAATCGCGTCCGTACCCTAAAGGATTCAGCCTGAATGGGCGAAGGTCTTGAAGTAGGCTCCGTCGCATATTCACTAATTGTGCGGCGAAGCACGCTTTGCAGGCTGCTGGATTGGCTCCGAAATTGACTTTGTTCTTGCCGGGAAAACATGTTGAAGCACTACAGACACCTAATTTTATCGCATTTTTTCTTATTTCAAATGATGCGCTAGACCTTGGAATACATGAATACTAATGTGGTATTTGCCTACAATTGCTAAATAATTCACAATTGAATTTCTTCTCTCATGGTGTTTCGGTCTCATCAACCGAACGATAGCTGTGACGTGCTGCTGACCTTTAGGTCATGTGTGGCACAGAAACACTGCAGTTTAAACGCTGATGCGTACTTTTAACTGACTGCAGCACTAAACTCAGCCTTCTTCAGGAGCTACAAATATAACAAACGACGCATAAGCACTTACATGTCGTTTTTTTTTTTTTCGTGCCCTACGTGACCTAAAGGTCAACAACACGTCACAACCATTGCTCGGTTGATGAAACCAAAGCAGCATGCGACAAGAAATTCAGTTATAAATTTTATAAATTATTTAATGGCCGTATAGTGCTCCATTTATACCAATGTCTAATGCATCGTTTGAAAGAAGAAAACACGCAAGCAAAAATTTGGTGTGTATAGTTCTTGAAATGTGGTTATTTTTGCTACGTGCATCCCTGGTCAAAACTCTTCACGCCACAAACTATCTCTTCGAGCCTCATAGTGGGGTACTCACGACTCCTTCTGAAGGTCAAAATCTCTGGAGGCTCAGAGGGCCGATCACTAGGAATTTGACACGTTAGGGTCCCTCTGTACTACTCAAAATGAAACCCTGTAGCCTGAAGGTTTTTGACCATGTCCTCGTTTTCTACCCCCTGTGAACTGCGCCAAACAGCGCTTGTATAATCCATATAAAATTGGGTGTCCGTAAAAGCGGTCTCATTTGGACTTAAACGGGCTTGTTTCGGTGTTTCTTTAAACCACTTTTCGATCACCGTTACGTTCCGTGGAACGGCAGACGTGGCGTCTGTGAAAGTAACGTGCCATCAATGGCCGGTTTCCTTGAACAGGAGAGGTGAAAGGATATGTATGAGTGCGTTTTCAAGCAAACAGAATATGGGGGAGACGTACCACTATAGGACACGATCGGTACACGCTTGTTCAAGCTGCGCCGGGTTACACCTGCAGCTTCCGTTACGCAAGCGCATCACCGGAGGTATGAAATGCCTAGAAGATAAAGTGTTGTTTTGGCCCCGAGAATCAGCCATACAGGTACGTTCACTGCCGCACGCGTGTCGCGACAGGCACGAGTCTTGGTCTAAGCCATAGCGCATGAGACTGGCGGTGGCTCGGATTAGCCAAAATCGCCTGCGGTTGTTTGAAGTCACATTTCTAGCTAAGGGTTAAGCACTGCCCTCTGTTTGAGGCTTTACCGCATTTTTAGGCATTACAACTCAACACTCTCTCATAAAAACCTTCTCGTTAAATTGTTTGTAACGCAAACAAGCCTACTTTGCTGCTAGCTACTCTCATGGTGTCCGCTTTGAAAAATTTAAGGCGTATCGTGCTGGCGTGTTACCAACTCCAGAAGTTCCGAGAGCCCGGTGCGGCCACCGAAAGCTCGTTTAAGCCTTTGGCGCCAAGGCCCCAAACTCTGAGCCCACGCACGCGTGTGCAGCATTGTTTGTGCCGCTTAGGAGTTGCGCTACAAGGCCCCGGTTAGCACGCTGCGTCTCGGAGGCCGTGCCACGCAAGAAAGAAAAGGGCTTATCGGTTGCTCTGCGATCGCAATTGAATTAGGCCCTGCACGCTTATTTATCTCAGCCGCTTGCAACCGCACGCATCTTGCAGGACAGTGCGGCCGTCGGCTGTTCAGCGTCGGCGCCGCGGCAGCGTCGCATCGAATTAGAAATCTCGTTTTCGATCTCTAAAGAAAAGAAGCGGTACGGGTCTGCGAAGCGCGCTGCCTCGCTCGTCCGCCCGCGAGCGCCATTCGAAAGCGAAGATAGTGGGCGGTGCGGTACACGGCCACTTAAACAATCCAAAGAAGCGCGCGCTGTGTCGCTAATGCAATCAGGCAATTGATCGCCGTCGGGAGGAGCCTGTTTGGTCGCGAGCGGAGCACGATTGGAAAACGGGGCGACGGAAGTGGGCGTCGTCCGCCGCCGACGTCGTCCATCTGCCCGCGGTGATGAATCAGGCCCAACGAGCCCGCGGCGGCGGCAGTCGCTTTCTTTTCACGGGTGGCAAGATGCGTGGCGAAACACAATTACGGACCCGGTCGGTTTGGCGCCTCCGGCCTACTTTGGCGCGTCCTTTGGCTCCGAGTCAGCAGCGCCAGCGTCGCACCACTGACGGCCACTTTGTGCTCGAAATCTAGCGCTGGGCAGTATGGGGGGACACATCCGGCAGCGGCGACGCCGTCCTGTTCATTGCAAAGGCCAATGAGAGCGCGCTCAATCGATGGATCGGCCTGATCCGCGCAGATCTGCGTCGGGGATCTATTGCGAAGCAAAACATCCCCCCACCACCGCCCTTACGGTGCGGCGCCGAGGCCTTCTTTGCCGAGGCGTTCGCATCGACCGGGCCGGCGGCAAGCCGGCCGCGACAAATCTTGGGCCAGAGCCGGGACGCAGAGCCCGGAAGTTTTCGGACATCGCCAAGCAACTTCTGACAGCTCTTAGGCCCCGCTTCTATCGGCGGCTCTCTTTTGTGCGCTCCGGCCTGGGCTGTTTGTTTGGCCGGGCGCTTAACGCGCAGAGCCGGGACCGTGTGAAGAAAGCCCGGTCTCTGTAGCCTCTTTTGGCGTGTGTCGGCCACTTTAAGGGGGCTGGTCGTTACGGCTCCGACGGCTGCCCTGTCGGCCCCTCCCTCCCCCACCGGCCGAGTTATCCGGGCTTGCCTTTTGTGCGCCGCTCTTTGGTCGTCGGCGCCATGGTTGCGGAAGAAAGCTGCCGCTTCTACGGCAGCGTCCTGATGTATCGACCACGCCGCGCCCGGGGCTGTTTGATCTCGCCATCGCCGTCCGAGGAGGCGACAGTCGGTGGCCGCGCGTCCGCAAGTCCCTCCCCGATCAGAAGACAGATGCGACCGGTGAGCTAATGAACGGAGCACCGCGTCGCTCGCAGCCTCCCGCGACGCGCCGATCCATCGATGCAGCTGCGGTGATTATCGGGGACCCGTCGCCGCCGGCTTGTCCGTCTTCCTCGCCTTCGCTCAGGGCGTTCTGACCGTCCCTGGCTTTTCTGCTTTCTTTTTTTGTTCGCGAGAACAGCGGGGAACGAGGGTGGTTCTCGTTTTGACTTGTGATTGATTGCGTTCTAAGTTTATCTTTGCGTGTGAGAGTGCACTTGCTAACCAATTAGAGTCCAGGACGCTAAGCGGAAAGTTGATACGCTACGCCTCCGCTAGGCCATAATTGTCCCCACGGAGAGCAGCACAGCGACAACGTCACAGGTGGCCGGGGGAAAACACGATTTCGCCTTCAAAGCGTTCCACCAGATGGCGCCTGCTTTCCCCGCTCGTTCATCAGCGTCAAAGAAACTGTCTAACTTTTGTGTATTGAGAGTATCAGTTCGGCGATGTAGTTAGGATTTATCGTAAAACAATCATTTTCTCCAAGCCACCAGTAAATCAACCGGCTGTTTGAAGCCCAGTGTTTTAACAGGGGTCGTGTATCTTGTTCGCCCTATCTAACATCTGGGTTGACGGAAATATACTGTGTTAGACGGCAGATCAATTCACGATATATTTGGTGAGAAAGCCTGTATTGTTTGGTGGCAAAATAGCTCGATATTGGCCTCGACTTAACGAGTGCGGTGTTATCGTCAGCATCTCACCACTCCGTCGGACAAGAAATAATGGATTCAACCACTGGCGCCTGATCAGACCGCCCTCGCAGCCTTTAATCCGAGGCGTGATGCCAATTCATTGCAGTAATGAATTGAATACGAACCGTATATTTAGTGTGCTTCAGTTTTTGTTGGAACAAGAGGCACGAAATGCCGCAAAAGCCCCAGTTCCTCGCACGATGGGCGTGAATGGAAACTTTCCGCAGTAAGTGCAGAAAATTTCAGCGCAGGACTCTAATGCAGTTTGTTGAGTCTTCAATTTTGCCCGAATGTACGCTCACCAGTTGCTTTTGATTACCACAGTCCTTTCTGGGTATTCTCTTCCATCCCGCATAACGTTTTCATGTAGGTTTATCGGTGTATCTTATGACCTTGTCTTCTCGTAGTCGCTTCTTCCGAGTCCTAATTGGTCTCAAACACTTCATACATGGAAGGAAATATCAACCAACACGCACAAGGCCCTGTATTGCACGTTTGAGCAGACTAAGTAAACGGGGCTGTTAAGTGCCTATCATGTATATGATGTAGGAAACGAATGATGCGTTGTATGAGGACGGATCTAACGAATTATTTTCATTTCGCCTCGTGCTGGTGGGAGGACCAGGAACTTTTGCGTTGCTGTTGAACCGAGTAATTAAGTCAAATGAGCTTTATATAGCACTGAAAGCCGGTCGAAAGTCTTAGTTATAAAGCTGCGTGGTGACGGATCGCCCAGGTAAATGCATCGGACATGAAGGCGGGCAATTATTGTGCTGGTTTCTGTGTCATCGTGCGCTTCTTTCGCCACTTCGAAGATTTTGACACAATGACTTAGTTTTCTGGGCTGCAAAACGTTGCTTTTATCAGTGAAAGACAGCTAAATTGTTGAAGTATTGGGCATTTAGTTAGAGGAGGGCGAGATAAGACATACTGTTCCTTGCGAGATACCAGTGACCGTCGCAGGTTTCTTCACGCGACGTCCTTTTTTTGTTGTTGTTTTTCGCCATACACCTGCGTGGAGAACACGGTTTTTAACAAGGGCGGGTCAGTTATAAAATGAGCAGTGTCATGTAACCTTTGGTTAAGATTTGCGCCTGAGATCCAAGCGCACACGTCTAATCTGGAAACCAGGATGTAAAATCTAGAGGTACTAAGCGTCGTTCCGTTGGCTGTGCGGCGGTCGTTTTGAGCATCGATTTGTCTCTGACTAGAGCTAGTATGCATAATTGCTCTTATAGGAACGAGCAAATGTCGAGGGCATAATTTACGAAATTACGCCTTTTCATAAGTTGCCGTGATTGGACCTTCGTATTTTAGACAATCAGAATTGATGATCGCTCGTGCGGGTCGTAGGGCTGAGCGCTGTTAAGTAAAGGAACCTTCCGTGTGTCTGGCACTTCGTGTGGTAACAAAAGCTTCAGCAAACTGAAGTGTTTGCACAGTTCGGTGGGTTGGAAATTGGCGTAGAACGTACTTAGAACATTTAGGCACGCTTGAACCCGGGGAAATCGAAATTTTGACGAAAAAGGCTTTTCTGTCGTCACTGCTGCTGCAAAGGCAGCCGCGAACCATACTTCCCGAAGCGTACAGGGATTAGAGAAGCGCGATTCGAGGGGGTTCTTGCTATGGTGGTTCCGTGCTGCGGCGACCGCCAATCTCTCTCCCTCATCCCAGCCTCCGCTCTCCCCTTGTATTCCTACTCTTCCGCGCCCAAAAGGAGGCGAAGGGTGGCCGCGCATCGGTTGGGGCGGCAGCGGGCGGCCTCGCATCGCGGACGATCCCTAGCACCAGCGGCCGCGGCAGCAGCAGGCCTTCTCATATGTCACGTAGTAATATCGCCCGGATGTTGTAAGAGCCTCGGCCAGTTATCCGCCTCAGTCCATCTTCCTTTGCTCGGCTGGCCGCCGGACGAGTTGCGCCATCGCTATCTCTCACTTCCACCCTCCCGCTCCGCGTTTTATATATTTTTTTTCTTTCGAGCTGAGAGCCACCTTTTCGGTCTCTCTTTCTATTTTCTCTCTCTACTTTTGTTTTTGTTTTGTGCCGCTGCACTCCCCCGCCCAGCGCTGGCTCCACTTTTGGGACTCAATCCGGCGAGTGTTTCGCCCTCGGCCCCCTCCTGCGGGACCACTGAGCGCGCCGCCGCCATCGCTGATGGCCGCTTCTTCGCCCGTGGTGCGGCTCCCGGCCGCCGTCTGGTCCGCGAGAAAATTGGCTCTCTTGGCCTTTTCCGCACGGCTTGATCGTGGAAGCCACATCCGCCGTCGCGGCTCGATGCCTTCTCACACCTCGGATCAATATGACATGGCGTAATATCATTGGTGCGATACCCCGCATGGTGTGATAACCGCTCCCTGTCCAGGAGGAGGACGAAAGATGAGTGAAGCTGACCGGCGGGGAGCTTAGCCAGACCTGCATGCCGTCCGCTGTACAGCAAACACGTGGACGCAGACTGAAGGGGGACAGAGTGGGGCGGTCAGGGATGCGCGCAATGGACGCCCAGCATTACGCTGCTTGTCGACAGACGGCGATTCATTTCAAGTTTCGCAGCAACCTGCTCTTACCTTTCCTGCGTTGATGCAAATGTTCTCATGCTGCCGCGACGTTATTCCCTGTATGTACGCGGTCTTCTATCAACCCCGACCAACAGTTTGTATGCGTGCCGTGGTCAGCTATGTCGGAAAGCTGTGCTGAAGGCACTGGGCGTCGAAGCGAAGATAACGGCTTAGAAGCTACCGCGCTTTTGACGTGCAGGCAGCACATCTTACGGGCTATCAGGTGTATTTCACACTCGAAACTTTTCTCTAAATAGTTAGTATCACCGAGTGGTTATCGCACAAAATGATTGCACGGTTTTGTTTACAAATACACCACTCTGCCGGATCTCCAACCTACTGGAGACTTCCCGCACCCTAGCCCCCACAGGCATCCTCTTTGTGCAAGCACGCTCCTGTCCACACATTGAACCCCCACGCCACATGCACCACGAACTCCAGGCTAGCTGATGTAAGGTTCGCGTTCGCTACCTTCGCAGACAGTACTGCTGCAACGATACGACGGTGGTATATGTAGACGCGGCCTCCTATCCACAACCCTCCTAATACGCTTTCGCGGCGGTCGACCACTCCTTCTCCCCCTACCCTGATGCATCGTTTGAGGCCCCTGACTCAGCTGGGACGGGGACTATTGTCATCGCGTTCACCATCAAAACACAGGACAAACAAATGCGCTGCTCCTCCATTATCACCTACCCGCAGACTGCGTGTCGTGCATTCACCAACGGCTGAGTCCCTAAACTTGCCCTTCGCATTTTGGGCGCCACCCGCCATCAGGATCACCCGGACACGCAGACCTAGAAAGCAACGTCAGTGCTGACACCCTAGCTCGTGATTACATCAAACGAGCGGGGGGACACAGCTCAAACATTTACCCCGTTTCGATCCACTACTCTACGCTCCTTGAAACCTTACGAATCAATCGACGCTCTACCCCCCTCCTCGCAGACACCTTCGCTGGACGCCTTGATGCTCCGCCGAATCAAGGCTCTTACTTTCCCCAACTTCCACCATTTACACCGCCTCCACCGAGCACTACGTATGAATGCATGCCATGGAGTGTCGCCACCCTTACATTTAAACATATCACATGGACATGCACCCATAAACGACACCGTTTAAAGCCGCCCAATTCGGTCATGGAGCAGTGGGAGGCGCGGCTGACCAGCGTCACCCTGGGGGACCAGGAGGCGCTGATCACCATTTCCACTGCGTAGACCAGGGCCACTGGGGTCTTGGACTGAAGACTGCTCCTCCTTTGCGCAAAACGCCTTCCTCTTCCCTCTCAATAAATGCTTATTCCTTCTTTCCTTCTTGCCGGATATTGGGCAAATTCTGCATGGCGCTAGCTATAGAGACACACCACTATATCTCTGCATGGCTGCTTGTAAGTAATTGGACGGATCTGCTCATGCTGAGCTGCATTATGGCCCGGTTTCAGTAGCCACGGTGGAACCAAGGACAGATTGTGGTCGCTGCTCGCCCCGACATGTACCGGGTGCGATGTTCTAGGTACAGCAAATGCAAGTTTGTGGCGGTGAGTGTCTATACCTTTAAAACACGGTTGGACACTGATTCTGATGCTGTCCGTTTTTGGTGCGCATCTGGATGAGCGTTACTTTTAAACTTTCAGAATTAAAGCGCACTGATTGATAAAAGTGGATGAGCTGGCATGGATGAAAGCTTTCACCGTACCCGTCGGCAGCACCGTAGCGGATCGGCAGGCTATCTCCGCGCACTGACACTCTTCGATGCGTCAAATGCGCTTTACCAGCGTCCATGAGACTCGTGAACACAGCTCGACCGCATTACAGAGGTCACTTTGTTCGACGGCGTATTATAAGCTCGCCTTTCAATCGATTACTTTTTCCGTCGAAATCAAAACTTACAGCTCGCGCCTCTTTCGCTGCGTCGTGGCTGTGCGTTGTGTAAGCGATTCCAGGTAAATCAAAGCTGTTTTAAAGGCTTTCAGTACTAGTGGTAATTTTGAACACCTTCTTGCCATATCCACCAGCTTGCGATCGCCATATACTGCCGCTTCCTGGCTGCTCATGCGCACCTGTAGCGGGGTTCCATACTTCTTGATTTATTGCGCGGAAACTCATTTTTAGTACGTTTTCGGAGATTGGGCTCGTGTTCTCAATTTGCTACACCCATCGTGTGGAAAGCAGTCATTGGTTGTAGTGGTTTCCAAGAGCTTTTCTGTACAGCTTCACTCTTCTAGAGCTCCTTTATTGTCCTTGTAGTCCAGTCCAGCTTTTAGTTTATCGTTCAAACGTTAAAAAGTACGCTCTCGTGTAATAGCCAAGGTTCTGTGGCAGACGCGAACCCTTATGTCTTGCGGGACACTTTGAAAGAAGCCGATCGCTTGTCGAGACGAAGGACCAGAAAAAGCGCCTGATGAAGCGCGACGAGTCAACCGCCGGCAAGCATCCGTGTGGCAGCTTGGAAAAGCGGCTGACGAAACGGCCGCGACGCTGCCACTGCACTGCCTGCAGGTCCACCATGTCTTCAAAAACCGCAACTGCTGCTGGCAGCTACGCAGGGATGCATTGCAGCTCATCGCTTTCGGGATCGCACGTGGCGCTCGTTGAGATTTATAGCTGGGTCGCAAAAAAACCATTTGCACGGTCGCGTACTCCCAAGGCGCTTCGTAAACACAGCGTGCACGCCGGAAATGTAAATCAACAGACCTGACGTCGCTGAGAAGACAATCTCTTACGTCTTTCAGAATGTAAACGTCAGAATGATACCAACGGCACATGTAAAACACCATGTCAGCTTAGAAAATGGCTCATGCAGAGCTACCACTTGACGCGCACGGAATTCGCTATTTAAGCACTGATAATGAGGATGGGGCACCTTTTGATCTCATAATGCTCTTGGGCCTCCACTGTATATGGCGCTCCAAAATGGCAGGCTACCATTGTGACAAAGACGCACGACCGGCCCGAATTTATTTTCGGCAAAGCATGGACTGGTTTCTTGCAATCCAAAAAGCAGCTGCGGAGCCTCCCGAGTGGCTCTCAAGACTAGAGCCGTTGTGCATTGTGCATGTTGCGGAAATTTTAAGCTGACGAAGCCAGTCTCGTGCTGGCTGATCACGACAGTGTCGTATGTATATAGCATTATGTGTATTTTTGTTGTGCAATGTCATGAGCCAAAGCCAGGCAATAACGAAAAAAAAAGTAAAGAGGTGATCTGGCGCTGCATGAGCCGAAAATCAATGCGAGTTGGACGAATTAAACTGTAACTTGCGAAGCTTGTTACAGCGCCAATGACTAAGCTCAGGGCGCGAAAAAAAAAAAAACAAAGAATGTGCAACGGCCACTGTGTTAATGCACGTGTGGCCCGTTATGTCAGCTTTTTTTTTTTCTGTTTGTGTCGTGTTATTCCGCTGTTGCAAGGATTTCACCCGAACAGTGTCCTGGTGCGAAGGGCTGGCGCCTGCATACATTCGCTCGGCGACAGCATCTGCGAGGCACTGCCGGTGATTCAGCGACGTCAGCAGCTTTCTGCTTGTGCTCCTCCTCCTTTTTCTGTTTTTTTTTTTTCTCCCGGCGTAGCGCCTTCGCTCTTCATCCTTCCTGCGCGTTTGTCTCGTGTACCCTCCGAGGAAACTTCGCCAGGCCCGGCCCAGCCTCGCACATTCAGCCCGCGCTCTGCCTCCGGAACCAACCCGGCCGCCGCCGCATCGGGCGATGCATGGAGCGCCAACAGCGGAGCCCGCAGCGCCGCAGTCGCAAACAGGCTCTCGCCGGTCGTAAAGTTTCGCTTGCTTCACCGCCATACGAGAAACGTAGATCCTCGTAGCCGACTCCGCTCTTCGACACGCTCTCTTCCCCTCCGCCTCGTCCCGCGTGTTCTGCCTCCAGCTTTGCGCTTTCCTTTCGAGTTTTCTGTCCGCGCCGTTTCGTTTCGGGACCCTCCCCCGCCCAACCGTAGCCTGTCTCCGGGGCCCCGCTCGCTCGTTGCCCAATACTTCGCCTTCCCACTCTGTTATGTTCTTTTCTCCGGCGCTGTCGTGTTGCGCTCGGTTCCTTCGCCGTCGCCGCCGACCCTGTCGGAGCGCGCGGCTCCCTTCGTGACAGAGCCGTGATATAGGAGGGTGCAAACATTTCAACTCCGCTGCCGTCGTCGTTTACGTCGCGGCGGGCTGCTGCTCTGCGCCATTGTGCGTGCGTGTGTGTACGCGTGCGCGGAAAGCCCATATACGCGCTCCTCGGAAAAACTAGCCGCCGACAGATACGCCGCGGCCGTTGTGTCAGTACATAAAGAGGGAGAAAGAAAAAAAAAAGAGCTCACTGCCGTTGGCGCTTTTCTTCTTTCCTGTCTCCTGCTAAGAGGAGTAAATGCTGTTGCGCATGACGAGTTTGCGCAATTCTTCGGGCGCATTTTTCCTTCGCTGCAGCGGCCATGGAAAGACGTTTTAACGGGTGCGCAACCAGATGAAGATCTGGGTTGATCAGAAGAAATTACAGTCAAGGGAAAAGGAGGAGGGCGGGGGGAGAATAAGTCATCTTGGGAAAAGCGCGATATTTTTTCCGGATGGTCGAAGATTTTAGAAGAAATTTAGGACGCGTCTGTGCGCGCGCGTATTTTGCACTCGGTGTGACCTGAGTTGAGATGTCATGCCAGGTGTGCCTTTTCCTCATTTTGCGCATATCCGTAGGTGCATAAGTCCTCTCCTTTTTTCTTTTATCAATGCGTAATGGCGCGTACAAAAAATACGCACTCGAAAAGCAGAGCCCGCCGGGTTCTATTCCGTCATACAGCAGCACTTCAAGGGTCATAGGCGAGACGTGCGATACTGCTCTTGCATAGCTTCGTTTCCTGGTCACTTATGCAATGGTCTCGTGATTGGCTAGCCGGCTCGCTGCTGCCAGGCGCGCACTTCGAATCCTGCTTCGGTGCTGAGTTTACAGCATCCACTTTGCTGCAGCGAGGCCTGTATTAGCAAGAAGCGAGAACTTTGATGAGGTTCTTGATAAAACAAAGAAAAAATAATGAGTGGATGCTTATTCTAAGCAAATTACAAACTAAGCATTTTAAGCGTAGCTATTTATTTGGCGGAGTTATTGGTTATTGACTTCACTGCGCAAGCTGCGGTACGCCCACTTAGAGCATTATATACGAACTGCTCTTTGAAGTGCTTCGTAAACTGTGCCGTCAGTTTGACACTGGAAGACTGTACAGTTCATTTCGTTGTCGAGGAAGGTTGTGTCGTTCCCATTCCGGCGCTGGAACGGTCACGGATTTGCTTCGACTCTTTTGAGGCTCTAGAAACAAATGGCAGCGGGTGACAATAGCTGCGCGTACGAAATGAGAATAAAACCTTCCCTGTTTCATTCCCAAATGGATTGGCTGTGATATCGGTGTGACGCCGCAAGTTTTCTACCTGGTTTTTCACAATCTTTTGGCTGCTAATCTGGGCCTGTCGTTTTTATTGTGTTTGTCTGTGTGCTAGAGAGCTCGCGTTACGTCGACGTAACCCTCCCTCGCGGTAACAGGCTTTTTTGGATGATGCAGCCCGTGTTCTGTGCCAGAGGTCGCAACTCGCACCAGGAAGTGAGAATCCAATAAGGCCACTGCATGGGGCAGTGAGGGCTCATTTCGGCGCCTGGTCACCCATTTATCGGCCCGTGACGCGGCCGCTAAGCAAGAACACACGACGACGGGAACTGCCCGCCGGCCCTAACGCGAGCGGACGGTTGAACAATGCCGCATTATACGCAGCCGCTGAGGGAACTGCATGCGGAGGCGGCATGCAGTCTCGCGAAACGGAAACCTTCCGCTTTTTACTCTGTTTGAGCCACGGTGTAAGAGCGGGTTAGAGCGGTAGCAGAATGAATCACCTTAGTGTTGTTACGACCCATCTTGAGACCTGAGATGAAACAGAGGGAGATTCAACGTAGCGGCAATTTTGACGGGTCGTTTGACTTCAACTTGACCCCACGATGACCTCACGAAAAAGGGTGGCTTTCTGGGAAGTGGCCGACGAGGCTCTCCCCACACTCGGCTCGGCGAAAACGACCTCCCTTCGAGAAGCAACCGACGACAGGAGAAGAAAGGGTGTCCCTCGTCTTGAAAAAAAACCCGGAACGAATCAGAGGAAGCCTGCGCAGCTGCGGCTGTGACGTCAACACGACACAATGCTATAGGAATGCGGAATGCGGACTTAGGAATGCGGACTCGCCAGTTCCCACGTGCGGGCTCCAAGCAGGTGTCTTAGTTGACAGTGACGTGTGGTGCCGATCTTTTGTTCCATGATGAGTTACCGCCTAGTGAGGAGGCTCAACAGGTCTTCGATGGCGGTGCTGGTGCCGATCTTTTGTGTCGCGATGGAATGTCGCCTGGTGCAGGGGCGGAGTCTTGGGCTATATAACCTGCGACCAAAGGGGGCACGAATGCTCTGGACCTTCGGTAATAGGTCCATCCAGTGGCTCTGAGCCTTGGTTAACAGGCTCATCCAGACGCTCGACGCTATGAACTCTTAACTTTTGATTCCTTGCTCTTCTTTTTGTAAATGTTTGTAAATAAGTGCCTCAGTTTCTTGTCATTAAATCTGCTTGTTTTTGTAATCTCCAACCATTCCCAACTGCGAAGCTTCAGACGTTCCTCATCCCAGCCACGCTACCTCGAGCCGCAACAACTGGTGGCAGCGGTGGGATCTGCTACCTAGCGTCGCAACTACTGGTGGCAGCGGTGGGATCTGCTACCTTGCGTCGCAACAACTGGTGGCAGCGGTGGGATCTGCTACCTTGCGTCGCAACAACTGGTGGCAGCGGTGGGATCTGCTACCTTGCGTCGCAACAACTGGTGAACAGCGGTGGGATCCGAAGCCTTGGGATCCGAAGAGACTGGTGAGATACGAAGACACAACAACTGTGGATCAGCGATGAGAATCTGAAGCTACAAGCGGCAACAACGGTCGGCCAGCGAGAGTGCAGCTGTCTTGGACATGATCACGTGTGTGGGTGAGTGCTTGGCTTTTCCTTTGATGTGGACCAGGTTCTAAGAGAGGGTTAAAATTTAGAACTGGTAGACACCTGTGCTTAAATCTTACAGGTTTAGTATTTTTGCATAGTTGTTTTGGAAATAGCTCAGACTCAGAACTATCATGGACCTACGGAGACTGCGGGAGTCGGACCTGTTGCTGTTGTGTGAGGAATTGGGGATTGAGACAAGGGGTTTGGCACGAAAACCCATGATAATTCAGGCCATTACTGATTTGGGGACAGATGATGAGGAGCTCATTGAAGAGTGGAGTCTCATCGAACAAAAAAAGGAAGAGCGAGAAAGAGAGGAAAAGTGGCGTCAGCGCGAACGTGAGAGGGAAGCAAAATTACTGAAGAAAAAGGCTGAGCTCAGTAAATTAGAAGAAGAGTTGAGGGAGAGGTTGGGCTGTTGTCCCCAGCAAGTGGAACCTCTTCTCAACAAGATGGCAGATGAGAGGGGTGAAACGATTCTGCAGCGGGCGACTAATCTCCGTAAATTAAAAGAGTTGAGCGAGAGGTCGCGCAGTTGTCCCCAGCAAGTAGTACCTGTTCTCAACAAGGAGGCAGGCGAGAAGTGTAAAACTATTCCGCAGAAAAGCCTCCGCGTGGAGAAAGAACAGGAAGAGCGAAACCTTTGCGAGGAAAAAGAAAGGTGTGACGCGCGTACTGTTAGCCCTGAGACAGATAGCGCGTTGGCAGATAAGACAGAGGTCCTGCGCCAAAAAGAATGCAGCGAGGTTCGGTGTGAACGCAATGACAAAGCCAGAGAAGGGACACCGCTGGTGCAGCTGGCGAGCGCTGGCAGTCAGGAAGTTAAGGCGGTACTAAGGGGCACAAAGAGTGAACGGGAATTGCCTGACGGTAACAGTGAAGCGCCAGGCAAGAGCCCAACGCTCGCCGGAAGGTGGCACAGAAACGCGATTGATTCTGTAACCCGAAATGGGTTTGATGCTGCTCCGAAAGAAAGGAGGCAGGAAAATGAGCTTTGGTGCTCAGATGGAACCACAGGAGTGGACGATTCAACAGTTGAGCCACCGCCTGGCACTGTGAGTAAACCGCAAGTAGCGTCGCGGCGCAGGAAAAACCGCGAACGCGACAAGCGAATGAGGATTGCTAGGACAGGTGTTAATGCTGATGCGAGGGCCGGCAAATTAACTCGGGACAGCACCGCGAGAACTGTTGAGGAAAAGGGTAAACCAACAGTGTCATTTTCCCGAAGGCGGCTGGGCCCGATGAAAGCCAAGGTCACTGCCCTTGCAGGCCGAAAGCACCATTGTCCATCGAAGAAACATCGCGAACGCGACAAGCAATTGAGAAGTGCCAGTGCAGGTGTTGATGCTGATGCAAAGGCCGGCAGATCAAAAAGGGACGGCACCACGAAAGCTAGTGACCGAAAAGGAAAATCAGTGAAATTTTCCCGCAGGCGGATAGGCCCGATGAAAGCCCAGGTGACTGCCCTTGCAGGCCAAAAGAGGGACAGACGGCGTGGTCGTTGGACACGTGACGGATGCTACGCGTTACTAGCGTTACGAAGAATAGGGCTCGACAGCCACAAAAAGGGGCGCCGCAGAGAGCGCGTGAGTCGGAGGGGGACTCGACAAGCCGGGACAAAAGAATGGAGAAGGCGCCCTTTCCGTAGTAGGCCGCGCAGAGGCGGAAATAATCAACCCCGCAGTTTTTTTGAAGCACCTGCTTGTGGACCGGCCATCCGACCACGACCTCGCAGGGCGCGGCTAAAGAATGTCCAATTCGGGGAATAAGTGTTTGTCTCTTTGTTTTTTTTTTGTGCATTGACTTACTGAGAAAAATTCGACAGGGGAGAAGGCAAACGAGTTCCCATTTTTAGTGGTAAAGCTGAGTGGTGTTAGTGGACTACAGGATTTTCACTCAGTTATGCAGCTTTTGGAGCTGTTTACTTTTTTTTGTACATGCAGGAAGGGACGCGGACTTCTTAGCTGTTCTTTTTAAGCAGTCCTGAGTGCTCTTTATGAACCAAAATTGCTACTATAAGTTTTTTCGTGCGGTTTTGAAAGTGAAGGTGTACAGTAGCAGGTTCGGTTTTTCTCAGCTTGCGTGGGTCCTGGTAGTTTTCAGTGTGGGCTATTCACAACGACTATACTAACCGGATTATAGCACCCTCTTTTGGAACTGGTTTGCTCGGAGGAAGGTTGAGTGCTTGCTTGCGCATGTGGTTGAAGTTTCAGAGACGCCTCAAAGAATTTGGCCGGCGTAATAGAAGACCACGTTGCGAGCGGCAGAGGGCTTCTGGCATACTTCTGGCACGCTTCTGCAAGTCGTCTCTTCGTGCAGCAACGATGACTGCTACTCGCCGAGACTCGTCTGGCGGGGGAGGTAGCTGTTACGACCCATCTTGAGACCTGAGATGAAACAGAGGGAGATTCAACGTAGCGGCAATTTTGACGGGTCGTTTGACTTCAACTTGACCCCACGATGACCTCACGAAAAAGGGTGGCTTTCTGGGAAGTGGCCGACGAGGCTCTCCCCACACTCGGCTCGGCGAAAACGACCTCCCTTCGAGAAGCAACCGACGACAGGAGAAGAAAGGGTGTCCCTCGTCTTGAAAAAAAACCCGGAACGAATCAGAGGAAGCCTGCGCAGCTGCGGCTGTGACGTCAACACGACACAATGCTATAGGATCATGGAAGACAGTTGGGCTAGTTGGTGTGAATTCGTTAATGACTGCGACATTGCAACTAGCGTGGAAACACAAGGACAGCGACACAGGAAACCGACTAGCGTGCTGTCCTGTCGGTTTCCTGTGTCGCTGTCCTTGTGTTTCCACGCCAGTTGCAATGTCGCAGTCATTAACGAATGCTATAGGAATGCGGACTTAGGAATGCGGACTCGCCAGTTCCCACGTGCGGGCTCCAAGCAGGTGTCTTAGTTGACAGTGACGTGTGGTGCCGATCTTTTGTTCCACGATGAGTTACCGCCTAGTGAGGAGGCTCAACAGGTCTTCGATGGCGGTGCTGGTGCCGATCTTTTGTGTCGCGATGGAATGTCGCCTGGTGCAGGGGCGGAGTCTTGGGCTATATAACCTGCGACCAAAGGGGGCACGAATGCTCTGGACCTTCGGTAATAGGTCCATCCAGTGGCTCTGAGCCTTGGTTAACAGGCTCATCCAGACGCTCGACGCTATGAACTCTTAACTTTTGATTCCTTGCTCTTCTTTTTGTAAATGTTTGTAAATAAGTGCCTCAGTTTCTTGTCATTAAATCTGCTTGTTTTTGTAATCTCTAACCAACCATCAGAAGTTCAAACCGTTTCCTTCATCCCGGACGATACCCCCTTGGAGACGCCACAACTGGCCACGCTACCTCGAGTCACAACAGTGTAAACACGCGTTCTTTCCCTTTTTCAAGGTTTATAAGTACACGTCGTGGATGAAAAAGTCAGCTCTTCGGAAAACACGACATGAAGGCAACTGTTCTCGAGACGACTATATGCCGCCGGCGTGTTGGTGGCTCAGGCGGCTCCGAGTCGCCTGAGTGACATTAAGGTGCCTCTCCGTGGCGCGGGGCGCCGACTGGCATGTGTTCTCTGCCGTGTGTCCACTCTGGAGGGCGGCGCAATCACTGGTCGCGTTGTGTCGGCAGGGCGGCGCAATCTTGGCTGCCGTGCTTCCTTTCCTAAGCGCGTTGACGTCGGCGACGTGAGTTGCGCTCGTCACTCGCGGGGCTCCATCAATCTCCGCTGGCCGCGTCCCCGGGGTTCGTCTCCTCGACCCGCGACGACGTCGGGCCCTGTTCCTCTGCGCGCGAGCTCATCGGCGTGTCGGAATTCCCATCAGGCGACGGTCCGCGGGCTCTCTTCCGAGCGGACGCGTTTAATTGGCGCGCACGGCGTTCACCGCTGGCCGTCGTCGCCGCGGCTGCGTCAGCGTGTGTGCAAGTTGGCCGCGGACGCGGACAGGCGTGCAAATGGCCCGAAGGGCGACGAAGACGGATGCGTCTGGAGTCGCGCGGCCAAATCTCTGCGCTTTCTCAGTGCCGGAGAAAGACGAGAAATGGTCTTGACCGTTCTCTCCGGCGACGTGCATGCGGCGCACATGTTGTGCAAAGCATATGTGACGAGGTCTCTGCGCTTAGCGTCTATCATTCGGAGTTGTTTGTCAGGGCGAAATCCCACATAGGTATCATGTTTCAAGCTTCGGCACATTGGCTCATGCAAAGTTTTCGTGTCTGCAAATTGTCGCGTCCGACTGCAGTAGAATTTAACCGCTGAGGGCTGCCGAAAAGCATTATGCCGCCTTCAACATTTGATGCTATGATGCGAGACACATAAGAGGCGTCTCCTGTTGCCGTCCACAAACTGGCCGCTAGAAGCGGGTGGACTTTCAACTCTGATATCGCCGTGTGGTCGGTGTCGCCATAATGGTCTTGAGCACGTGCTTGAGCTCATAATGGTGGCGTCGACGATGTAGTACCGGAAAACGTGACGGCAGCAGTTGCGGCACGCGGTTGAAGCCAGAAAGCGGCGGGCTCTTCAGACCCCGGGGGTAGTAGCAAATAACCTTGTCATGTTTAAGTACGCTGTACACTTTAAAAAAAAAAATTTAAACTAGGGATATGCGACCTTCTTCTTATCATTAAACAATCAATTACATTCTTTGCTGCTATGATAATTGTTGATTGTTTATCAGAGCTCCATTTTGAGAAAATATGACGAGCCCATCAAACGCTTCAATCAATTTAACGACGGCAGTGCTGCGCTATGCCGAGGTTATAACGCACAATGCAGAAGTTGGAGCTGAAGCATTCTTTTCCTGTTTCAGAAGTTTCGACAAGTCGGATTGTTATACAGGAGCACTGAACTAAACTTCGAGCAATTCCTCCGTCGCTTCAGTTTTTTTCTTTTTTCCCTCTGCTCATGAGACTACCGTTACGGGCGCAAAATTTTCCGGACATCCGTTAAAGTCTGGAATTTGAACTGGAAACTCGACAGCTCGTTGGTCGATTCGCGCAGCGTGAAAGCGAAGTGGCGTTATAGAACGTCAGGCTTATGTCCTCTTTTTTTTTGTCTGCGTGTTTTTCTGGGCGCCTTGCATTGCCACGCACGGGAAGCTGTTTCCGTTCCGAGGCGCCCGTTCGTAGAAAGTAATAAGGCTCCGCGGAAACAAATGGAAAGGGGGTGGGGGAGGTCCGAGGCTCAATCGCCGTTCGGAAACACAAAGCCCTCCCAGTCGCCACATCGCGCATTCTGCAACTCGCGCTAAATCCCGCGGAGCGCGCGCCCGCTCGCGCCCTCCAGTGGGCGCAAGCTGCGCCCGTCGCCCCCACTTTGCAAACCAGGGCTGGCGATGGGGTTGTGCCTGGCTAAGGCGGCGGTCTTTTCTCGCTGAGGAAAAAGAGGGGACCGCCGTTCCTCGCTTCGTTGCTGCGGGGGTTTTTTCCCAGCGGGGGGAGATGGGAGGGGGGGTCTGCCGTCTCGCGTAGGAGCGTGTTTACTCTCGCTCCCGCTTTGCATTCCTGCGCAGGGCGAGATTTATTGGCTTCCTGTCGTTTCCCATTGTTTCCGGGAGAACGCTGCGCCCTGCCGTAACCTAAACTCGGGCTCCCGTCCGCACAACAATAACGCCCAAATGGGAATCAATGCGCCGAGGCCAGGGCTTTGCTGCTCGGACGATGTTGCCTCGAAGCGCGCGCTCCTTTATTCCGCTCGCTGCGCCTTCCGCGAACGGGAGTATAGGTCGGGGAAATTTTCAGGGTGCCCCGCATTCGCCTCGTCGACGTCATGTCCGCACTTGCGTTCCTTGGCTACACGGTATCTCGAAGAGGCCGCATGCCCCATGGGAGGTTACAGGCAAGGTGTTAGCCATTCGCCGGACGTGCTTTTTGCACTGTTGTGCACTGCCGCGTGATTCATTTAACCGTTTACCGATTTTTAATTTGAAAACTGTAAGAGATGCGTCGGTGCGCACTGTTGAGCGGGGTTTTACAGCAAGGCGGACAATAATGTGGTTCAGTAATTAGGCGACTAATTGGTTTAACTAATATTTTTTCTTTACTTTTGATACTCGGGGTCAGGATATTGCAAAATTGAAGGCCTTCAGCATTGACGGTGAACCCTGTTTTTAGTGCGGAAACCGCACTCTCCAGGCTTGAGAGGTATTTGTCTGTGTAGCGAGTTTTTAACTGGCTCACTAGGACAGTGAACACCAATCGCTCTTCGAGTGGTCGGTGGCATCCACCTACAAATTAAGCAGTTATGCGCGTTTCCTTTTATCGAAACCAGAAGTAGGTAATCGGGAAAAATGTTTTTTTTTTAGAAAAAAATGGCGCGGTACTTATCTCACATATCTCGGCGAACACCTGAACCGCGCCGTAAGGAAAGGGAGGAAGGTGGGAGTGAAAGAATAAAGAGAGAAAGAGGTGCCGTAGTGGAGGTCTCCGGAATAATTTCGACCACCCTAGTTCGAACTCGGGTACTCCGGCTCGGTGGATATTATAATGTTTATCGTTTCTGCATTTTTTCTTCCTTTTTCACAGAGTTCGTCCCGTCGCTCCTTTCCTTTTGCCGTCCATTTCTCGAAACTGCCTGTGTGACCAGACTGAGAGAAGCATTTAAAGAAACTAATGAATTAAATCCCAATACCTCTCTTATGTTCCCCTCCTGTTTGAAACCGTTCAGTGCTTGCTCTCCCATGACTGGTACATAGGGTGATGCCCACGCATTTACAGCGGGCGCTGTGGATCGCCGAAGCGTGCTCTCGCCGCAGTGGGCATCCGACGGGCCCTGCACGGGGACGCAGTGGCCAGAGACAAGCGGCGCCCTGTTCGCGTTGCCGCAACTGAGGCGCAAATCAGTGTCCCACCCACGCCCCCTCCGGCTCGTGGCTGGGACCGCTCGTTAAAACCAAATTACGCCGTTCCTGGGCGTCTCTTCTTGCTGCTGCCGCCCTGGCTGCTGCGCGCGACTGGGCCTGAGGGGCAGGCTTTTCTGCATCGCCCGACGGAGGAGGGAGGATGGAGAGCGGCCGAAGTCCCGGCCAGCCTGCTGAAACCGTGCAGCGCAGTGGAGGCTTCCTTGTGCTGACAGTGAGCCGAATTCGCGAGCCCGTCAGCAGTGGGACACCGGTTGGTGCTTAGCTGGAGCCTCGACAGTCGTATCTGCTTATCTGATCGGCTTGGTCTGCGGCTCCAGCCAATCACGCACTGATAACGTGCGAGTAGCCTCGTTAAATCCGTGCTTGTTATCCCGAAGGAAGCTCTGCATTCCAAGGCGCTGCTCGGTTCTAATGAGGAGAAGCGAATAGGGGGCCTCGAGGACGAAAGAGAGGGGCTTGGAACGAGGGAGAGAAGCCGTTGAGGGGTGAAAAACAAATACGGCCGCGAGGGGAAGAAGAAGAAGAAGCCAGCGGGCACGGTGACGCTGCACGGGGACGGAAGCCGTAATTAGGCGGCCGCGCCCCCCGGCTCCCCCGCCCGAGGCGGCCGGCGTTCGCGCGCGTCGACGCCTTCCCTTCTTCGCCGCGGGTGGCCAAACGGGGACGCGCTGCAGCGTGACTTGCGACGGAAACACTCAGCCCTCGCTGGCGCGGCGTTCGCGACAGGAACGCGCCGCCGCTCTCGGCAGCTGTGACGGCCTCAATTGGCCAATCAGCGGGCGCCGACGACGCCGGCACCCGCGACGCGCCGCCGAGGTAGCTACGCTGCTAGGTTTTTTTTTTCTTTCCCCCTTTTTTCACCCTTTTCTTCCACGCCCGCGGGAGTTGCGCAGGAATCGCGTCAGCCGCTCTGCAACGGACTCGACGGGGCTGCCGGCAAGAAGGTGCTCTTGTGTTGGGAAGGGAGTCTGCTTGTTCGGTGCTGGCTGCCGCTGCCTGGCGGAGCGGACAGCCGCTCTCGGGCGTGCAATTAGGGGCGCCGTGTTGTGAGCGCTGACAGCCCATCGCGCTGACGCCCGCCTACCGCGGCACGAAGACGAGCTGAGCGAAAGCGTAGCACGGAGTGGCACTCGGCGACAGTGCGGCCTGACTGACGGCCTGGGCTGAATAATCAATCAACGCGCCCTTCTCTGCGCTCGCGGCAGAAATGGAGGCGAAGAGTCAAAGACGCTCAAAGCGTCGTGATCACTGGTGAGGCCCCCGGCGATGCGAACAAAGCACCCAGTGACTGGTACTCGTGGCTCATATTGTACGCACAACGTTCGCTAAATGCGGAAACTGCGAATGTGCTGTCGATGTATGTCTTATTTATTTCATATTTTTTTTTTATTTTGGAACACGCTGCTAGCCTCTTTCGAGGCTCCTGCAGGCTTGGGTTACAATATGATAGTTTTAAGCGCGTCAAAAAAAAATCACATCTCAGCGCTAATGTCCAACCAACTTGCTCAAGCTTCCACTTTGTCCACAAAAAGGAAGTTCGCACAGTGGGAATACGAACGCAAGAAGATCAATAATTACCTGAGGCATGTGAAATTTATGCCCTACTAAGTTCAGTGAATGTGTTGTGGTATTTCTTGTGGGTGGAGAAACTAAGTGCAGCACGGAATCTATTTTTTGTGCACAGTTTATGAAAACGGAGATGAACTTGAGGCACCAGGTTCGAGCGCTGTTAGTGATAGGGGCGAGACCTGCTTTCTTTAAGGGTTCATTTGGAGAAATATTGTCTATAGTTGTTATAAATAAAGCTGAATGCTTTCCGCTGAACACATTATAACTTACTACTGAATTACTGTGTGTACGGAAGCCAACCGCTTCCTAACGTGTGCCCGCATGTAGGACGTTCGACCTTCTGTAATGCTCAAGCGAGGCAAAAAAAAAACCGGTTCCTTAGTGCATGTTAATCTACCAATTTCATTTCTTGCTTACTTGTCCTGGTAGAATCCTGAAGGAAGGAAGGAAGGAAGGAAGGAAGGAAGGAAGGAAGGAAGGAAGGAAGGAAGGAAGGAAGGAAGGAAGGAAATGATGATGATGCTGATAATGATAAGGGCGGCTTCAAAGTCGACTGACCGGAGCCGGAAGCTCTCACTTCACACATTTTATGATTTGCTCATGAAGGAAAATAACTGTTGCTCTCCCGATCCATGTCGCGAAAATTCCGTTCATGAAACTTCAAGGTTTCGCAAGCCGCCGCGGTGGCTCAGTGGTTATGGTGCTCGGCTGCTGACCCGAAAGACGCGGGTTCGATCCCGGCCGCGGCGGCTAGAATTTCTTTGGAGGAGAAATTCTAGAGGCCCGTGTACTGTGCGATGTCAGTGGACGTTAAAGAACCCCAGTTGGTCGAAATTTCCGGAGCCCTTCACTACGGCGTCTCTCATAGCCTCAGTCGCTTTGGGACGTTAAACCCCATAAACCAAACCAAACCAAACCAAGGTTTCGCAAAAAATCTCCAGCTTCCATTGGCATTCGACCCAGCCGACCGGTGATGCGACCGCATGCTCCATAATCCGCTACTTATAAACTGCGCTACTGAAGCAATGAGGGGTTTTGGGGGAGGAGCGGTGAATTCGTAGGGAAACTTCCAAAAGGCATAAGGAATCTAGCAAGAGTCTACGGCAACATACAGGTATATAGTGCACTTAATGCGATGCTGTCCAAACGTAGAGCACCTGATGATTACGTACACGTCTGCGTGGCCTGTGCTTCGTCGCTCTCACAGTAACGTCCATCAGCACTGCATTTGTGCAAAAAACTAATATAACAGCTGCGACAACTGTGCACAGTCCCCGAGATCTAGCCTTGTATGCGGGTAGTGGATGTAGGGCATTATTATATTAGTAGTTTTTGCTAAAAGGAAATGGCGCAGTAACTGTCTCACTTTCTCGGCGGACACCTCAGCCGCGCCGAGAAGGAAGGGAGGAAGATTGAAGTGCAAGAAGAAAAAGAGAACGAGGGGGCACTTAGTTGGGCGGAGCTCCTGAATAATTTCGACCAACTTGGGATATTTAACGTGCACTAGCGTCGCACAGCACACGAGCGCCTTTTGCATTTCGCCTCCATCGAAACGCGACCGCCGAGAAAAAACTGGCACCGCTTGTGTGACAAGCGGTTGCGGACAGGCGCGCGTGCTTATGCTTCACCTACTGCATCATCGGAATGGTGAGGAAACAAGTGAATCAAAAAGCGCGAAGGTCACAACTACTTCAGGGTACAAGTTAAGATTTCAGCACGAGAGTTGTTGGAACTTGCTGCATATCCTGTTTTCCATCTCCAAGACAACAGCGGTTGTGTTCTTTATCTGAACGCAGGCAATAATTACTTAGGTGGTAACGTATATCATGCGCTTCATTTTCACTTTATATTTTTAATTGTTGCAATACGCGGACTTTGACATACTGAACCAATCGAAAAGCATCGTATGTCTCCTTCCTCGATGCTGCGCTTTCCTTAGTCTGTTCAGCTCGTCACTGACTATCTTCTGACAGCATTTTTTCTCCCTGCACTCTCGTCGTTATTATTTGCGTATGTGTATACACATTTCATTCGCTGAACGTCTCTGCTGTCAGCGCTGCCATGCGAGAGCCGAATATTGCGCCGACCCTCATTCCGACTTTCATTGAGCGAAACGAAATGTTCGTGGAGAAAGAGAAGTAGAGACCGGAATGAGGCTTCGTCTTAAAGCGGTCGTATTTTACCCACACGTGCCGCCGCTTCACCTCATGGCTTCTCTGGCGGTCCCTGCCCGTACCATTGAGCCTTGGGGATACCGCTCCCATACAAGATACCGTTGCAATCAGTGATTGTTGACCCCCTTAACTTTCTCCCTCCTAAATTACACAGCGTGGTCGCAGAGCCTTATTTCCTTGCGCCCGCTTCCGTGTGATCGCCTTCTTCATGTCTGTGGAAGTTTTTTGTTGTTTTTTTTTTCGCTTTTGACTGCTACTGGTTTCCTCACTGTATTCTCGCCCGCTTTCCGCCTATGGCCCGGAGGAGTCGTTCCGGCCGTCCACCGTTGCGTACACAAACGTATCAGCCGTTCGGAACGAACCCGCGCCCGCGCTGCGCAAGCCTCGCTTTACGATCGTCCATTTCGGGCCCGGGCGCGATTTGTAAGCTAAATGGCACGGAAGGCCTCCCCGAGCCAATTGTCTCCCCACCCGTCCTTCGCACCGCTGCGCTGCGGCCCAGGACTGCCTTCCGCCGCGGCAGTCTTCTGTCCGCCCCGCCGCGTTTTTCGCAGGACGGATGCCAGCAGGAGCGTTCCGTCTCCCTCTAAAAATATGCAGCACTGTAGGAGCGACGGCTCGCATCAGCCAATCGGCAGAGCGGGCGTATGCTGCGCACATTGCTCTTAGCCGTAGCTCCTAGTACATCTGGTACTGTGCCGCTTCGCTGCAATGTAAAATAACTCTCTCGGCGCTAAAGTAGGCTTCAGCTGAGCTAAGTTCGAAGAGCCTTTCGCGTGTAGAAGCCGTTCATGTTCGGTGGGCGCCTACGCTACATCATAGATAGGTATCGATAGATGGTAAGCTCGCAGGCCCTGGCCGATCGAGAACCGACCTTTTTAAGTGCCTGCATCTTTACCAGTGGGGCCACCGATAAAATGGCGACAGCTCAAGCGTCGCTGCGAGGCTCTCGTCAGAAAGAGTCCGCGTCGTTTGCGTTTCGTCGTTAAAACAGGCGCCGTTTCATGGCCGCAGTAGTGCTGAGCCATTGTGTTCTGCTAAGATTGTTGAGCTGCAAATTTGACTGCGTTTAAAGGCTGTGAAAACTGTTCTCAACTTGTGTCTTGCTCATAAGCGACCGCCTGGACGAGCCTCGCGAGTTCCACAGGGCTTCATGGTTTAGTGAGGCGCAGCAGAGCCACATAGGCGCTCGCTTCTGACTCGCCTAGCTCCCGTAAACTGAGGCCCTTCATCGTGGGCCTTCTTTCTCGGGGTTGGCCTGAGATGAAAAGCGCGCGATCAAAAGGATTTAGGTGGAGTTTGTGCAAACTAAACCGCTCTGTGCACAGCATTAAGCGGGAGGCTATGCACGCGTCGTTGTTCGGATCCTACTCCGTCCGGTCAGTGTCCTTCCCTTCTTTTGTGCTCGTCCCGTAAAGCGCAGCGCGTAAGAAGAACCATGCACAACCAACTAGGCCCCGTCCTCTCCCTCTTAGCGGAAACACGTGTGGATTCGTCGTGTTTTCGCGGCTACATTGCGAGTGGCGCCCGTTTTTGCTCGCTCCGGCGGCATGGACAAGCAGCCACTAGTCCAGCTACGTAGCCCTGTCTCTCGTCCTCTTATTGAGCGACGAGAGCCATCTTAAACTGCGTTTCATTTCTCTGACAACGCACAAATACAGCCCGAGATGAGGCCGAGTGCATGGACTGCATCGGTGCAGGCCTCGCTGCCTGAAGCGATGGGCGCCATCTTTATATTCGTATACCTTATACTCAGAAAGCGTCGGTCGAGCAGTTGAAGCCTCGTTGCAGTTTGAATTTCGCCGTGTCGCTCACTAGCAACATTGCCAACTAGCATCTTTTGCCGTTCTAACAATCTGGGGGCTTCCGATGATCACGAGGGCGGGGGGTGGAGCGTCGCACAGGGTACGAGGGGGTACCCAAAAGAAACCGGACTTATTTTTGTTTGAACTTATTTGTTCACATTTTCAGCACAGACCTTTAATATCCTTCAAAGTACTCTCTACTTACAATAATACGTTTGTCGAATCCTTCATTCCATTTTTCAATACATTGTTTAAATTCATCTTTTGTGATGCTTGACAGTCCCTCCGTCGTTTTTTTCTTCACCTCAGCAACATCAGCGAAACGCTTTCCATTCACCTGTCTTTTCATTCTACATAACAAAGAAAGTAGCACGTGGCAAGGTCGGGTGAGTATGAGGGTTGAGGAACAGAGGTCATGTCATTTTTGGTCCGAATATGTCGTAGAGACAGGGCTGTGTGAGCAGGGGCATTGCCATGGTGGAAAAACCAGTCACCCGTCTGCCACAAATCAGGCCGCTTCCACCGAACACTCTTGCCCAATCTTTTCAAAACATCCAAGCAGAAAGCCTGGCTAACTATCTGACCCTGCGGAACAAATTCTGAATGGACGAGTCCTCTCACGTCGAAAAAACAAATCAGCATTGCTTCGAGGTTTGGTTTCACCTGATGAGCTTTCTTGAGGCGAGGTGAATTTGAAGTTTTCCATTGGCATGACTGTTGCTTTGTTCAGAATTTAATTCAGGAACACTTGAGTTGTCCCCATAGCATCGTCCTTGAACGTCTTTCTGAATATTTCAAGAGTTTCCGTTCCACTTTTTCCGAGAAAAAATCAGAATTTCACCGGCGCACGCTGTTCACGAACATCAGCCATTGCAAAAACGACGCTCACACAAAACAGTCGTCACTCTAAAACTCTGCCTGAACTAGTCTGACCTCCTTCAGCGATGGCACTCGGCTTACTGACTCTGAAATGTTCGTTCTATGCGCTCCTAGCGGCAAAACGCGGTACCACAGAAGCTGTGCCGATTCAAAAAATTAGTCCGGTTTCTTTTGGGTACCCCCTCGTATACCTGGCTCGTGCCGCAGCTGTCGTGGCTTCTTCGACGCAAGTGCCTGAGGCGCGTGTGTTTTCTGTCTTTTTCTCTCGCCGCTTCCTTCTTTCAATTCTCTTCGATTCGCATGCGAGAGTGAAAGTAGCCCAGTTGGTGCCAGTCGACCGGCCATTCTTGGAGAGCAAGTTGTGCTCTCCAACAATGGTTGCTCAAAAAGACACAAACTCAACGACAAACTCCTGCGACAGGCGTTGAAATTCGTTTAAACATGTTTGTTCTTACGTCATTGCCCACCTGGGGTTTAGAAAGTTGCGGAAATGTTGTTTGTTGTGACCATCACGGCAACTGTTAGAGAGGGAGTGCGTGCGAGTGCTGCCGTCGCTTTCGCTCCAGTGTCGGCGCATTAAAACCTGATCGCTCTCCACAGCACGCGTCTGCCGTGGGTCGTCTCGGAGCAATCGGTTTCGTCGCTAGCGAGGGGCACTTCGTCGGCCGCTTATCTGGGAGCTTCTTCGCGTTCCGTCGCTGCAGTCACTGTTGGGTCCATTCTGCCTTAGTCGCGGTGACTAATAACGCGCCTGAGACGAGGTGGCAGCCCGCGCGAGGACCTGTGTTGATTGCGCTCCACTGCCGGCACCGGCGCATCGCCGATTGCTTTCGCTCGAGTGGACACCTCCCAGCAGTGCCTCTTATCGCGTGTGCGCTTGATTCCCGCTCAACACTGAGGTTCAGCTGCCTAGAACCTGGAGAAATAAAAATATATATACAGGGTGTTTCATCTCAGACTTGCAAAATTAAAAAAAAAAGGCTTTTTGAGTTACCTTTTTTTTTTTTGGCAATGCATTGTCGGCGGTGTAGTACATCAGAATATGAATACATCAGAATAGTACATCAGAATAGTGCATCAGTAGAACTAGCAGGCTCTTTAACTACTGATAGGCTGTAGCCCACTGTAAAAGAATGCCTATATCAGTTTTTAGAGTTTCGAAAACGCGCTTACCTTTGGCGCTGTGGTCTATCAAATTTTGGCTATTTCGACGAGTTGCGTGGACTGGAGAGGTTGCTTTGCCTGAAAGCTTCTCGAGAGCGCATGTATTTTGAACCAAACTTTGTTGATCCACAGGCCGAGCGTAACCGCGTTTTCGAAATTCTAAAAACTGTTATGAATATTACTTACCGTGGGGTACACACCTGTCAATAATTAATGAACCTAACACTAATGGTTAAAAAGTTAACTATTCAATATAAGTTAAGCAGCCAGCTAGTTAGCACGTCTTAGCTGCATTCCGATGTAGAACACCGCTGACACTGTTATGCCGAAAAATCGCTATTCTAACTGAAAAAGCCTTTTTAAAAATTGTGTAAAGTCTTACATGAAACACCCTGTATATACGAACGAGCACGCAATGCAGGAGTCGACCTGAGCAGTATGATATAATTGTTTATTGGTCGAAGGCGTGCGAACTTCCTTTGGAGAATAGGTTGAATTTGGCCTTTCAGTTTGAGCCTTACGTGAGAACTGTTTCTATCGTGGTCAATTACGAAACTTCGCCATGAGTTCAGCGCCTCCAGCGCGTCGTCGGACCTTCACCGACAGCCCCAGCCTTCCTCATGGTATTACCAGTGACTGAGCGGAATTGGTGTATTGGTTCTCGAACCCCGGTTTGACGCCGCCTTCGCGTTTCGCGTACACTAGCAGCCACATCAGTCGCATTTTACGCCGAAGCTTTCTTCACAGAAAAGCTCCTTGAACGGTATTCATGCCTAGATTGACCGATTCAGTTGCTGGCATAACTGCGGCGCTAACGGAGCTAGCGATGTAAATTCTTCGCGCGCGTAAACGCTGAGGTGACGATTCGACGATTTTCGCGCAGCGAAACTCGTGATTTGGATGCATTCGGGGGTCGCAGGGTCGCCGATTTCATGTATGTTCAGCCCCTAACAGCGCGACCTTCGGGCGTAAAATCGTTATGTGACTGGCTGTAGCAGTTACCTTGCTGCCTCTCGGGCTGCCGTGATTGGTCACTACACTGGCGCCCGCCAGTTGCGATTGGAACAGAAGTGCGAACATCGTTCTAAATTCGCCTTTAAGTTTTGTTTGGCGAATGCGGAGATATCCACAATGCTGTGGTAGTGCTGCTTGTGGGCGCTTTCTTTTCTGCCTGCGCTGCCACCGTGTGCAAGCCACTGCCGGAGTCCGTCCAAAGTTTATTGTCTCATATATCCCCACTTTCCGTCTTGGCGCAGTGAAACAAAAAAAATCTCGCACTCAGATCTGTCCCCTTGTATTCCGATATTCGCGCTGACGTGAGCGGCTCGTCGTCGGTGGCAATATATTTCGGCGGCTTCCGCTGCCGAACGGAGAGATTTTGTCTTGCGCTCCATCCTTTGGTTCTGTCCGGGAATCCGACGGCACAGAAATAGAAGTTGTGCAACTCTGTGTCCTCCTCGGCCGCGCGCTTTCGCTGGTTCTCGTCTCATTTCCAATTCCGCGACGACGAAAGGCACGCGCGTCGAAGTCTCCTCCGCCTTTGAAGTGGAATATTTAATCACGGCACAAGGACCGGCGGCGTCGCAGTTTCGCCGGAGCCGTTTGATTGCATTGTCGGCGGCGGATTCGACGGCGACACCGCGCCGGGGCGCCCCCCGACGGCGGACGCTGTTTGCCCCGGCACCGTCGGGGAACAAAGGAGTCGTTTCGCGCGAGTTATAATGCAATCTCGTACTCCTTCGCCAGAATCCTGAATTCTACGCTATCGGCTACGTGTACGTGCGTCGAGCTCGCCGTTGCTGCCACCGACCTGCGTATACGTGAGTGTGTCGCGTGCACGAAGAAGAAAACCGAAAAAAAAGGACAGCCCTAAATCTTTCCTTCCGGAAGTGTCGCGCGCTGCGCAGAATTCGGTGAGATGGTTCCGCGCGAATTCTTCCGAGCCAGCGCACCCTGGGCCCCCGCCGATTGGACTTCCGCGCCAGTGGCTTTGACAGTTTCATTAGTGTCGTCCCCTCATTGCCTGCCATCGCCGCACGCGTCGCGGTCCGGTTCCCTGCTCCGCTGAGGGTAGCCGCTGTCTTGCGCGCCGGTCTCGGCAAATTTACATCCATAAGCACTCTGCATGCCCAATGCAGTTCTGGAAGGTATCTTTCGTGTGGTGGACTGACGCCTAAAAAATAAATGAGCAATTTTCCTGCCTGCACGTGGTATCGAGCACTCTACGCATCGGCGGGCGACAACAATACGGGTGGTAATAGTGAAATGAGGCGAGGCGTAGAGATATTGTTATCGTATTCAAAAGTAGTCTATGAAGAGCTGAAGCTTGGCCCTTCGTATCTGTCTGTGATGTTTAAAGGCTCAGCGACTTTATTGCCATCTGACTGCTATCGCCATCTTGTGTCGCTCAGTGCAACTCATATAAGACCCTCACTTTGACTTTGATATAAGACTTTGATTACGTACTCCACAGAAAGCAATGAAATTAGGGCGTTTTATAAGGTGTGACCCACTACGATGGCCCCAGCATCCTATATGCAGCATCTAAAAAACATTAATAGTGAATTTATTTTCCGTTCTAATGCAACCCTAAGCTCCACGAGGCGGGCCGTAGTGAGGAGCCCCAGGCTTAGACCACCTGGTTTTCTTCAAAGTTCGCTGAAATCTCAGCAATGCTGCAGTGACTTCCTTCCTACTACGACAAAAAAGGCGTAGCGCAACTTATCGATGCATCCATAAGTTGCGCTACGCCCTTTTTGTCGTTCATCTCATCCTCTACACGTACGCATGTTACTGACGCTTCGTGTAGTGAAGCAGAGATACCGTCATGTTTGACGCTTTGGGGGAAGCTGTGCAATCGTGCGGAATCGTAGTTGTGGGTCTGCTAAAGCAGACTCACAACTGATGCATATGTTTTAGTCTTGCACGCAGGTTTTCGGTATTTCCTTGATATGTGCAATACCTGTGTTCTATTAGCTAGAGGGGGTGCATGGCAGCTGGTGAATTGAACACAAGGACTGAATCGCCCTTGCGTGGAACAAGGATCCACATGGCGCTTCTAGATTTTCTTGTTATCAACCAATTTTCTTTGTCTTCAATGAATACTATGATAGGGCCGGTTAGCTACTGAACCCTTCAGACTGATGCAATCAACAAGTAGGACAATACAAAGAACATCATGTTCCGGACTTTTACCTCTTGAAACCGGCACTTTTGTCGTTAGAAATTCGTGTACGGCGATAGTTCTGAAAGGCTGAGGCTTAGCTGTGAGAGAAGAACCGGCAAAAACCTATCATTCGATGGAAAGAGCAGAAATATCTCCCCATAAATAAAAGCTGCTCAGTGGCTGTGCCTTTTTCCTTTTAGCTAAGACGCAGCCCACTTCATGATCCAATCCGTTAGCAGTGTAAGTCGCCAACCGTGCAATGGTGTGTTCCGTTTGCGCAAGCGCTCAGCGTCTGCACTAACGAGTCTACACTGCACTAACGAGTTAACGATGAGATGAACATTAATTTCTCGTTACATACATCTTGGTGGCACTTATGTTGTACGGTCTACACGTCGCAATACCGCGATGCGCTTAGGAATGCGATGTGCTACAGTCGGGGTGATGCACACGCGGTTCATAACCGCGCAGTCCTTCTGGCTGTAACCGTCTGCAAACAGTGACCCCGGCCTGTAACGAGGACCGGAGAGGGTGCTTATTCGGGTTGGGTTGGGGGACCTTGCCTGCATCTTGCACGCTGGTTTCTTTAGCGCAAACGTGTGTAAGCTCAACCTGTGCTCCTTCCTCTTCTCGTCTCGCAGAGGATCGAAAGCTGTTCGTGGGCATGCTGAGCAAGCAGCAGACGGAGGACGATGTGCGCCAGCTCTTCCAGTCGTACGGCACGATAGAGGAGTGCACCATCCTCCGGGGACCCGACGGGCAGAGCAAAGGTGAGGCCGCGGCTGTGGTTCCCGTGTGGAGGCCGCCACGAATGAAGATGTGATTAGGCCAAAACTTTGAAGCTGTAGGGGATTGTCACGTCACCAGCGGCATTCAGACGAAGTGGTCAAAGATGCTTAAGAAATAGATCGGTGAAGGAAGAAAAACTGCCGGGCGTTACCTGCAATCGGCTGCTGAAATCATAGGTGGCGCCACAATCTGCTACATCACAGAAACTGACCGCTGGTTCTTACCGGAGTTTAGTTTGGAGTCTTTGTGGCTGGTCGGAATAACGAGCTCTCATATGCAGCGCATAAATGCGTTATGTTGCCCTTGCCTGCCTTGCTTGCGCCTGCCTTAATTGCAAGACTTCTTGGCTGTGAGAGGAGACGATCACTCCGTCTGAAGTTTTTAGATGAAAATGGAATTTCTTGTCACAAGCATGGGCCCTGAAGTAGCGTTGGAAACCGGCGTCGTTTAGACGCCCCCTTAGCCTGGCAACTATGTCGAGATGAAGATATTTCATGGCTCACTGATGCGTTTGTGGCGGCCACGTGTGGTCAGGGTGGCTTCTACTGTGTCACTGCATGTGTTATACCATCATTGATCGATGTCCTTCAAGGAAATATGTGTTCATCCTGCAAGAGAGCCAACAAAACGGTCTGAATTGCTACTAACGTTGCTATTATTAATAAAAGCAACTGTAGTCACAGTGACCTGGTCAGGTGAAAACTGTTTCCATTTTCTCCTGGATTAATAAACCGGAAATCATGTCCAGCTGCAAAACTTTCACTTCCAGCTCCTCCAGCTGAAATATCCTCCGCTCGTAGCTAGAAATGAAACGTCCCTCTAGCTGGAAATTCAGATGGAAGATTTCTTTGCTAGGTTAAATGGCGAAGAAAGACCCTGAAGAAAGACTGCTGTCTCTATTTTTCATAGGGGAGGCATCGACTTATTCACTTTCATCAGTCGCTCTTAATAGTTTTTATTTTTGTTGGCGTGGTATTACTAAGGTCCCTTGAAAGTATCAGAAGGTCTGGATTCACTTATTTTTGGCGGTAGCGTGTAATGACAATTCTCTACTGCAGCATGCTAACCGGTCCCTGTCCAGTCCGTCAAGTACCATACATAGCGTTTCCATCGGCCGTATCAGCTCCGCCGCCTCGCTGTCTGGCCTTCTGGCGGCGAGTCCGGAAACTCCGCTCTCGCGCAGCTATGCGTCTCGGGCAAGATGAATATTTCACAGCAAATGCGGCAAAAGAAGGGAAGAAAATAGAGCCGGAGCAGAGGCCGGCCCTTTTTACGACTTGCCGTGTCAGCGCGAGATTATCGCTGCGCGCGTCGTCGCAACCTCGCCCGGCTTGTGGCGGCCTCCCGCGGCGTGCCCGGAAACTGCCGCCGGGGGACCCGTTAAAAGCGTGAGCTGCATGGCCTATCTGCACAGCGCGGGAGGATCGGCGTGGCCAGCCATTGTTGGGATGCTTTGCGGGTCCCCAAATGCGCTCCGGGGGCCAGCTCGGGGCTGCTGGCGTGCGAGCGAACGAGATAGACGAGAGAAACAGCGAGCTTGGGCTGACCGGACGCGCACTGGGGAGTTGCAGCCTCCGCCGTCGGTGCCCGTTATCTCGCTAACGACTGTGATTGGTCGGCGCCGGCGACGAATGCGGATCGCAGCGTGGGCTGACGAATGCGCTGGAAGAGTTCAGATCTATGCCAGCGTACTTTCACTAAACTGTGCAGCATCATGGAATCCGGAGCTGGCGTCAGCTAAGAAATCAGGGTCCGAGTTGTAAAACCTACTGGAACGTCAGGACAGGCAGCGGTTGGCCAGTGCCTTGTCTCAAGCCAGCTCACATAAGTCGACCTTTAATGCACCTTTCTACGGAGCGAGAACTCAGAGAATTCTAGTCCCGTGCAGCTGACGAAGGCGTGGCTTCCCTGACTCTGCGCTGAACAGTTTTAGTCACACAAAGTACATCTTATCTGGCAGGACCAGAACATCAGGATGACCCTCCGAAACAAGAGAACCAGAGGGCAGCGATAAACGTACAAATACTATGTCATTTGTATCCACGGCACAATGTTATTGGCGTCCATACTAAAAGCATACTTTTCTTATCGCTTTCTCGATTTCTTATTCGTGCAGTGTGTCTAGCTTCTTTTCCCCGGGTGGCATCGGCCATGCGTCAGAGCTCCGTTTGCCTTGCCCCATTTTTCTATGTGACGCGTACTATGTGCGCTATTTGCTTGACACAGAGCTTGGTGTATAAAATAACGATCTAAACACGCGCGAAACGACTGCTCTCAGCAGGACTGGCTTCTTCACTCTGCCGGCTTTCTCGTTAAGGTAAACGCGTAAACATGATCCTGGTAGGCATTCAAATTCGATACTTCCTGCCTGTGCAGTGGTTCTTCTTTTTTTTTTTTTTTTGAACGTGCGCGAGTTCGTGCAAGACGATGACGGCAAGTCGAAGAGCTTGTTTTTAGTCGGCATTCAATTCAACGAAAACAGAGACATTTTTTGCTGCGTCGTCTCTAGTGGCCGCTTTGTTGCTGAGAGGCATCGATTTTTCGCGAGTTGAGCAAATTGTTCCCGAAGAAATAAGATCTCCTGTCCTTTTTGGGCCCCGGGAACCTGGTGACTATGTAGAGAAAACCGCGCTAATATGCGTGAGTGCCTGGCGCAGCCGTGTTTGAGGGCGTCGCGAAGCGGCCCGTCGTTATGGAGGGACACATCATCACCACTTCCCGGCGCGAGCGGAGCACGCATAGCGCATGCGACCTCACTCGTATGTAGAGCTCGACGGCTGGTTCGCCCGCTCGGCTCTCTTCGGGGCTTTTTCCTCTCCTCGAGTTCTCGTCTCTCCGTTTGTCGCTTTCTTTCTTTAACTTGACGTCGCTGTCTGTACGGAATTCGCGCCGACACCAAATTAGGCTCGAATGAATCCTCCCGGATCATTAAGGAGCAGCGAAAGGAAAGAGAAAAACTAGAAGACAGCGAGGCGAGACGTAGAAGGGAGCAAGGGAAAAAAAAAAGAAGCGCGGCAGCAATTCCAGTATAGCTCGCGCCGTCATAAAAGCGAGCAGAAACAGAGAAAAGATCCCAAAGAACCGAAAACACGTAGGACGCAGAACGAAGTTGACGCGCACTACATAGCGGGAGGACGGAGTCAGCAAAAGTGAGTAAAAACGGCGCTCTAACGCAATTCTGCTGCGCGAGTCGCCTCCGGCACTCTTTAAGCACCGGAGAGCAGAGCGCTGCTCGGTGCTCTGCTCTGCTCCGGTCTTTACTTTTTTTATTTTGTGTCCACTCGTCGAGCTCCGGGAAAGGCGGCGAGGGAGAGGCAGGAGAGCGGGACGAAAAGTCGACGCGGCATAAATACGACGGTCGCAGGAACATGACGACGGGCCAAGAGCGGAGTCGAACGGGGCTTAAGTAAAAGCGGTTCCCGGCCGCGCGTCGTCGAGCGCGCATTAGCAGCCGCGGGGGGAGGCTCGAGACGAGACGCTCGCGAACCACCGCCGCCGAGTGCGTCGGAGCGAAGTGGGCGCAGCGCGCGCATGACGGCCGTCCTCCCTCCTCGCGTCTCGGCTTCGAGAAGGCGGCACGTGCGCCAAAGCAAGCGCGGTGCTGGTCTCCGGAACGCCGCGATGAGCGAGAGGAGGAGGATGAGGGGGACGAAAAACTTTATTTCGTCAAAAGCATAGATAGTTCCGTGCTAGATGACCATCATTCCTCGTCTGACGGCGACCTGGGCGGCCCGCTCCACGGCCCGCACCTGGACGGCCGGGTCTGAGCTGGCCAACATGGCTTCCTACTGCTCAAGAGAGGATCTTGCAGCAGAGCCGCAGGGAGCGGCTCTTTCTTGCATTCCCACAGGATATAATCATATTGATACAGAAGGACATGATGACCGATGAAATATAATTTTAATGGCTGCGGGTCTAGCGCGAGCGCTCCGTCCCGCGCCACTGCCCTTTTCTTTGTCTTCGTATCGTGACCCGGGTACTCCGAGCGATCGTCCCGATCGACTGCTTGAATTCTGAATGGTGAGGTGACGATGAGCTTGATCAGAAAGGATAGAAGAAGAAAGGCTTGCCACCAAGATGAATGAGATGGTCTGATGAACGGTTGTCCCTGGAGCTTCAGGTCTAGCGGTCGGTCGCCCACAGCCGAAGGTCAGGGTTTAAGGACAGGCCGAACAGCTTGGGGGGGGGGGGGGGGGGGGGTGCTGTCTTGGTTCGGGTCGTCGTCGGGTCATACTGCGTCTGGTCCTGGTCTTCGTGGGCCGAGGGCGGGGCGGGGAAAAGCGGCTGGTCGGTTCTGGTCAGTTCGAGCTGGAGCTGAGCCGGCGGCGGAGTCCAGGTCCCCTCGGCCGACGACGAAGGCGAGCAGAAGGCGGCGATGCTCCAGGGACCAGGATGACGTTGAGGAACCCCCACCTGACACCAAATGATACGAGATGGCAAGCCAAGGAACTGAAGGACATGATGACCGATGAAATATGATTTTAATGGCTGCTGGTCTAATGCGAGCGCTCCGTCCCGCGCCGCTGCCCTTTTCTTTGTCTTCGTAAGAATATGTCTCCGGGTCCCTTACACTCCGGCTTCACCTCTTGCGGGTATATTTTGCTGAGTGTATAAGGACTTAAAAAAGATCTCGTCTGGAGTCTTCTCCAACCACACTCCTGCTCCTTGACCAATGTCTTATCTGGCGGCGGGAATGGCCTCCGGCTCAACTTGTAGTGCTTTGTAGCGTCATGGGAGGACACCATCCTCTCGTGAACCCTCCCGGAGCAGGGATGAGCGAGGACACGCAGTTCATCGTCCTCTATGAACGAGGACGAGAAGCTCGGCTTCTGGGGAGGCGCGTTGCAGGGGACAGGGGAAAAAACGGTTGGTTGGGGGCGGAGGACTCCCGGAAGGTGGCGGCAACATCAGAAACACACGGACATATTTTGCCAAAGTGAGGTTAATAATGCTAACTCGTTAAAAAAAAAGAAAGGGTAATTAGAACATACTTTTTTTCCACAACGCCGTACGAAAAAGTGTCCGGGCGTTGTTTTTTGTCGTAATCGTAAATGCAACAACAAATGTAGCGGTGCGCTGCCAGTCAGAGTGTTAAGTAACTCTGGGTAGGATGTGGGGTGTCTGTTGCGTTTATACCGCTACACTTGCACTATATTCCATGGGTAAGCATGAGTGTTTGTTAAGAACCGTTTTCTGACTGTTGGAGCAGCCGTGTGGCAATAACCAGTCATGAGACGGGGACAACGACGTGATCCATGATTTCGCCCAATATCGCCTATACATCTGTAGCTGTAAAATTTTTGCAAGAATCGTGAACCCGTGTTCCGTCTACTCTCCTGTTATGTGATGTCCCCGCTAAGTCCTTGAAAAGCTCTATCTAACTTGCCCTGTAGCGCGCCTTAAGACAGCGGCTGTTGAAGCCGTTGTCGTCTTGGCAAACGAGCCGCAAGCAGAATTCGTGGCTCGGCTCCTCGTCGATGCTCCTCGTTGTTGGTCAAGGCGCAAAAGGGCGACTCGCTTCTCCAGCCAAGCTTAACATACTGATGCCCCCGCGCTTCCATCCTGTCTGTTCCCGTGTAAGCTGTGTATGACACCTTGGACACAACAAGCTCGGGACTTTGGCGCTCAGCCGGACCGCTGCTTCTAGTTCTTCCAAGCGCATGCGACCGCAGTGCGATAACCGAATCCGCATAAAACCGTCCTAACACGTGGCCCATTGTTCTCCTCTGTGGAAGGAGGCTTCTACTGATTGTAGATTCACTATCGTTCTCGTTACCAGCAGCGATGTACCAGCACTGCTCAGCTTCGTTTGGTCCGCGCTCTTACGCGTCTGACATGGTGACGAACTCGCCGAACAGCACGTGCTTTTCTTATCCATCGTTCAGTGCATACTCGCTTCGAGCGGGTGGTCCGCTTCTCTGCGGGAGCTGCCGCAGTCATATCAATGAAACGGAAGCTTTTCACTTGTATCGGCATTGCTGTCGCTGTCTGCAGAGCTCGAATGCATTCTATCCTCGTGCATCGTCCACTCAGTGCTTTAAGTTCGTGGCAGATATGACACGAAAACTCGTTCGAGCGCTGTCCGTGAACCATGGTCCGAGCGCTGTTTTCGTCTTTTGCACGGCTTTATTGCAGGCTTGGCGTGCGTCATGCTTGGCGTGCGTCATGCTTGGCGTATTACGAATATTTCTAGGTTATACTAAGATGTTCATTCTGGCTTCTGCGGAGTATTAATTTCAAGCAAGCATCCACTCACGCTTCGTTCGAGGCTTTGCAACTTGGGTCTCTCTCATATTTATTAGTGAGGTGTTCCTTAGGATTATGTATAAAATGACCTAGATCATAATGCCTGCAGAAATGCCCTGTACTTAAGGGAACGTGGTAATCGGAAGAAGACATCGTTCCTTCACGGTTCCATTCGTTATTTTTTTTTTCTTCTTGTACACCGTGGCCTCAAGGCGTGGAATCTAACAAGAAAATTCGGCAGTCGCACCTCGCGTCGATTGCAATGGCGAACTAAGGGCAGGCCTTACGCTTTCAGTCTTCGAGGAATTCGCCGTCCGCCGTAACGGCATTGTGTTCGAGCGTCAGAAGGCGTGCGTGGTCGTCGAGAGAAGGCAGCCCTCCTTGCCGGATTACTGTTATTAGAGGCGCGTACAGACGGTTATCCATAACGGAAGGAGCCTGCGCCTCTCCGCTACTTTCTGGAAACGAATGACGCTACCAGCTCGCCGTTATATTCAGTCGCGTGCAGCAGTGCAGAGACGATAGCCGGTTGGAATAATAACTCATTTCTTTCGCTGTGGCTTGTAAATTAAAACAAACACAACGACAGAAAAAATTGACGTCGTGTTTTAAGTGAGGGTAAGGTTAGTCACTGTACTGAAATATGTTTTTTTTTTGGCTATGCTGTTTCTATATATATATATATATATATATATATATATATATATATATATATATATATATATATATATATATATATCACAAAACATTGTGTTTTCCACTGTAGCGTAGGACTTAAACACTGCATGCGTGTTGCATAATAGCGCTGCGTTACCAATGCTGCTCTTTTAACATTGATTTTATTCATGATGTCCACTACACGTCGCCGGTAGTCTGACATTCCTTCTATATGTTTTCTGTACTAAGCGCATAGCACTATTTCCGTCACTTCTGTCTCTCTCTCTCTCTCTCTCTCTCGTGATTTCATAACACTGGAACATGTAAAAATGTCTTCGTGTTATGACCAATTTACCACGGTAAAGTAGAGAGCGCAGAGGGCTTCCGGTTTCTCGTGACGAGCCGATGCCGCCAGGCACAGTGGTGCTTGTCTCCACATGAGGCCGTTCCTCTTCTCGGAAATACATGCTTCCAACTCGTGAATTTCGCCAATGCACTCTGAGCACAGTGTGTACACGCGCTGTGTCCCATGAAATCAGTACAGCATTTCTTGGAGCGGAATTACATGTTCCAGTCAGGAAGGACTGAGTTCATTTCTTTTCTCGCCCATGAAAATGGCTCGGTGCCGGTATCGCATTGCTGGTCGTAGTGTTCGTGAGGGTAAAGTAGGGAGTAATAATCTTCTTTTGAGGATGGGGCCCCGTCTAGGAACAGCACTTGAGAGGTGATATTGCTGTTTAAATTAAATAAGCGATCGATCAATCAATCACTCAGTCTAATCAATCAGTCAGTCAACCAGCCAGCCAGCCAGCCGGTTAGCCCGGTCGGTCGGTCGATGGTGAAAATTGCGGTAATAGCGGCAACGCATGGAGGCTTGGCTTGCCCTGCATGGATGCGCGTGTTCTTGACCACCACGAACTGCCAGCGCACGAGCACCGCTACGACGCAAAGTGCCTGCGTGCGAGTCAGACTTACGATGTTAACGCGATACCTAGAGTCCACATTCCTAACAATGGAATGTGAACTGTGTCCACATTCCCGCTGCCCTATTCACACTTGTGACGTCAGGAATGAAAGGAACTCCGTGATACGTGTTTAAAAGTAAACGGTGGTGAAGCCGACACTGTAAACTCGAAAGGAGTTAAAAGGGCGCAAGCTCTCCTCTAGCGCACTTCCTCTGCGGGGCAGGGTGGCCTGGCGAAGCCCTGACGTAGATTGCCACCACTTAAAACACTCAGTACTTACGGTTGGCAATGGAAACAAATTCTCTGTTCAAAACTTGCCAAGTTGTAGAAGTTACGAAGGTTTTAACCGACATTTCAACCTCCTCAGCCTCCTCCCATTGTTAATTACATCAAGTTGCTATAATTGTCAGTGGGGATGCAGTTGTCAAGAATAAGCATTCCGTGTATTTAGTGACCGAAGTCTACTCCGGAACTTACCCTGCTCCTCAAAAGGAGGCGCTAGAGCTTACTCTCTTTTAGTGTGGCAGCACAATTTAACACGGTCCCAACCATGAATCTCGTGTGAAGTCTAGGACTAACTCGGGTAAGCTCGGGTAAGTTCGGAGGAGAGTCGCGCCAGCGGCCGACAATGGAAGGTTGACCTTGAGGGTGACCTTGGCCAAACCTAGCACATCAACAGCCCATGCAGAAATAAAACAAATATGCCGCGACTGGGTTTCGAGCCCGCAGTGGCGCGGACAGATTAGCTTCGCTTGCCACAGCACGAGAATACTATCGCCGCAGCCGATCACGCCCCGTGTTAAACTGGAACACTCTCACGCTCTGCATTGCACATCGTCGTCTTCATCGACTTCCATCTACGGCGCGAACAGATCAGATCAGCTTAACTTCGATCAGATCTTAGCCTTAGCCTAATGTTGTCGCCAGACGTGCCGACGACCCAGCAAAGCAATACCATGAGCTAACCAGGCTAAACGCATGCTTTCGCACGTCTACTCAGTTTAACTACTTTGAAACATCAATCTTTTTATTCCAATATAGGCTTATTCGTGTTTAGAGTGTAGGCTCAGTAATGCGCGCTCAAAAAGTTGTGTCGGCGTAACGGCATTTTTCTTGCGTTAAACGGTTAGTGGTGGCGGTCCTTTTGTTTCGTTTTCAAACCTTTTTCTGTAGCTTATACAAGCTCCGCTCAATTTGTCTTCAGCGTCCCTTTAAGTTCAGGCGAAGCGCGACCTAATTTGTGGCGTGTGAAGCTATAAAATGCGATATGTAATATGTCATAATTGCGCCACGTTTTTCATCCTTGTTTTTCGGCTGCTTTCGTGTGGCGCTTACAGAAACTCACTCTTGTTTCACACAGCGCATGACCGGCACCAGATAACCCAAGTTAATCTCAATGTCATCCTGCACGCGCGTCGCGGTCATTGCCGACGCCCTCGAGCTAGACGTGCGCGACCTCGATTAATAACCCCTTGCGACACTCTTAAGTCCCAGAGGTCGTCGCGCAACCGAAACGCGCTTCCCATCAAGCCACTACTCGACGTCGTTCGTCCCTCGTGTCCCCATAGAGACACACGCGGTGAAGCCTCCGCCTCGCGGGGCAGGCAGTACACGGGACTGAGGGGCTGATTTGCGACATCCCCCCGCCCCCCGTCCGCCGGGTGGCGTGCCTGTCGTCTCCTCACGAACACCCCACGCCCTGTCACGCTAAAACAGTTCAACGTCGCGCGATGTGGAGCTATCTTCAGTTGACCGCTCGTGCCGTTCACGAACCTAACAGCGCATGGTAACGGTTCGCGGTAGACTGCCGTCTCCAGACTCATATTGCTCAGCTAGCACACTGGCGCCAGCAAAAACGGCAGCTTGTTACGGTCGAGCGGTCGAGGCCCGTGATTGCCTGGCACCGGCTGTGGGGAGTCTGCGGTGCTGCACGCTTTTGGGCGAACCAGGGTTCAGCTCGGACCGGCGGGTTCCTTATCGCGGGGCCCGCAGACACCTCGCCCGAGGCGGTACGAGCCCGCCAATTATGAATCTCGCGAGCGTCGCGGCCCATCGATCGCGCTCCCGATCGGGACGCGTTTAGGGCGCGCCGCTCTGGGAGCTTCTTGAAGCGGTCGTCGCCGACGACAGCGTGGAAATGCACTGGGCGCCCAGCGCCGATTTGACTAATCGCGATTTCGTCGTTATGCGCGTATCCTGTGCTACTCCTCCGCTGCTGGCCTTTCGTTCCGCCGCATGGAAATCGCGCTGTGTCGGAAATGCCGATGTCACAGACACCGTTCCGCCGACCGCGGTTCGCCGCAGTCGCTTGGCAAGAAGAGTGGGAAAAAAACTGCATCAGCAATTTAGGCACGCATGACAGAGTTCGAGCACGACAGATGCGTTTTTCACACCTCAACTGGTTTTCCTCTTGTCCATGAATACGGGAGAGCTAGTTCGCTCGCACTGCTCTCGTGCTGCTGTTAACGTTCGTTCAGACATGATTCGTGCATCACCTGTCTGGTCCTGACGTTCAGCTTTTCTGGGAGTCCATAGTATAGTGGTGGGTTGTGAGCATTTTGTGTACATTCGTTTCCGGTAAGCGGCTGTTAGTCACGTTGCTCGTGGGTGCCTGTAGATTGCAAACGAAATTATTGTACACAACATGAATATATGTATATTCACGTGGGGCAACCATACGTGCCGTTCTGGCCGAGAGTCACCCATTGGAAAGATTACCTGTGTTTCCACTCTTTTCTCTGTACTCACTGAGCGACAGTAGAAGAGTTGCACTCTGCGGCGCGTTTTGAAAGCACTTAGTGACCGTAAAGGCCTTCACCTTTAATGGTAACTGCTGTCTATTTCATCATGCTACTGCAGCTAACACTACGTTTCACGCAGCGTTAGCCGAGGGTAGTAAGAAAGTGGTGCATCTGGCGTAGGCAGAATGCGATAAGCACGGTTAATGGCATCCTTGAGCAAAGTGACGTTCAGTTTGCGTACGTACATACTACAGCGCTAGCTATATTAGCCTCGTTCTCTCGCTTCCGCGTTGACGTCGGTGTCATCGTCGTCCCGTCCGAATATTCCCAGCAGAGCAAAAAGATGGCCGTCGAGCCAGCCACTCCACACTGACTTCCACTCAACGGAATTCGCAACCCAGGTCACAACCCTGGTCGAGATGCACAGCTCACTTGCCCTTTGTCACGAATCCACCTAGTGATTCATAGTCTACTGCGGCTGTTACCATTATAATTGTTACTATTATTCAGGTTGTATCGTGTATATCTCGATGGAAATAAAGAATATTAGTTTATATTTCATAGGATCTACAACGCTAGGACCTTCGAGACTACACATACTAGACGCATCTTTGGCATGGGTATCATAACAGCGAATCCAGCAAAAGATATGCTTGGACTCGTATCCCAGAAAAACTCTTCCAGCTTCAGGCGAATTCCGCTGGGTCGAGTAAGTTTTCAAGTAGAGGCATAATTACGAAAGTCATGCGAGGGGACTGATCGTATACACAGGAACTAACGAGCAGTCACGGATACTGTGTGTTGAGGGGTCCGCAGAAGTTTGCGCGACGTTCGCCCTGTCCCGTGTGTGTGTGCGTGAATGTGGTACGAGCGGCAGAGAGACGTTACACCACGCCGTCCCTTTCCTTGGGAGCTGCTCCTGCTAAACAATCCGTGTCTACAAACAGGGGCCGTCCGCAATCCTTCCTGGCCCGTGGCTTCGTGGAAAAGGAGACCGCGTTTCCCCTGTCGCTTCAGAGTGTGTCGCGGCGCGCCGGAGCCTTTTGAAACCGGGCGCCAGCAAACAGCGGTTTCCAATTCGCTGAGTAAACAGTCGCTGCCCTGGGCCACTGCAGAAGCAGTAAAGGGGTGGGGGTGCAGCCAGTGGGTTTAAGCCCGCCGCGGGCGCCCAGCATATGCGGAGGCCTTTCCGCCTCACGCGGCTTCGAATGAAAGCCGCCGTGTGGACTTAAAGGGACTATGAAACAAATTAATTGAGATTACGTAAAGATAGGCAATCCATCACTCGTCACCCCAGCGAAAGAATTTTCGAGCTAGCATGAATAACAACGAAGTTATAGACGATTAAAAATCACGCTCCTCCTCTCCCCCCTCAACTCATACGCGCGGAGCACCAAGAAAAAAATAAAGAAAACAGCTCCGGGACTGGGCTCCGCCCATGAATACGTCATTCGCTGACGTTCGGTTTACGGCTTCCGGTTGTCGCACTCCCGAGGAGCAGCGTGCGTCGGCAGCGTTTCTCAGGTCTCGGCGCTTTCTTTGCTCTCGAACTCCCGACAGAAAGAGGCGGCAGAGGTAAATTGGAAACATATGCGTGAAGGCAATGCCCTGGCCCGCGCTTGCCCGAGGGGGTCGCGCGGCGCCTCGAGCAGACGATTTTCACCGCTACCGGAAGTGTGCCCGTGACGTCGTAGCTGCCGCGGCTCGAGCGAATGACAGCGTGTGGTGGCCTACCGACGTCATGGGACTAGTGACGTCTGTTTTCCCGGTTTTGGTTTCAAAATCGCTCCCTACGAAGACACCAATCGGCCCGCGAATTTTAAAAAACGCGATTTTTAAAAAGCCATAATAAATTGCCGGCTCAGTTCCGAAGACTCATACTTGGTGTCAGTGCTTCTGAGCATAACTTCTAACATTTACAAGCGTCTTTTAATTCTTTTCATGGTCCCTTTAATCTCGTCTCGGGTTCGCGCGCGCGCGCTCCAAGCAGCGAATCAGAAGGAAAGGGCGAACGGAGGGAAAAGCGCGCGGCGAAACTCTCAGAACTTTTTTCGGGAGTAAGCAGGGGCTGCCGTCGGGTTTCGGCGAAAGCTGCGCTTGCGCTACGCCGCGACCAATTTTCGCTAGTCCGCACAGTACTGACTTTAATACCAAGAGCGCCGCCCGCTTTCAGCTCTCACTTTTTCTATGCTCGTGGACAAACCTTGCGGCCAAACTGCGCGCGCGGCCAAACGGTCTTACATGTCAATGAAATGGCGATTTTGCTGTGTCCGTTTTAGAACGAATGTGCAAATACATGTTGGTCAAATGTTTAGGGGAATCCCCCAAGGTGGAGTAGATTTGTAATAAGGGAGTAATTCCCGGGCTCGAACCCCCGACCAGGACGAATTTTTCTTTAACTGCGAAGTTTCTGAGAAAACTGTATAGCTTTCCTTTGTAGCCGTATGGCTGCGCTTAGGTGGATGTCAATGAGTAATTACTCCCTTAGTGAAAGTACATATTTTCACATCAAAGCGGGATAAACGTGGGCACTGAGTGAGGAAGTCTTACACTTTCACACGTTGACTGCAGCAAGAATAAAGTACACCTCCCACTGGGCATAGTTTTTTTTACCAGTAGGGAAAAGTTGCGGCAACCTCTATGCGAGTTTTTTGTGCAGAACTTCATCCACACGGCGGAAATGCCGGAAAGACGAGGATTCGTATTTGGCTTGACTTGTGTTGGTGATATATTTGTCGATGCTAGAAGCGTGTCCCACCAGGCATCGGGTCCAGGATCACCGCCGCAATGCCGAAGGAGGAAGGAACGTGGGCCGGAGACGGGGAGTAGGGGAAGTGAAGGAAAAACTGTATTCACATAATTACAATATTTACAAGAGCGGGACTGAGAAAGGCTCTCAGTGGAAGGGCAACGTCTTCGTCAACCGAAGTCGACTGGAGCTAGCAGGCTTCTCTCGGCCACACTCACGGCCGAGTTAAATATCGTCCGGTTTCCCCAGATCCCTGGCTGGGGAAAAATGGTCGACGAGCACTGTCCAATCGGATGGACCGAAGGGGACCTCCTTGTTACCGCCCACGGCTGGGCAGGTGCGAGCTTGTCCACTCTGTCGCAGCTGGGTCGAAGAGAGGGGAAGATTGCTGACTCATCCAGCCCCGCGGGGAAAGGAATCTCCTGAAGTCTTTCAGCAGGGGAATGAACTTGCCTCCCCGCCGATTGCCCAGAACGCGAGTCGGGGACACAGAATTCTTCAATTATCCGCCAGCGTGACGGCGCCGCCAGGTCGCCTCCGCATTCACGGTGGTTGCTCGGACAATAGCTCCTGGGCCTCGCCTGCCTTCGTCGCCGCTGCACTCCGTTCAAGGAATTTCGCTGGGGTTTTGGCTGACAATGGCCTTTGACATCCCTGCCACACTAATCCGCTGAGGCTCGGAGGGGCATTCCAAGCTTCTCACTTCCCATGGTCGTCGCGAGGTTGTCGACCTTGGCGATTGTTCACGGTAGCGGCTTGATCGGGCCCACGTGGTCCGAAGTGGACACAGGTGTGACGGGAACACACAAAGAGAACCGTCATTTTTCATTTCTTGACTTGGTCAGTGACCCAATTTTCCTTTGTGAATAAATAACACAAAGGGAGTTAAAGGGGGGGGGGGGTAGAAACACAACAGCACGTCCGCCGCCCGAAGAGGTCTCGTAGTGGTTGCAGCCAACGCTGCTGCGCGCAGAGACCTGGAGTTGTGTCCGTTCGGCCTTTGGTCACAGCTGGGCCCAAAGGTTCTTGCTTCGTTGACAGCTGTAACGAGCTCAACCAGCAAAGTCCAAAGCCCAACAAGCAGAAAGCGCCAAACTGACTTCAAGAACTGCCAAGCTGTTTTCGGTCAACAAAATCTCTTTAGAGAAAATGAGCTGTAGCGTGAAATTTACGTCCTCCTCCGAAAGTTGACATGTTTGACCAAACCAGAATACACAGAGCTTGTTTAGCCAAAAGGGAGGAAAATTTTCTAAAATTTTGGGGGGGTGCCGTAGCACGGTGTATGTCACAGAAAGCCACCGCCCGTGAGAGCACAAAGGGAAGGTGGAGCTGCTGAACACACATACAAAACAGACAAAAATGATTCCCGCTAAAGCAAAAAACAAAATACAAATTTGCATAGCGGATTAACGTCCGGGGAGTCAGGAAAGGGCATTACACGGGAAAGCTTCGGCTGAGGCCATCAGCGTTGCCATTACTCGCACCTTTCGGCAACGCATGTGAACTGAGTCCCGCAATGCCAAGCTCCGAAACTCCGCTCTCATTTCGCATAGGAGAGTGATATGAACAAAAAGAAACAAAAGACGGGATTATTCCTCGAATCCGTCTGCAAACGGCGTTGCGATCAGAGGAATTTACTGCTTCCTATTCTTCAGCCGCCCCCTGCGCGGCCGCGGTCCGATAGCTACTCTAGCAGGTGCAAAATTACACAAGGCTAGGAACTTCAGCTTGGGACCCTGCACTGTTCTTCGTCCAAGTCTCGCGGTTCTGAAGTTTAGCTTACGCTCAGAAAGCAGAATGCGAGAAGGGAGCGCACGAGTGCGAATGCCGTGCCAGCGAATCTGCCTCTCTCGGATTGGGTTCGCGCGTCGCGTCCCCTTAGCTTGTGTTCTCTTCAAGCGGCGCGTGCGAACTCTTGAGCGCTGAGGTGCCAAATTGGGGCGGGTAACCGGTTGTCCGGTTTTCTGTGCAGCAGTCAACATGAGGCGCACTTTCCCCTTCATTAACATTCCCCGTTTGGCCACCTCTATACGCCGCCGCTCTGTGGAAACCCTCGCTGTTGGTTTGCGGGGCGCGTCACTAGCCATCGCGGAACCGTCACAGGTTAAGTCGTCGGCGTTCGCCTCATTGTCAGTTTGTGATCCAGCCTGCTCTGGCTCACTACCGTTAGAGTTTATAAGGCTTACAGGGCCACGTTTGCCCTCTTCACCCGCGTGCTCTGCTGGCTCTGCGAATTCTGGAGCCTTCGAACTGGTAAGGACCTGCGCAGCATTATTTCCAAAACAAAGGCCTTTTTCTTTGGGCAGCATATCCAAGCGATTTGATAAAATCGAGGGATACTGCATAGGCAGGTTTTGGGAGACGGCTGCCTTGGTCAGACGCAGCTCGAGCGGGCTCTCGTTCGCGACGCGGGCAGTAAGTTGGTCGTATTGGATACCTTTCCTATCCTTATACTGGCGGTACAGCAGGCCAGAACGGAGCTGGAAAGGTATGTTCTTCCGTGACACACCTATGTCACTTTGGTGACTCAAGTAATGTAGAGTCTGGTCTTTCTCTTGCTCAGCGGTGAACGTTTCTCTGTCCACACGAAGGAGTTCGAGAAAGCCATCTGAGTGGGGCAACACAAGATTGGTATTCAATTCCTCACCTAGCCCCAGCTCATCACTTGCGCCTGCTTCGGAAGACTCACTACAGCTTGCACTACTATCGGTGCTCTTTATCCCTGTGCTAGAAGTGAGTAAGTCCTGTGCTGACTCGTCATTAGGTAACGCGGAGCCGTCACGGGTTAAGTCGCCGGCGTTCGTCTCATCGTCAGTCTTTACTAGAGATTGCTCTGGCTCGTCACCGCGAGAATTTACAGGCTTCGGGCTTACAGGTTGAGGTTTGCCCTCTTCAACCACGTGCTCTGCTGGCGCCGCGACCTCACGAGCCTTCGAAATGGTAAGGACCTGCGCAGCGTTATCTCCAAAACAAAGGCCTTTTTCTTTGGGCAGCGTATCCAAGCGATTTGAGCAAATCGAGGGATGCTGCTTAGGCAGGTTTTGGGAGACGGCTGCCCCGGTCAGACGCACCCCGAGCGGGCTCTCGATCGCGACGCGGGCAATGGGCAAAGACACGCTGGTTTCAGTGGAGCATAACTCAATTTCGGGTGTTTGGTCGCGAGCGGCTGTCGTTCCCTGATCGTTGAACTGATCATTGTTTCGAGGCAGCGCTGAGGCGCATTCCTCGTTTACAATAGAACTTGCAGTTGCCGCTTTCAGCGCGCGACTGCTTTCTGGAGGACTACCTTTTTGCGCTGCGCCTACGCCTATCTGGGTTGCAAGAGAAATCTGCGCGGCATCGCGCTTTTCAGCTAACGCCGTGCTCTGGCTTGTAGCGCCATAGTCGCTGTCAGGTGACTGACAACGACGCTCCGTGCCGCAGATTATCACATCAGCTTCCCGACTGCCACTGTTCTTCTGAGCAACTACAATGTGCGTAGCTGACCAAGCGGGGCTCTTTGGCTGGTCGCTGACGCACTGATGGGAGCGCTGCCCGCTGCTATCACTTCGGCTTTTAGACTCGGTCTGTACGCGAATTCCGAAGTATCGGAAGAGGGCACTTTTGGCTTTGTCGTAGTTTCTGGCATCCTCATCGGACAGTCGCGCTAATACGGCGCTGACATCGCAAGGAAGGATGGCCAGCAACATCATTGACCATTCGCCCTGATCTAGTTCCTCCTCCGCACATACCTGTTCAAAATTCGCGAGGAAAGTTCTGAAGCTCTCGCCTCTCTGAAAAGTCCTCAACCGATCTCGGGCCCTTTTCCGTCTGAGAAATTGAGTCGTACGTATGAGCTCCTGCTGCTCTCGTTTACGTAGTTCCTCGAGCTCAGCGCGTCTCTTACGGCATTGCTCCTGCCATTCTTTTTCAACCCTGTCGGCCTTCTCCTTGCGTTCTTTTTCAACCCTGACGGCCTTCTCCTTGCGTTCCTTTTCAACCCTGTCGGCCTCCTCCTTAGCGTTCCTGATTCCCTCCTGAATGACTTCCCAGGTCTCCCAAATTTTGTCACCCTCCTCCTTAGCACCACATTCCTTAATAGCCTCAATCAGCTGCGGCTTTCTGTGACTCTTCCTGGCCTCAATACCCAGCTTTTCACACAGCAACATCAACTCTGGCTTCTTTAGCTTGCTCAAATCCATGGCAATTCCCGAACGAGGACTTTCAAAAATAAGCTGCTACGTGAAATGCTTAAGCGAGCACGTGCAGAAAAACAATCTACAGGTAGTGATAAATTTCCAGAGTTATCAAGCCTGGCAGATTCTCAAAGAAAGTCAAGCGCTCACCACTGCTGAAGCCAGGACCAAGCGTGGAAGATCCCACCGCTGCCACCAGTTGATATATTTGCCGATGCTAGAAGCGTGTCCCACCAGGCATCGGATCCAGGATCACCGCCGCAGTGCCGAAGGAGGAAGGAACGTGGGCCGGAGACGGGGAGTAGGGGAAGTGAAGGAAAAACTGTATTCACATAATTACAATATTTACAAGAGCGGGACTGAGAAAGGCTCTCAGTGGAAGGGCAACGTCTTCGTCAACCGAAGTCGACTGGAGCTAGCAGGCTTCTCTCGGCCACACTCACGGCCGAGTTAAATATCGTCCGGTTTCCCCAGATCCCTGGCTGGGGAAAAATGGTCGACGAGCACTGTCCAATCGGATGGACCGAAGGGGACCTCCTTGTTACCGCCCACGGCTGGGCAGGTGCGAGCTTGTCCACTCTGTCGCAGCTGGGTCGAAGAGAGGGGAAGATTGCTGACTCATCCAGCCCCGCGGGGAAAGGAATCTCCTGAAGTCTTTCAGCAGGGGAATGAACTTGCCTCCCCGCCGATTGCCCAGAACGCGAGTCGGGGACACAGAATTCTTCAATTATCCGCCAGCGTGACGGCGCCGCCAGGTCGCCTCCGCATTCACGGTGGTTGCTCGGACAATAGCTCCTGGGCCTCGCCTGCCTTCGTCGCCGCTGCACTCCGTTCAAGGAATTTCGCTGGGGTTTTGGCTGACAATGGCCTTTGACATCCCTGCCACACTAATCCGCTGAGGCTCGGAGGGGCATTCCAAGCTTCTCACTTCCCATGGTCGTCGCGAGGTTGTCGACCTTGGCGATTGTTCACGGTAGCGGCTTGATCGGGCCCACGTGGTCCGAAGTGGACACAGGTGTGACGGGAACACACAAAGAGAACCGTCATTTTTCATTTCTTGACTTGGTCAGTGACCCAATTTTCCTTTGTGAATAAATAACACAAAGGGAGTTAAAGGGGGGGGGGGGGTAGAAACACAACAGTTGGGCTCTAAACGTGGATTCTCCCTCGGTACCCGTAGCTGGGCCACGATGCCCTCCTCTGTGCGCAGATGAAGTTACTTCCTTACTGTGTTTTTCACTTCTTCAGTAATTATCACAAGCCAAAGTTCGGTACTGGACTCGTTAGGCAGCTTTCACAACCTTTCTTCTACCGCAGCGCCACTTTTTTCTCTGTGTAGCATTCGGACACTCTATGCCAGTGGAGCCGATAGGTTTCAGTACTCAGGGTCGTTCCATTCCTATTCCTCCAAGCGACCTTGTCGCTGCGTGTCGTGAGAGAAAGCGTTTTATGGAACCAGGTATGGACTGTAAAGTGCTCTAAAACATTTCCTTTAGCCAATCATTGCGTCAAGAAAGCGTATAAGTGATGTAAGCTGCGCGTGTTGCTAATATTCACGTCTCAAAACCTAAGCGGTGTCATTGTAGGGGGTGAACCTTTTACGCTGTAGGTAAAAAGTGTGACGTTCACGTGAATCTTTCATTTTTATTTAATAGAATTATTAGCCTATAGTGCGCAGTGGAATCATTATGGTATTGGGTTGAATTTTTATTCAATGTAAAGCTGTATGGGTTTTAATGTTTGCTATTAGTGCACTCGTGTCTCAAAAATCTGTCCGTCCGTCCGTCTTCAGCCAGGTTTGACAGGTGGCAAAGTAGAGAGGGGAAACCCCCTTCCAGGAGGGAGTGGGAAAGTGAGTGAGAGAAGAAGAAAGAGTTCGGGAAGTGATGGGTGGTGGGTGGCAAAATGAAAGGTGGAAAGAAGAAAACCCTCCTCTCCACTTTCATGGGGGAATACGAGGAGAGGGTAGGAGACGACGGATGGCGGGTGGAGGAGAAAGGAGTGGGGGTATGGCGTGTCACACGGTGATTGACAGACTGGATCACGCCACCCGCTCGCACGGACTGAACCCGTCAGCCTCCTCTGTTCGAGAGGCGCACTAATGCTGACGCATGCCCTGCCGCTTAAAGCACATTGATCGTCGGTAATTTTTTCTGGTAGCCGAATTCCTTCTCTAAGATAAATGTTAAAGAGAAATTATTTCCTTAAATGAAAGCTATTCCACATTGGAGTATTCCCTGTGTGCATAAGTGTTTTTCTTTCTTTTTTTTTTGCCAAGTCAGTCGCAAAGAGAAACGTGCGGTGTACGCTCAGAAAGTTCGACAGGGCTGGAGTACAGTTATTTCTTCCGTTAATTGATGGCGACACTTCGTAATGAAATTGCTTACCTTGAAAAATGAAATACCTAAATAAAGGTGCTTTAGCGATGCTTTTCAAATTCAGAGTGAGCCCTTCTTTCCTTGTCATGGCAAGCTAATGGTCAACGCTTGGCGGATTAATTTCGAAGCGATGAGAGAGAGCGAAAACTCTTTTTTTTTCTTTTTCTTATTGGAACACATTTATCGCAGAGATTGAGGCGCGTCCGTTATAAGCAACGAGAATCACTCGAAAAGAAGCATGTCAATTGACAATGCTTCCGGCATTGCAGACCAGTCTTCTCGCCCAGAGCAAGACCTTTGGCTTCACATAAGGCCGCACTGAAAGAGGGGGAGACGACTTCCAAGTGCCCCGTTCAGCTGTTCCGTTCGCTTATGACGATGAGGCTTGGCGACAAGGAGTTCCAAGCCAGTTTAAAACGGAAAGGCCGTTCTCGGGGCATTCGTATCCAAGAGGACCTTCGCCACTCAGAGGATTGCGTAACCTGCAGTGGCCAACAAGGACGGACAGGTGCTGCTGACAAGGAGTGGAAATGCAGCTGCAGCTGCGTAATGGAACTTACGCGATGCGGCACGGAGAATAAAAGCGTCATAAGTAGATTTCAGATGTTCCAGCTATGCGTAGGCGGCGCAGCGCAGCCAAACTGTACGCTCGCGCTGTCTATACCCACCAACCAGAAAAAGGTCTGACTGGAGATTTTTGTGAAGCTCGAAGTGCGCGCCGCCATCTTGGCGAGCGAGCTCCTTCCTCATGATTTTACACTCTTTTCCTGGGTTAGAATTTTCGCTCCTCTCATAGGCCCTAACGTCTTAGGGATCTCGCTGCCGTTGATGCAAGGCCAGCTTGCGAACACGGCTTTCAGGGCGGCAAAATAAATTTAAAGAAAACACATTGTAAAATTCATGTCACGTCTGTAGCACTTCCCGCGGCGATGCCGTTGAGTGTGGCTGAAGCGTTTGCCAGCCCGTTGTCGTGTTTCAACGCTAAGCCTTGGCCAGCGCCGCCAACAGCCCCGGCGAAACCCGCCTCCGTAAGCCTTCGGAGAAGGCGTACGACGCTGTTCCGGGTCTCGAGTACCTGGAGTATCCTGAAGGGAAGGGTGTTTGTCGGTGTCGAAGAACGGCGTAGCGGCTGCGGCGACTGAAGGCACGGGGCGGCGGGAGTCGAGAAGAGCGCGCCGCCGTAGCCGCTTTCATCCAGTCCCGTCGCGTAGCCAGCCGAGTTCACGCGCGCCGGCACGGGCTCTTCGCTCGATATATCGCTTTCCGAAAGAGGCATTTCAGGTTTTTCCCCTTCAGGCTGAAGCCTGCGACTCCGGCGCGCAGGGCTTGCTCCATTAGCGGGGCCCCGCGCAGCGACACGGGCCCCGTATATATGCGCGCCCGGGAATCGAACGCGCCAGACACGCGGGGATAGGCAGGAGCAGCAGGACCACGTCTTCACCGCCCTGCCGGAGGGGATAAAACGTGTGCGTGCGTGCTCTCGCATTAGCACCTGGTGCAGCCGCGTCACAGCGGATGTGCACTTCAAACTGGGCGAAAAAGGGGTGGGGAGAGCTTGTTTGAAAGAAGGATTATTTTCTCTTTGCTCGCCCGCGCGCCAGTCTCGATTTGAATCGATTTTCCCCTGCAAGTAAAACCGTACTGCTCTTGCTCGGTCTTTTATCATCTCTGTGTCTCTGGGATGAGGAGGTAGGAGAGACACCTCACGAGATGCGTGTTGACAAAGTCGCTGGATGTAGTATAGCGCGACCCATACTCGGAGGACGTTGTTTCGCTCCATCTCAAGCGTTATCTCGCACGTGCACTTGCTACTTGGGTACGAAATACTGCAGTTTATGCGTTTGGCTGTAACTTCCGCGTGGCATCGACCCCAGGAGCGGGCCAAATCTGTTGAAAACAAAACTGAAATGGTCGTTGGAATAGTATAATACTGGCATTAGTATGGGAAGCCGTCAGAACGGAAGCAGAGCGTACTGTGAAAACCAATAACACGCACATGGCGCATCTCAACCACGAACTATTCAAAAAAAATTATTTTGAAGAACAAAAAGCTACTTGTGCAAAACTGGCAGTCTCTGAGCATCGCTAAGATCGGTTTGCACAACTCTGCCCGTTGACTTGGCAATGCAGATCTGTGCTATAGTGTTGTTCTTTTCCCCCCGTTCTTTTTTGATACAAAACTGTTAGCGTGGAGTTGTGTTATATGGGTTTCGTGCGCTCCTCTCGCAGCCCTGTTGGAAGAGTTTGCTCTACTACGTGATTATACTGCACCTGACTGTGATCGATTCTGTTTAAAATTTTTACTATCTTTACTCTGAAGAAGGCGCATCGAGATGCGAGAAATACTGCTTTTCGAAATTCATTCTTTCTTTTTTTAGCTGTAAGCGGCCACAGCTGAACCTCAATTTCGCATTTCTTTATCTGTCCTCGTCCAAGGAGGCACTTCAGAACAGAGGAGGAAGGAAAAAGCAAAGAATGCCAATATGTAGCTTTTACTGTCGATCCCGGATAGCTCAACCCCGAATATATCGAATTGTTGTTTATATCGAACAGTCAAAACCATCCGTCGAAAATCTTATGCAGAAATATGGCGCTATTGTTCGCATCTATCGAACTCTCGTTCAGAGGAACACTCCATATATCGAACAGCGCGCCGCGCCCCTGCAAGTAGCGTTCCTCCTAACGGCGCTCCTGCGATAACTTTCAGCACGAGGAACCGGATCGGCAGCGCAGCCTTGAACACCTGTTCGCGGCGCTACTCACGGGAACAGCTCGTAAAACCGTGTGACGAGAGAAGCACGGAGAGCGGGAAAGCCTTCGGTCTGGCGCGCCTATTTTCAACGCTGTTACGTGGGGAAGCCTGCGTTCAGTGCACCACACTGATGCGGCGAAGCCAAGCTAAGCTGGCCAATTGCTTGCGGCGGTTCTTTCGTGGACTGGTGCGCTCACTTCGCTGCTGATGGCACTGCGGAAATCGATCGTACCTTAATTTTAACGAGGCATTATTGTGTTTTTTTATAAGGTACCGCTAATTCTTAATGATAGGCGGTGGCTGTTTCCAACGCACCGTCCACTGCGGCTTCGATGCAAAGACAGAGCTAAGCCTATATAGTAATGAGAATCACCGGATAATGCGGCATTTGAGAAGCGTGAAGCACGACAACCAAGCCGCAGTAGATTGCATGACTTTCAAATGAACAACATTGCAAAAGATTGTGGAGTAAGAAAAACCTATATACGTGGAACAAGCATTTCAAGAAGCGCCAGTGTCACTGCTGGTCGTCAAGGCAATCCTCGGACCTATTTGGGAACGAACCGTGCAGTCGTCGTGGGCTATATTGTTGCGAAAGCAACACTACGCGATTCGCCGAACCATTTGGCGGAGCTGACGAAAGGCTATAGACCAGATTTTTTTACCCTCGCACGCAGGCTGCTGGCGCGCTCCTACTCTCGACACCAGTCGCCATCTGTCGGTGCGCGCGGCCCGAGGGACTGCGGGTCGCGCCGGCGCCGCGCGCAGAACGCATGTTTACGTGTTCGCTTCTGCCAACGTTGTTGTGCTCCATCAGCTAAAGTATGAGGGTGTGGGCTGTGCGTCACTACTCACATTTTCCTTCTTCAGACAGTACTGCGGTTATCTTGCGCGCAGTTACTCGTTAACCTGACATCCGAGGGTGGTCGACCAGGTAGTGTACGGACTGGAAACCGGCATTTTTAAGCAGATTTCTGCGCTGTCGTGTCGTTTGTTGTCGCCTTTTGCGTGCGATATCATTTCTGATAATTTTAGGCATCAGAATGTCGATCTATTGATTTCACTCAGTGGAGTAGTAACTGGATAAGCGAGCTGCAGGCTGAGGGTTGTCCCGACGGAGCGCGTGTTTTCGATCACCAGTACGTGTTCGGCACCCTTGCGCTGAGCTTGCTCTTGTTCCCATTAAACACATTTCATGCACAGGATTGTAATCACGACCGCTACCGATTTCAGCTGCTTTTTCCGCACGCATGTCAGAGGTCTCTGGGCGGTAAAGGTTTATCTATAGTATCTTTCTGCTGTTGGTATCTACCTTAGTTTGGTTTGGTTTATTAAGGTTTTACGTCCCAAAGTGACTCAGGCTATGAAGGACGCCGTAGTCAAGGGCTCCGGAAATTTCGACCACCTGGGGTTTTTTAACGTGCACTGACATCGCACAGTACACGGGCCTCTAGAATTTCGCCTCCATCGAAATTCGGCCGCTGCGGCTGGGATCGAACCCGCGTCTTTTGGGCCAGAGCCGAGAGCCGTAACCACTGAGCCACCGCAGCGGTGCGGTATCTACCTTATTCATAGGAAAATATGCGCAATTTCCTTACATTTTCCACACTTAGCCAAACGGCTACGCACGCTCTCACACGCGGCGAGAGCTCCTGAATAAAATAACGCGACTTCGGACCTCAAAATTAGTGAAAGCTGGATTAGCTGCTCATATCTATTCAAGCTTTTGATAAATTAAGCGAAAGTACGTTTTTATGCACCAGGTTGCATAAACGATGACAATATTTGTTTTCTGTTTGCGCTTCGACTCAGTTGAGCTCACAGCGGTAATTTGTTGATAAACTGGCGCGGCGACAAGAAAGCCCTGTTTGTGGAAGGGGGGTGCTTTATGGCCGGCCGGCAGGAAGGAATAAGAGTGCATGGGAATTGGAACTGCATGCTAGCCGCAAACCTAATGCTTGATATTGAACAAATAGTTTCTTTGCGGTGGAGCATGAAGACGGATTTCGATATAAGCACGAGCGCGTTCTAAGCGCCGGCACAGTTAGCCTGAATGCCAAACTAAATGTCATTAAAACGTGTCAATGTTGTCGCTCTGATAACGTAAATACTTCCTGCAACACAGCCACGCAGCGGAAGTATGCTCGACAATGTTTTTTTAGCGCCCGAAGCGCGGCTATATGCAGGCGCGGCCGCGGAACTGCCGCAGCCCCGCAGTCCCCAAAGAAATGCCCGCACCGCGGCGCGCCAGTCGGTGCAAAATGGCCGCGCCCGGGAGAAGCTCAAAATTCTGGTCTATACTGCGCATGCGCGAGGAGCAGTGACGTCACACGGCGCACAGCTGGCGCGCCGCCGCGTTCGCTGCGCGTGCCGCCGCCGCGCTCGCCAGTTGCGCATGCGCAGTAGCGGCGCATAGCTAGCGTGCCGTGGCCGCCGCCGCTGCCGCGCGCTCTCCGTCGCCTCTCTCTTTCTCCTCGTTGCTTTCGCAATCCTCCAGGTTTAACCAGAGCTAAACCACCGCCAATTTTTTCATCCTGGCGTCAACTATACCGGCAAAGGAACTTTCTGCGTGAAATGGGAGAGCAAACAAGTCGTAGCTTAACTTCACGGATAATCTAAACATGCCTCTCGCAGGATCATGGCAGCAGCTTGCGTCTTTTGGGATTTAAGGCTACGCGCAGCGGGTTATTGCACATGGAGTCTGTGCTCTCATTATAACCGCACACATACCCACATATCACGTCGACGAATGGTGGCCACTACGCAGCGCACACTGGTGGTGCAACGAACACCCGCACTTCAGCGGTGCCTTCAGCGGCTGTCGCGCAATGCGCCATCTCGCAGAGGCCATTACGCGGTTTTTCGAGCGCACTTGCGCCGTGGCACGGAGAAGCAGCTACGTCACCCCTGGAAGGGGGCGTCTCTCTCCGTCAAGAATTATCGCCACGCTAAACTTTCTCGGACACCGAAGATGCCGCGCTTTCCTTCGACTCTCGCTCGCCGCGTACCTCGTTTCCTGCCGCCGCAACGACCAGCAAGAGAGCGAGGCAGTCGGTGACGCTGGGAGAGGGGAAGGCTCTGCCGCGCGCCGGGCGCGCCGTTTCTTCTCCCCTCTGGCTCCCCTCTGCGTTGCGTACGTGACACTCGAAATTCAGCGAGACCGAGAAATTATTCGCGTCGTTAAAAAGGCCGCACACTGCGCTCGTTTCGCTGCCGCACGCGCAGATGTGTGCGTGCGTGCGTGTGTGTGTGTGTGTGTGCGTGTGTGTGCGTGCGTGCGTGTGTGTGCGTGCGTGTGTGTGCGTGCGCGCGCTCGCTCTGTGGACGCCTACTGCCTTAACGCGAGGCACGCGCCGGAGGCTTACTTGAGGCTGGGGCTTCAAACCTCGTCCGAACCCATGGCTCACGCGGCGGCACCGCTTGTCTCCAGAGTGTGGCCGGACAGCGTCCGTCTGGAATCGGACTGCTTCGTGGAAGCTATAGTGGCGACGTGAGGCGACCGTGGGAAAATTGCGCAACGCTGCTTGCGACTTGGGACAGTTCGTGATTTACTGACGTCACGGTATTCGAGCCTTTCCCTATCGTGATTAAGCTGCTCAAGGGCGTCGACCGGCGAGGAACCGAGCACAACTTTCCTCTCGGCGCCTGATTGCCTCCCCTCAGCGAGTCTTTCGGTTTCGCAGCTGTGCACGTTTTAGAGCGCAGCTAGGATTCGAAACCGCGGCGCCGCGGAACAGACCAGCCTTCGTTGGCCACTGCACGAGAGCACTATAGGCTATCGTCGCGGTCGATCAAGCCTCGTGTTAAACTTCAGCACACTTTCGCGCTGTGCATTGCGCATCGTCTTCTTCTTCTACTAACACTAATATTGAGCTACTATTGCTTTTCCTGAATGGGCGCTTAATGCGTAACCGCTTATGCGGCTGTACGGCTGGAACCGCCGCTCCTTGTTCCGACCGACGCCTACTTCTCTCGGAAAAACGCGATTCGATAGTGTGCTCCATTCAGATGCAACCCCTACTGGGGAAACACTGTGTGGTCGCTACACACCGAACTTAGTCTGTTCAGCGTGCGGCAAGAGAAGAAAATGGAAGTTAACCAGCTCGATCGCTGATTGAAGATTTACACGCTAGTATGAAGTGAACCCAGATTCTAGCTTTCAGCGCCCGATTAGGGACTGCCCAGTGTTTGCAGCGGTGTCTAGTTGGTAGCGGCTGCTAGTAGGTAGTCTCTGAAAATGGTGCGACCTTCTGGCTAAACTATGGAACAACTGCCAGCTCTGGTGTCGGGGATCGCATCAGTAATAACTCAGCGGCCTGCTTCAGCTTTCGTACGTTCGCTACGCTAGGCTCTGGGAGGTTACAGTTTACGTTTTAATTGTGCCGTCACTAAGCATGCGCATCGTTTCCGCGATGGTGATGGTGCCATTATTTACAGCCGCGGGAGCCGCCGCTGCGGCCCTGAGTTGCTTAACTTTGTTAAGATTCAGGGCTGTAGCTGGGCACCTGTCAAGTCTTGTCATATTTTGGCTTCTGTTGGCAGCTTCATCGCGACCATGTCATCTTAAATGTTCTGGCCCGGTGCAGAACAGTGACCATCGAGGGGATTGTATTTCGTTGGGAATGGTACAACAAGGCACGCAAGAAGGCGCCCAGAGATCGATAACTAACGAATACTTCAAATGTTAGATGCTCGCGCTTCAAAAATGCCGCTGTCCAAGCTTTCTATCTATCGCTCCGCTCTTTATTTCCCCATCCCTGACCTCTCTCTGCCCTTCTATTTCCGCTAGCCGCAGCTCAGGGGCTTCAGGTTTCGATGCCAGACGCCGCGACTCTAGCAAAATCTTTTTCTTCCGTCGCTCTGTACTTCGACATGCGGGACCGGCGAAATCCACAGTACACATGGTCGTTCGATAACCAGGCCTTCGTCACCAATGACCAGGACTCCAAGCCTGCGAAGCGTTGTCTCAGAGTGCGAGGAACATAAGTGCAAGCTGGAGCAAGCAAGGTGCTGAGGAACAGAATCCCGTAACATATCACTACCAATTTTTTGCTCCCCTTTTCGAAGGTCACGGACCACCCTCTTCTGAATTCATTTATTCATTCATTCGTATTTACGTATACATTCTAACACGTTTTGGAAGCCACTTCCTCAAATGTATGACTGTGCTGAATCATTGACACTTACTTCACTCAGTGAAATAAAATTAGCTGAGGTTCAGCTTTGATTAAACCCGGAAGGTTGCGTAAGCACAGCGCACAGCGCCCCCGTCTGGCAGCATCCTGAGCTCGCCGTTCAGCAAGCCGCTGTTCACGCTCTTCATCGGTCTCTTGGGATCGCTGTTGCTTCCTGGCTGCTGCAAGTCGGCGTACACTCTAAACACGGTAACCTTTGGGTAACCTTTGTAAAGGTGCACATTTTCACATTGAAGTATACCTATAATTTAAAGGTTACAGAATGTAACCTTTCCACTTATAACCTTTGTAAAAGTTACAAATGGTAAAGGTTACTTCTTTTTATGCATAGGTTACGCGACTTTTTTAGTGCTGTAACCTTTACAAAGGTATACATCATTTAGTTAGCCATAGGTTACGTGCTCCAAAATGTGTAACCTTTGTAAGCCGCAATGGCTGGCCTAAAAATGGCAAAAATGTCGTTCCAACTTGCTGAAGGTGATGCAATACAGAGCTCTGCTGGATTTCAATTTGAATGGAACAAAAATTGGCCAAAACAAGAGAATGGTTTAGAAAGGAGAAAAATGATAAACATCGGCATCTGATAGGAAAATTTTTAATTGACTCCAACATCTTCAAGGCTAGAGGAAATACAAAACAACAAAACTTCCCAAATATTGTCTACATTGAAGAAAAACTAAGGAATGCAACAGATGCGGGTATGTTCAAGGCACCGTTTTTGAAAACGTTTTGCAAAAAAAATCACAATAAATGGGCATGCAAGGCACTAACATATGGGCCCATATTACAGTATTACTGATGGCATGCGAAACAGAACCACGTTGAACAAGCAACTCAATAAAACATGCTCAGATGAAGTCTCGCGTCGAATAGAGCTTGGATAAAGCATATCACTCTTATTGCAATGTAAAAAAAAACATAACAGACACAAAATATGAATGGGAAAAATATCAGAGAAGGCAATATTTTGATCACACATTTTACCACACCTCTTAAAAGAAAGATTAAAATGACTATGCAATAACAGATCAAGAAAGGTGGTCCAAGCAGTGCAGATAACATAAGTTCTTTTAAAACTTGGGGGCACATACAAACGCAAACAACAATCAATCGATTTAAACATGTTGGCTAAACAGCAACCAGAGATATACATGTACCTAACAGCTTTCAGAGGTACATAGCTTCAGCAAATTCCGCACAACTTACCTACATCATATAAACAAAAGCCCTTTGTGAGTCCTCCAGTCACTTCATTAACAAAGATGCGCAATGACATGACTAATAACTTGCAACATTAACAGTGCCATAAGCCTGACAACACTCGCATAAGTACATCAACTTGTGTACTGGAGTTTAAAAAAAAAACTTGCTCAATTTAGCTCTAGAACATATACTTCAACATACTAGAAAGTGAACAATTGGAACAAATTTCTTTCCAGAAAATTACAACAAATTATTCTTTTTCAACAGCACGAACAAGCTCTTAAGTCGGTTCGTCAGTATAGTCCGCGTGGTACTGAAGTGTCTGGCAGGGCAATCTTCTGCAGCAGGATGAGTATGGCGGAAAATGACGGTGGATAGTCGAGGTTTTTTATGTAATATCTCACCAGGCAGAAGATGAGGGCACGCTCTTTATAGGTTGCCGTTCCTGATCTAGATCACTTCTTTACTACTTCCAGCGTAAACACTCAGCACAGGTGTATACATGAGGTGCAGTCACTTGCAAGTCTTCAGGCAGTGGGATCTGTGGAAAGTTATATTAGAGCCAGTGAGCAACCTTTCATACTTAAAGCATGGCTGATATTCTCACCACAGTAAAACATGGTATACAAAGAACACCGCAGTGCCTACCGCATCGCAGCGCCGCTGCTGCGATTGCTGCGCTGTTGCTTCCGCAATTCACTCAGGGTGGCCATTGGTCAAACCCCAGCCAATTTTTAATGGGCCCAGTTGTATTGCCAAAATCGTATGGCGCACCGATCAATTGATAATCAATGAAACGACGTGCAAAGTTCCAAAATTCAGATTCAAAACAAAAGTACCGCTTCATAGTGAAAACAGCGCGGGAAAACGAGACGAGCAAAGAAAGACACAACACATCGTCTAGTTTTCCCGCGCTGTTTTCAATATATGAATCAATACTGTTATAGATGACCAAAACGGGAGGGGGAGCGAGTAGGAACACTCGACGGTCACACAAATTTGTGAGAATAAAAAACGAATATATTGCAGTTACAACTTAATTCTTGCTGGCGCACTTCAATAGGGCTCGCACTGTCTTGCGTACGTCCGCTCAGATCGCTCCCGCACCACACACCCTGCGCTGCGCTTCCCGTCGCCAACGCTGATGAGTCGACGCGCCGCATTCGCGAAAAACAACCATCACAAACACAGACGGCGCCGGGAAGAGTGGAAAGAGGATAGGCAGGCAATGCGGTAGGCACTGGGACCGACCGGCGCACCGAGCCAGATTCACGTGATCGCCACTCGAGTCGAGGGGGCGACTGCCGCCGCCTGGGCGGGAGTATAGCGTCGATGTGGAATTGAGTCATAAAATCGCTTACAATACCAACTCGCCCAAATCGCATCCTTAATTAAAAAAGTACCGTCGTGCGTTTTAAGCGTGCTCTTGTATGTATGCAAAAAAAAAACGCGCGCACACGCATGCAAACGATCAAGAATTAGCGCTGGATTACCCCCGTATTATCGCACCTAATGACCCCAAATGACATACGGCAACAATAGTCTAAAACCAATATTCTGGATAACCAAACTTTTGGCATGAAACCCCGCGCAATAGGTGAATGAGGCACTCAAACTACTGAACCACATTTCGCTTCGAAGTGCACTCAACGAGGCTTAGGAATGAAGCTGCTCTGGCAAACAAAGAAAATATGCACTTTTACAAGCATGAAATAAATTACTTCGCAGGTCGTTATTGTGCATATGGTATAAAAAAATGGCCACTCACCCAAGTCCGTCATTCTTCTATGAACCCTAGGAACGTGATTGCAGTAGTCGCAACGAAGAGCGCCGGGCGCGGAGCTGTCCGCCGAGCACACAACGACGTAGCGTCTACAGTCACATTGAGGTTCGTTGCAACTGCTGCGCAGCGTATCCCACAGGTCCCTGCTGCTTAGCCGCATTACCCCAAACAAACCACTTCAGGAACGCCATCCAAAGGACGACGTGGTTCACGAACGGTTCCAACTATCGGTTCCAACGGTTCCAAGAACAAAGCAGTCTCCGCAACGCTGCAACGTCCGAGCCTTCCCGCCGTCCAGACTTGCCGGCGTGCAACGATGCCAAGCGTTTGAAACAGAAGCGCCGCTTTTCATTGGGTGAAGCGCTGGACATCTGCGCATGCGCGTCTCACGCATACTGGAGCGGCCGTCATGCCATATTTTGAGTAGTTCTTTGCAAATTACTCGTTTCTTATAGGCGCCGCCGTTCGTATACCGTGGGCGCATTACGTTTTGATTTGCGATATATATTTTCCACCAGAACTGTTACATTGGAAGTGTATGAAGAGAGCCGCATGAAGGGAAATCAAATCGCGCACTCGGCGGCCCGCAAATGCGGTTACGTCCGCTGTCGCCTTCCCAGATGCTGCCCTTCCATATGTCTACTTTCTTACTATTAATTGCGACCGTTGCTATCGCGTATCGGTTCGAGGAAGATGAGAAATAGGCTGTATCCGAGTCATCGAGAAATTACATGGAATTTGAAATCCTTGTTTATTAGCGTTTATTCGCGCAATAAAATCGGTACAGAACATGCTTAGAGAAGTAGTACGTCGGGTGTTTTGCAAAACTCATGGACAGGAATCGAACATTCAAGATGTGTTCTCATATACAGCCGTAAAATACTGCATTTGCATTGCATTCACAGCCTCCTTTGGTAAATGTGAAGGCAGATATCTGATAACGCGCGATTCAATGTGGCTGCGACCCAAAACAACAGTATCGGGCTCATGCGATAGCTTACGTTGATGTCTCCCCCTTGCGGTCGAAACCGCAGCCCCATTGCATCCGAAAAGTACATTCCCGCACATAAAGCAGCATACGTCCTCTATATGTGCATATCTCCTGGCTTGACGACGCATATAGGTTACCGTGCTGCGCAAAGGTTACAGCGCAAAGGTTACATGGCAATTTTTTCATCGTGACCTTTGAAACGGTTGACTTTTGGCCGTTGTAACCTTTGGGCTCCACAAAAATAGAGAAAACATAATGAAAACATCAAAAAACATCAATTGTAACCTTTGTGACAAAAGTTACTCACGTCCAAAAGTTACGTTATAGGTTACTGTGTTTAGAGTGTAGCTTCTCTTTCTGTTTATCGGGTAGCATGTCGAATGAATCCAGCAAGCTGTGTCCGTCTCTTCGCAGGATATGAATGAATCCAGCAAGCAAGCGAACGCGCTTTATGCCCATTCTTTCCCCTCTCCCTCACATCTGGCGAGAGAGCAGCGCAACAGCGCCTCCACTCGGTAGCGACGGCAGCTGCAGCGCGGCGTGCCTACCGCCTCGACCACCCGACGGATTGAAGTGGGGTGCCCATCGCCGGTCGCTCTAAAGGTCAAACGTGCCTACCACCATAGCCACGGGAAGAGGCTGAGACCTGGCGTAATATTGCTTCCGCAATAAAAGTAGAGATCTCGCGTACAATTGATTTCCTTGATATTCGTCGTTTAAGTCTTAATGCACTCACTATCACAAATAAAAAACTTCTGTAATCTTTCTCACTTTAATATCTTCGCTTCCTTTCACAGTTACCAATGAGCGTCCTTTAAACGCTGTATATGCTACTGCCCGCAGTCCCCGCAGTAGCGGCGGCGTTGTGAAATCTTTCCATGCCAAGCCTGCTTACTTCTCTCAGCGTCATTTGAACCGCGCTCACCTGACATTTATGGGCCATTGCCCAGCGCGCGCAAAGACGACGGCGAGGGAGATTCCTTGCTCAGATATCGTCACTCTCCCACCGAGTCTCGCCACCTTTTCTTGGTCTCCTACGTCGCCTCGCGCCACTGAACCCGGGAATTGCGAAGAACCTAGCGACTCATTTGGAGCTCTTTCTTTTCCCCTTTCTCCTTCCTTCGTTTCCTTTTCTTTCTTTCTTTTTTTTTTTGTGCAGAGTGAGCGTCTCGGTGAACGCGGGCGCGCGCGCTTAGCCCCTCAGTCAAAGTTTTGAAGACCCGGGATCTTTCTCGTCGCCGTTCTACGGCGCCTTGCTTTTTCGTTACCGTTATTCGAAATCGATTCCAGTTCCGCGCGGGACTTCGGGTCCAAATGTGCGTGAGTCCGCGGAGGTGGGGGTCGATGCGGGCCAAGCGTCGGCGGCGGGCCGTCGTCTCCCCATACGGCGGCGGCGGCCGGATTAAAAGGTGGCGCTCCCCGTCCCCCTCCGGCGCCTTAATGCGCGCCCCTCGCACTGCACCCGGGGCGATGCGGGGGCGGCCCCCGGGAAATGTGGGAATGATTCCGGGATATAGGGAACCGCCTGCGCGACGACGGCACGTGCGCAACTGCGGCTATCGCGGACGCCGATCGCGCGGGACAGCCTCGTTTCTTTTTCCTCCCTCGTCGCCCCCGGTGATCCGCTCCGGCATCTCGGGCCGCTTCATTTGCTTTGCTCCGCCAGGAGCCCCCTCGATCGTTTTCCTCCGACCTGCGTCTGCTGCCCTCTGCGCCACATCCCGGCAGAACCGTGCAGCGAGGTGGAATCTGGCGCTGGCTTCGAGAAACCATTGGCGCGAGCGTTCCAGCGTACAGTGCTCTTTCAGCCGGGTCTCTTTCATCACGTCAGTTGCGAAACTGTCCGAGGAAACCCGTGTTTTAACGTATGGCACGCGGATTGGTCTGAGATTTGTAAATGCGCTTCCTGCCGCGTGGGCACCAGAACGAATTGCACAAGATTGTTAAAAAGTCGCTGGGCGCCGCCTCTGGTCGCTGATACCGCAAATGATACGTCACACCTTCGTACGGGACAGACTTCGGAAACGACGCAGAACCAGCCTGGATTCTGAACCGGAGTCTGCTAACTGCAGAGATCACTGAACTCCGATCGGCGGTGAGACTGTGCTTGGTAGCTGGCGGTGCTATGCAAACGTGCAGCGTGGGACGAGAAGGCTTTGTTGTCTCGCGGCGTTTCCTGACGTCGAGTCTCTTTGAAGCATAAATGCGCCACGCGAGAGACATTAAAGCCCATCAACACGTGATCCCTGCTACTTTTCAGCGATGGCGCCAGCGCGCTTCGCGCCTCTTTTCGTGGTGCACGGTTTTAGGGAGACGGAACGCATGGGCTCAGGTTTCTCTTTCGTTGTCGCTGTGGCGCAACCAGTAAGGAATGAAGTCTCTTTCTATTGCACTTTCTGCCTTCATTCTTTTTTTGTAACTAGGACTTGAATTAACGCCTGCAGACGACGTTTAGATCGTTTCGATCGGCTCGGTAATCACAGGATAAAAAAGTTTCCAAGAGTGTGCCCGCTCGGCTTACGTATGCGTCATCAACCTGCCATCTTTCTTCCTTTCACGCCCTCCACCATCTTTTTTCGAATAGAAAACGTCCAAGCGGCCTTACTGTCATCTCGTTTGGCTTTCAAGGAGAAAAACGAAGGAATCTGATTTCTTGGCGTATCGCAATTTCGGAATCAGTATAGGTTTCTGTTGACCAAACGTCTTGCCAAGTCGTCGTTCAGATCGATTCACCATCGTAATGGCTAGGAAGAGCTGTCTTTGATTGTTTGGGATGTCGATCCATTTCGAATATAAATAGCCTTCGTGAATTAAGCTGTGCCTGAAATATTCACCGAGCGCAAATTCGACTTTGCGTTCTCCGGTGCGAGTGTGGGATAATGATCGAATGATGTAGGCGATCCATGCGACTTAAACTTTTACAAAAGTGTAGCAGACGATCGGCTTTTTATGCCTCTTGAGATACCGCCGCAGCGTGCGGCGAGTTTGGCCGGCATGAAATGGCTTTGAGGGAGCTCTACAGAAGGTGCTTCTCCGGCTACTTCTCTAATGCATTTCAGTGGCGCTGAAGAATACAACTTAACATGCAGCGAATGGTGACGCCCACCAGCGTGCTTAGAATTATTTCGAGGAATCTTTTTTAGCTTTTCATTCACTTCTTTTCATTTTATGCACGGCACGTCGTTCCCAAAGGAGCAAAAATAAAGGGCTGGCTACCACTGCCGTCCACCTGAACATGTCCATTCAACTACGAAGAAAAAAGCTGCACTGCTTTCGAGGCCGCGATCCGAGCCTATTAGGCAGGCATGCGAATTTCTGTTCTAGTATGTGTATTTGACAGCGCTGCCAGGTTTGCTTTGCAGTCGCATAACTGCGCTCGGCTGGACGCTTTGGTGGTTGTTTAGCGGTGAAACTCTGCACCTTCGATACGCTGGGCGATAAGACAAAAAGACAGAAGTAACCTCTCATCCATATCTCTGTGTCTTTTCTTTTTCTGGGCATTCAAGCCTGTGCTCACTAGCCACGCAATCCCAGCAGCGTGATATTTTTGGAGAGAGCCAAAGGTCTTTCTATCTGGGGCGAAGAAATGAACGACGGCCGCTTTGCGACACATGGCTTCTGTAGGGAGGGGAGAAAGGGTGCCAGTCGTTCAATTTATCCCGTGCGCTGAACGGCTTATACACTCGGCACACGCTGAAAGATCGGGGCAGGTAGAGGCCGCGTTAGAACCACCTCCTTGGCTGCCGTGCTACCCTGCGTCATGCTTCTTCGCGTCGATTTATAGTCGTTCTCACCAGTAGCGTGCAGCTTTATGGAAGCAGCGGTGGGTGTTGGACATTCACGGGCCGAATTCACTCGGCTACATCCAGTTAAGAACGCTTCGTAATTTTCTGGCCTGTTGGCCA